>NW_027176340.1:5726450-5743950 GCF_023349555.1 Cebidichthys violaceus | reverse complement strand
TGTGTCGGGTCCATAGCTGAACTGGAGGAACTGACCGGAGTCAAAGCAAGTGATCTGCATCGGGAGAGGTGAGTCACTGATCCAACTCAGAGATTGTTAGCCAACCACCTGAGCATGTACTCAGTGGTGTGTGTCTGCTAGTGTGATACCCTCAGATTCACCGGCTGTATGTGTGTAGACGGGTTAACATGAGAACAGTTCATAATATGGTATCTGTGTGTGTGTGTGTGTGTGTGTGTGTGTGTGTGTGTGTGTGTGTGTGTGTGTGTGTGTGTGTGTGTGTGTGTGTGTGTGTGTGTGTGTGTGTGTGTGTGTGTGTTGGTACATGAATTTGTGCACGTTTAAATCTGCCCTCCGCCTCTCTAATGTGACCTGTCTGCCTGAACCAGAAGTGTGCTGTGGAACACAGATCACTTTCCTCTTCCTCTGCTCGTTGCCTTTAATCACCTCCACGGGGTTGGCCAACTTTAATTGATTGGGGAGGAAAAAAGGATCCGTGGTCCTGCTCCCGTGTTTGGATTGTGTGTTTATAAGGTGCCTGTGCAGGTTTGGAAGACACGGAAAGGTGATGGAAGTGATTTTAGCAGTCCTTTAAGATTAAAAGAAACTCATCTAATTAAAAAACCTTGTTCTGTAACAGTTCATCAGATGTTTAAAACCAGGTTTGAAAAGTGTGCAGTTGGTTGAACCTTAATAAATACAAAAAGATGTATGGATCTCTCAACAGCTAAATGGGCGGACTGTTACATCATATAATAAGGTGTGAAGTGGCCAACTCCCAGAGATAATGGCTCTGCCCGAAATTGCGAACATTTTAGCAAAATCTTAGTAACGCACCACAAAAATGACATAATAAACTACTCAAAATGTACTCGGCAGTGCATTTCTTTCTGGAACGTTCCTGCTCAACACTCTCCCTTTCCTCAATAGGCCCAGGAGCAGAGCTCTTAGAAGCAGCAGAGTGCTGCAGCAGAGTGGGCTTCAGCGATTACTGAAGGTGTAATCTGCAGTTCAGTGCTGATCATTCTAGAAATGTGCAGTAGGCTGTTGCTGAATGGTAAAAGAAAGTAAATGTGTGTTTAATCAACTTTCTGTGTATATGTGATGTTAATATTCTGTTGTTATTTTTGTATTCATACAACTGAATTTAATCTATTATTAGTGGGCACCTGACACTTTGTAGCTACTACACCCAGGTTCATCTGTTTCCCTCCGTTTACGTGACTTTACTGAAGAAACAATTCTTTTTTTTTTTTCGCGGGCTGAATCTGAGGAAGTCGGTGTGTGGAGTAAATTAATCCATATCCTTGTGTCTGAAGCTTGTGACCCAAAGCAATAACCGAGCTCATTCTAGTGGATGTCAGCACATCGTTAGCAACATTGTTTTTTTCTTAAGCCTCGTTCCCAGAGGTAAAAGATTATAAAAAAAAAAATCCTTGTTTTGGACTGCAGCCAAAAAAAGCCTATAGACGCTCGGATCCATGTAGTGTACAGATGTTTGAAAAGTGCCCCACGGCAATACGAAAACCCTGAAATAAAACCGGACCGTTCAATGTGTTATTGCTGCCATTTGTCTTCACAATTGTTCCTCCTTTCTCTTTCCTTCCCTCCTCCTGTCACCACTTTCTCTGCCCAGCATCGACGGTCTGACGATCCCGTCGCGGTGCGGTAAGGGCGTGCTGCGGAGGATCACAGAGGTGTTCGACTGCTGGTTTGAGAGCGGCAGCATGCCGTACGCCCAGGCCCACTACCCCTTTGAGAACAGGAAGGAGTTTGAGGAAACTTTCCCGGCAGACTTCATCGCCGAAGGCATTGACCAGACGAGGGGATGGTAAGCTGTGGATGAATGGATAGATGGAAAGAGGAACGGTGACATTGAGTCCTTTCCTGCTGAGTGCATTCAGGGAAATGACGAATGCACAGCATGAATGTTGTGTTTCTAAAACACTCATTTTTGGTTTTGAATTAAACAGAATAAAAGTATTAAATTAGTTAGTTTATTAAGAATTAAGTGATTTTTTTTTTTCCCTCAATCCTACCTCGGAGAAAGAATGACTTGTAATGTTTCAGACCTGCTTGTCACGCTGACCTTGTGTGCTATCTTTTGAATCCTGCTGTAGGTTCTACACCTTGCTGGTGCTCTCCACAGCGCTGTTTGGCAGACCGCCCTTCAAGAATGTCATCGTTAACGGATTGGTCCTCGCTAGGTGAGTCCATTGACTTATTAACAAGCCCCTCTTCCTCGTCTTTCTTTCATTTGCAAATAAAACGAGTCTTCGTTAAAGATTAAGGCGGTTCTCTTGTTTTTCTGGTCAACAAATTCTGTGAAAATATCAAAACCAACAATGGGTCTCAAGAGAGATTTCCAATCAGGCTTTGGTTACACAGGCAATACTCAATAGCAGGGTTGGTTTTTGGTTTTAACGAGATTTGTTGACAGTAAGAAAAATACAGGATATTGCCAAACTAATGCTTTCAGTCATTTTCAAGCACATTTCTGAGCTTCTTTTTTTTTTTCTGCAGACGTTAATGTTTTTCGTGTTTGCCTACAATAACCCACTGGTTCCCCTCCTCTTTACTACAATTTGTTCCATTTCTTTTCTTCTCCACCTGCCAATTCATCCCCATTTTTCTCATGATCATTGTGGTATGTGTGCTGCAACATTTAGCCCTCCGAGCCGCTCTACAATAGGGCTAGTTGTCGTGTCCTCAGCCCCGGGGTCTAAATGCAGCACTGTGGCCTGCTGACCTGGAAGGACTTGACTAATTTGAATACCAAGTGCTTGGTTTCTGACATGCACTTTTGTGTGTGTGTGTGTGTGTGTGTGTGTGTGTGTGTGTGTGTGTGTGTGTGTGTGTGTGTGTGTGTGTGTGTGTGTGTGTGTGTGTGTGTGTGTGTGTGTGTGTGTGTGTGTGTGTGTGCGCGCGCGCGCGCATTAATGCCTTTGCTTGTCTCACTCCTGCAGCGATGGACAGAAGATGAGCAAGCGCAAGAAGAACTACCCAGATCCAGGGCTGATAGTGCAGCAATATGGAGCGGATGCCCTCAGGTCAGCTCTGTGCTTGAATGTGAATGAGTGTGTGTTTCTGAAGCATGAATGTCTTTGTGCCGGTGGCAGGGTTCTGTGCGTTACCATTAACCTACCTTATGTTATTAGCAGGCATGGCTTTAAAGGCTTTTGAATCGCTGTCCACGCTTAATTAGGCTCAAACTTCGTCCTGCTAACAGTATAGACACGCTCACCCATACTGTACATCCGCGTTCACACACACGTTTCTCCTCATACATTCGCTCCTTCGCCCTGAGCAGTGAAAGTGCCACGGCCACATGTCCTAATGAATAAAGCACTATGAAGTTGCGCCATATGCTCTCAACCCGTATATATTGATGAAGAGTGAGTTGCAGAGATAAGGGGGGTAAAAAGGCGTACATATGTCTGATAGAAACTGAAGCAGTGAGAGGGTGAAGTGTCTATACTTCACTGTGAGGGCTTTTTGTTGGTATTTTCAGTGTCAACTGTCTTCATGTTTGCTCATTTTTAGGTATTTAACCATCTGATGGTTCTGTCTATTCTGCATTTTATGTCAAGGGTATCTGCAGTAGTTGCTGCTCTTAAAATCGCTCACAGCCTATTGCATGAAGTTGCATCATTTAGCTCGCTTCCGGAGTCGTCGTGAAAACCTTTTCTAACCACTCTAACCCAGTGTGCTGATGCCTGCCACAGACTATTATATCCATATGGATTATTCAGGTTCTCTTCTATTGTCATGTCAGCAGTGTCTTTATTTGGCCTTGATGGAGATAAGAGATTAATTTGTAATGGGATGCTGTTGGTAAAATTTGGTTTTGGCCCAAAACGTTGTGCAGAATCTATTCAAGGTGGACAGTTAAACTAATTGATGGAGCTAATTAAATCCAGACTGCTGAATTGCTTTGCATTAAGAAAATGCTGCCGGCCTCACTGCTTCCTTTTTAACGGTGTCCTTTAAGTGTTTTTACTTAACATAAAGTGAAGTGTTTACCTAAGAATGTTGTGGCAAGAAGTTTTGAACTTACACCTTTTCTTTTAAGCCCAGAGCAGCTCTTCTTGCTCCGTTCAATATGTAGGTACCGTCACAATTAACGACGTGGGTCACTCGCGTATAACCGTGTGCGTGGTTTGCTTGCTTGCAACGATTTGTGTTGTTTCCTGTCTTTACAAGAGCTCAATAGGGCAGTATTGACAGCTGGCAAACCCAGACTTCAATCGTTTGCAATTTAAAAAGGAATGTGATCGTATCAGGCTTTATATAGAAGATATTGAAATGTTTTCTCTTCCAGAATAAGTGATTTAGTTTTGCTTATGTATTTATATGTTTTACTTATACTTTGTTTTATCCCTGTACCTTCCCGTTTAGTGCATTTAAAGTAACTCAGAACATTGTGTAACACGAGGCAGCTTCTCACAGTTTTGCAAAGTTTTGTTGTGCATACTTGTATACACAACAAATGTATACTTCATTTGTTTAGTTCTATTTACACAAACAGTGTCACACACTCAAACACATCTATACACACAGCTCAGTAATTACCTGTGTACACACTGTTAGAGGTCCTGAAACTCCTGGAGACCCAGGAGCTTGATTCGGACTCGGGCTCATTTAACTTCTCTCCTTTCATGGGTGTGTTTTGTCAAGTATCGGAGAGAGCGTTGTCCTTTCATTGTCCCACACACGCCTCTGCGCTGCAGCGGTAGTGTGTGTTTGCGCGCATCAGTGAGAACTTAGAGGGCCGGGTCGGACTGACAAACTGCAGACTTATATGCTCTCTCACTCACTCATTATCAATGCCGCCACACTGACCAACTCCGTCTCTCCTCGTAGACTGTACCTCATCAACTCCCCTGTAGTGAGAGCAGAGAACCTGCGCTTCAAAGAGGAGGGGGTGCGAGACGTGTTGAAGGATGTCTTCCTGCCGTGGTATAACGCCTATCGCTTCCTGATACAGAACGTACAAAGATTACAGCAGGTAATGAACGGAATAAAAAGCTCTCACCTTGCATAACTCCTACGGTGTTGCTTTAGCTATTCCTGGTCTAAATAGCACAGCAATGCTTGATAGCACAGGAGATTGTTAGTGTTATTAACCAATTATTTAGAAGGTAATCACCGGAACAAAAAGGAAATCACTTGTTGTTGGTGCCATGAAATAATGCCGTAAAAGCTGCAGTAATGCTTCGTCCCGATGCCCCTCTGTGATTGGTTAAGTGGCCGAGGGTATTTGGGTCCAGATTGGGGAAAAAAACATCAGAAGTATTAAATTTGGTTTTTTTTCCAGATTGTCCTGTGAGAGCAATTTTAAGAAGTAAGAATTGAATTGAATAGATTCTTCACACAGGGTACTAGCTCTCCAGTCACTTTACGTGATCACTTTTACACTTGCCAGCCTGTGGGTAAATTTAAACGTATCAATGTTGCCACCTACAGACAAATAAAGTAATATCTACAGCATTCACACACACGCACAGACAACAAAACTAGAAATAATTAAAAAAACTGATATTTTTTTCTGAGATTGTATAAATTAAATACAATTTATTTCCGATTAAAAAATATTGACAGTCTTAATATCACGCTATTTCAGGAATCTGACCATCAGACAAGGGAACCTATATGATCATAGTCCGTGAAAGCAGGCTAGCCTACCTAATAACTATATCAGTACCTTTAAAAATGAATGACTGTAGTAACTCTGTTTGCCTGTAGGTGGCACATGTGACAAAATGCTGCAGAACATGCTGATGACTCACAACAGTGTTTTCTTTTCTTTTTCAGGTCCACACTTTTACTTTTCTTGCCTATATTCTCGTATATATGTGGGACAGGTTTCAGGCCTGATTTCAGTAGCTTCGCATCAACTATATTGTGCTTCTTTGTAAGAACAATGGTGACGTATGTTAATGTTTTGTTTAACTGTGTGTGTGCTTGTGTACTAACGTGTCAGGAGGATGAGATTCGGTTCCTGTACAATGAAAACACAGCGAAGCTGAGTGACAACATCATGGACAAATGGATTCAGTCCTTCACACAGTCCCTCATCCAGTTCGTCAAGGCTGAGATGGATGGTGAGACATCCTCACCACACACACACACACACACACACACACACACACACACACACACACTGCTGTCATCACTTCATATGGACAGTGGCTAAGAAGATTAGTACTTAATATCTGAAAGTCGATCCCATCCGGTAACACGTTGTTTCTGTATTCAGCTTTATTAAACTAGAAAGGACAAACTAGACTGTAGTTTCTTGTTGCAGCTTACCACCTGTACACCGTCGTGCCTCGCCTGGTCAAGTTTGTGGACATGCTTACCAACTGGTACGTGAGGACCAACAGACGCCGTCTGAAGGTGAGATAACTGCTCTGAATCGGTGCTTGTTTTGATTTAAGGTTATTATGTAAGGCAGATGCAATGCGCCGCTAATGACTAAAACGTATGGAGTCCCAGGAGGGACAGTCACGAGCAGTAGTAGGATCCGATGAGTCAAAGTATAATCATACACTAGTGTATAAATACAGATGATGCAAATACTCTTTACAGTTTATGTCCTGTATCTTTCTTTAATGGAAACAGTGATTTAAGCTACCACTAAGTGTCCTCATCATCGCCACCATCTGCGGACATTTTGGAGCAATCAGTTTGCGGCCCTTCAAGTCAACATTCGGTTGAAGTGAATTGGGGAAACATGTGCTGATGTGTGTAAGGGCTCTTTTCTCTTTTCACTGTTCCAAGGGGATTGACTGTTTTTATGTGTGTGTGTGAACTTTGTAGGGAGAGAGTGGCACTGAGGACTGCCTGTGGGCGCTGGAAACCCTCTTCAGTGTTCTGTTCTCCATGTGCAGGCTGATGGTGAGTCATTTTGTGTGTGTGTGTGTGTGTGTGTGTGTGTGTGTGTGTGTGTGTGTGTGTGTGTGTGTGTGTGTGTAAAAAATAAATTGTATTGGGGAAATGTCTCATGGTGAGGTTTTGCTTTTGTGTATGCAAGACACAAAGAAATAACGCTGGTATGGACGAGGTGTGTGTGCTGGCATGGCAATGAATTATGCATGAGCAGTAGGAGTTTTTATTTATAACACATTGGAGATGTTTGCATGTGAGGCGAGATGCATGCTAAGCACCAGTTAGCCTAACCCAGATCAATACAGATCAGCTGTGAGAAATTAATTAACCATGGTTGAAATGGAAGAAAGTTACACTAGAAGTAACCTCACTCTGGCACCATTCCGTTTGAACTTTATCACCACTGAGGGGGGAAAAAAACTACCGTAAAAATCAGTTTCTATGCTGATTATGCAGATGCTTCTGACTTTTAGACCTTATTGTCAGAAAATGTAAATTAACTACAGTACAGAGCATCTAATAATCTTCTCTTCCTTTTCTCTCTCGTGTCTACTTGCTTTTTTTCCCCCTCTCTCTTCTCCTCAGGCTCCTTTCACACCCTTCATTACAGAGATGATGTACCAAAATATGCGTCACCTCATCGATCCCGCCTCTGTCGAAGAGAAGGACAGCAGCAGCATCCACTATCTCATGCTGCCCCAAGTCAGGTTGGAAAAAGCCTCGAATAAAGCTCACATTTTTTGATTCATTTAAAGCTTAAATTAAAGAGGGAAAAATGAGAGCCCCGAGAGCTAAAAGTGTCTCTTTTGCGATTGTGATGTCAATGTGTCACCTGTTTTCCCCTGGTCGCTCCCCACATCTTTTGAATATTGTACTTGGAGAAACCAGGCAGAAATTGAGAAGGGCTGCTGCCTCGCCTGAAATACAGCCAACGAAAGAGGGAATTATCACACTTTTATGAAATATGTAAAGCTATAGGGAAAATGAGCAAAGCCGCTAATTCACACATAAAGAAACAACGTATTTATTCTAGAAACTAGATTGATCATGGAATGCAATGCATCGGGATCTGTCTGAATCGATTGATCATCCCATCGTATATATATATTCGCTTTGCAGTAATTATTTAGAGCAGCACGTCACAGTCTTATTTATGATAGGAATGAAAATAAACTTTATATCGTACCTTTCATCCACACAATGCAGATCAAATGTTTCAAAAAGGAGAACGTCCTTTTTCTCAGAGGATATCCACTGTTAGTGCAGAGCTTAATCAGTCTCAGCTAGAGTGCGTGGCCTTGCTGTACCCCAATCGTATCACACTCTGAACTCCTCAAAGTGGACCCTTTTGAAGCTCAGACGTCCACAGTAGTTTCTAAATGAAGTTTCAGGCTTCACAGCAGCTGTTCTCTTTGGGTCTTAACCATTTCTTCTCTTTATTCCTGCTGTTCGCTGCTTCCTCTTCCTCTGTGTTGTTAGTTGATACTCTGATCAAATTTTCCATTTAAACATGTATTAAAATACATGGGAATTATTAGTTCTGTAGATAAAGATTTGCCTTTGAGCAATTTCTGAGCAGATATTTTTAGTAGTGTCAAATGCAAGACTTTGTTTCTGGGTGATAAAAGTTAATCGCAGATGCATTTTCCACAGCGCTACAAAGTTAGTAACAGCAGCAACATGGTCATTGAGAAAGACATTGAAATCCTTGTGCACAGCTTCTCTTAAGTTCCCTATCTTCTCGAAAAGCAGCCTAACCCCGTTTGTATTTTCAGAGTCAAACTGTTGCCGCCTTATTTAGAACGCAAAAAGAGATTTAGAGAAGCATTTGTGCTCTTGAAACAGAGAAATACTGACACAGAAATACAAAATTCTTGT
Organism: Cebidichthys violaceus; assembly: GCF_023349555.1. Classification (NCBI taxonomy): domain Eukaryota; kingdom Metazoa; phylum Chordata; class Actinopteri; order Perciformes; family Stichaeidae; genus Cebidichthys; species Cebidichthys violaceus. The sequence continues at coordinate 5,735,181 of NW_027176340.1, read as the reverse complement.
CTTTTGACTGTCGGCCTCGCAGATGGATATATATTCACTTCTATTACTTGTGTAAAATGTGTGTCTTGGTGGCTGATCAGTTCTGTAAAGCCCGGGAGGAATGTCTAATTGCCCAAACTTAATTGCATCATCTTCAACAACGAAAAAGTTCTGACATGATTTAAATATCCACTTGATTTAGCGTAAGGAAAATTGTTTGTGTAATGGTTCATATAATCTCTCCTGTCACTTTGGCAGCACTCAGTGCGGCGGCTTTATTAGCCGCTTGTCCTTCCTGCTGTCGAATGGGACCACTTCACCCCCCCCTCCCAAAGGTCAGCCACCAATCAGGCGGTGGGAAGAGCTGCTCCTCAATCAGCTCATTAAATGATTGGCTGTCCTTGGAGTCCTCTCCTCTCTCATTTTACGCCACTGTTGTGTGCACACATGGAGAAGCAGGCTGTTGGAATAAATGAACAAGCATTGTGCGCACACACACACACACACACACACACACACACACACACACACACACACAGTGTGCTCCTCCAGACAGTTAGGGCTAATATCGCTATTATGCGTGATGATCTGGCTGTGCAGCTCTAATTTGAATTCAGCGGTGGAAGTCACAGTGTACCTTATTAGTGGATGCTCCCGAGTCAAACTCTGGAGCTGGTGGTTCTGAACTCTGTCTTTATTAAGATATATGGTACTAACCTTGTCCTGCTCTGTTATTCATTTTCCTCAATATAATAGTAATTTTAAATTTCTAAACCACTGATTAACCAGAATATGACCACCGCTGCCTGTACGTTTTGGCAGAAACGCACCTACGTCCCCTAACTGTGCCTTGAAATGGAACACGATTTCACAGAATACAGAGTGACTCTCGCTAAGAAGGTGGATTGTTTTAAAAGATGTTCTTCTCATCTTCCGACATCCACTTATTATAAGGAGGCAGCTCGATCAGGTGGCCCCCATTGCAATTGCAAACGTCTCACCAGGTTAAGGGTTTCGGATTAAAAAAACCGTTCTCTCCCGTATATAACCCAAACGGCAGAGTTTATTCAGACACTCATACCATGGCATTGCAACGCTACGTATGATGTGGTGATGCTTAGATTCTCTTTATTTGTGTTTCCGTATTTCAGGGAGAGTGTGATTGACCAGCGCATCGAGAGCGCCGTCTGTCAGATGCAGTCCGTGATTGAGCTGGGCCGAGTGATCCGAGACAGGAAGACTCTGCCCGTTAAGGTGAATCATCGACTTCACTATTCTATTCATGCGCTCCAGTATGAGAGGCACAGTGAATTAAGACTCCGGGAAACATACGATCTATATCGATTGCAATGTCCCGACTAACAAGAAATTGCAGCACAGAAATACCAAAGACATGTTTGTGTTTTGTTAACTGTAAAATATCATGTATATCACTTGTTTACAGTTATTTACAGGATCCCTATCTAGAATGATTAATATCTGTAAATATATTGCTTTTTTATTTTTGTATCTTACATCTACGAATATTAGTATTTGCTTCACACATCCGGCATCAGACATTGTCAGGACTTCCTATAGCTCTCCCATAGATATGGTTTTATCATATTAGTGCACTAAGTTATGTTGTTGTGTCAAATATGACAACCCCATTTCTGTGTTGTTTTTTTTTTTTGTGCTGGAACATATGACCCACTGTAATGTTGCTGTGTATTTCAGTACCCATTAAAGGAGGTGGTAGTTATTCACCAGGACGCAGAAGCTCTGAAAGACATTCAGTCCCTGCAGAAATACATCCTGGAAGTAAGTAGAACACGCTGTGTTTGTGCGATGATTTGTGCGGTCTTCTCAGTACTTTACCAGTTCTCTGCTTTTAGGAAAGAGGTGCATCTTCTGCTCCTACTTTTTTTTTTACTCCGCTTTGATCAGTATCATTAGATGTTTAAGTGAAAGAGATAAGCTCTCCTAGAACCTGCCAGTGTGTTGGTTTGATAGAGGGGAGGGAGCACATGCTCGCACACAGTCTGCATCTTCAGCTGTAATTTAAATGTCTGCGGTTGGTTCATCTAAAAAGGGGGAGGAGCCGATGCCTTGGAAAATGGTTTTACATTTGATCTACTCCAATTGCCTCACATGCAAAACCCTTCATCAACTACAGAATGCAGACTTTTTTTTCTCCATCACACGGAATCATTGAATTACTGTTAATGTGTTTGTGTACTTCATAGTCACAGTAATATGCTTCGTTATAGTTCACGCAGCTCTTCTAGCTCTTGTGTTACATAAAGAGCCTGCAACAGCTGGTAAGGTCACGTTTCTTTTGCCATTTAGACATCCTGTATGTTCAACTATATAAAAATCAATGTTTCCACTGTCAGTGTCTTTTTTATTTTGTAATACAACATTCACATAACATGCATCAGTGTATGGTTATGTACCGGAAAATGCAGATTAATTACAAGTGTGTCTGGTCCGTTCAGGTGCTGCCCAAAAGACTGGGGGAAAAAAACTCAGACAGACTAATTGTCATTTAGTGCAGGAAGCCATTAAACTGACATTATCCCTTTGTCTTTAGGTTTGCTTTTGCACCAACAAAGCTCAATAAGTCAATGTTGTTCCACAGCTGATTTAGATAACTACTCTTAAGTAAGAATGTTTCAGGCTTTTCAATGCTTTACCTGGAAATGTTGAAGTCTTTCCATTCTTAGTGATGCATCTTAGATGGAAAATTGATTGTGGCTCTTGTTTCCATATATGAGATGGGGATTACCTGTAAAAGGGCTGCTGGTGCAACCTTTTGTTGGAACCTTCAAGCTTAATCTTAGTTGGAGCCACTTCTTATCTCTCACTCTATTTGATTTCTGGTGAGGAAAACATTTAACCTTGCCGGCTTCTAGCTTCCCTCCAGTAAACAAGGTTTATTTGATCCGAACTGAGCAGTTTAAGGTCCTGCAGCCCAGAGAAGAACCTTCAAACTCTCTTACTATTGATGTAGTTTCAGTTGAGCTGAGCGTTTGAAAGTTAGGTTTCACCTTTCTACTGCAGCTTTTACTTAGATTCCTTCATTATTATTCTATAATTATTACTATTTAACTGATCCTTCTCTGTGATTCATTTCAATTTATTTTATCCCTACCTAAATGTGCAGCGATTGGGCAGCTATTGTTGTTATCGACTGGCTCACTGACTGGTTGATTTCATGGCTGACTTGCTCTCTGAGTGAATTACATTTTCTGTTTACAGCACGTCTGGAGCAATTACAGTTTTTAATTTGACTCCTACAGGATGTAACAAAGCATCTCGCTTAACTCGAGACCCTTCAGAAATGCCTTTCCAATGTATAGAGTAGCGGATACTATCGCCATTAATGCTAGCACTGGCATATTTCAGTGACCGGTGGGTGCCGTACCAGGTCGCTGGTCGCTAGCTGCTAGCTGCTAGCTGCTAGCTCTGCTGGGTCGCTCAGGCCCGCCTCAGCTTAAGCCCACTTTCAGAGTTGGTCTGTGTCGTCAAGATGGCGACGGCCAGAGCCACTCACTTTCAGCTTCAAAACGGCTCTTCAGAAACCAGTGGGTGATGTGATGGAAAGTACTTCCTGTATTTTATACAGTCGGAAGCCTTAATGAAGAAAGCAGGCACACAATTGGATTGGCGGTTGATGGCTGTAGCTTTGATCAGCTTAGATTTGCTGACAAGCTCGTTGCCGAGCTGAAGACGTTCAGTGGAAATATCCAATGACTTGCTGTTTTGTTTGACAGCAGCTTGAATATATTGTAATGCACCAACACCACACACAAACAAAGCCATAAATGTCTTTGAGATAAGAGAGGTGCTCTTTGTGCACTTTAGCGTTGATTCATTCCTATTTTCACAAACCAGGCTCAGCTCGAAACAGAAGTTCCAGCTGCTATTTTCCACCCCACACTCAGCCCACTACAGCAGCTTATCTGTGCTCAGATATGCTCGAACTAAGTCCCGCTTTTCAGTGTGATTGACTGAAAGAAGCTGTGCATGGCAGGCCAGGGTGGGTGTCACAATGGCTAAACTTAGTATCTCTATTGCTACACCAGACATAACCGGATCACAGATTTCTATCTCCGTTTAGATTTAGGAATGAATTGTACTGTACTGAAAGGCAGAAGTACCGCCTGTATAGGAGGACTCACTTACTCGTTGATTTCATGGCTGACTTGCTCTGTAAGTGCATGACTCGATGGTAATCAATTATTGATTTGCTCTTGACAGTACATGCCTGGGGTATTTAAAGTATTTAATTATTTTCTTGAGTTGTGTTTTTAAGTTTTCTATTAAGTTTAGCTTTAGTTCACTTTTAATGTGCATTGGCACTTTAATGATTGCGAACAGTGTTTTTGTAACTAACTCATTTATTTCAAGTCTTACATTGCTTTTGGATTGATTAGACCGATGTTGGGTGCAGAGTTTAAAATGTTTAAAGGTTAAACTGAACAAATGCAACCGGGTCACTTAACATTTGCGTTGTTGCCGGGAAGGCTTTGTTCATTTTATTTAGCTAATGTTTTTGGCATTTAATGATTTAACGACATGTAATGAAATCAGGTTTTTTGTATTCGTTTTCATGTTTGTTTGTTTTTTATCAACAGTAACAACCCTAGTAACTGGTACTCATCCATATACTTGGGAAGCATCAAGGCAGCGACATTACCTTTTCTAAGACATAGGTTGTGTCTTTTTTTTTTTCATCTTCCAGGAGCTTAACGTGCGACAGTTGACACTGTCAACAGACAAGGACAAGTACGGTATCCGTCTGAGAGCCGAGCCGGACCACATGGTGCTGGGCAAGAGACTAAAGGGGGCCTTCAAAGCCGTCACGGCTTCTATCAAGGAGCTCACCAGCGAACAGCTAGAGGCCTTCCAGAAGACAGGTATTGCTCTCCGTGTGTGGCGTCTGCTTGTGTTTTTAAAAAAAAGAATCAATATCTGTGAACTTAAAAATTACACTCAAAGGAAAATCTCTAAGCTAATGAAGTTCTCTTGTTCACACATGCACGTTTTTTACCATGTGTGGTCTTTATGCCAAAAACTAAATCAGTAGTCAATGATTTAGTTTACACAATCATTAATTAGTGAAGAACAGCAGGTTAGTGTTAGGATTTTACACACATTTACAACTGCACAAATTGTGTTGAAATCATATATATTTCACTAAAAGCTCAACTGTGAGTCCTTGCAATGAAGTCGAGTACAGACAGACAGTTTATCCTCAGAATGCAAACCCTTACCCTTCTGAAACTATAATCAGAGCTGGAGTACGGATCAAAGCTGTGCAAGGTATCTTGTCTCTCCAATTATAGAGAGACGAGGAGAGCCCCCAGAATCTCTGGGGAAGGAAGCAGTGGAGGTCAGCTGGGCTGTGGGAACTTAACATTTCCAATCACTTGGATGTTTGAAGTGAAGCCAATTGGAAGGAGAGAAGGAGGATGGGCGAAGGAAGGAAAGAGATAGATGTGGTAGAGGATGGTGGAAAAATGACGGCGAGAGGAAACACACAGATGATTGTGTGCAGCGGAACCAAGTAACATTTCACTGACTTGTGATTAAAGGCAAGATGGGACGTTTTAGATTACAAAACCTGCTTTTACGGTGCTAAACGGTATAATGTTTCACCTATCTCTGTTAAAAGGAATAGTTCAACACAGTATCAAGCTTCAGCTAGCAGACAATTGGTGGAAGGTACACCACTGTCTCTGAAATAATCTATACATGAAAAAGCTAACGGCTCAGACTTGACTCAGACTCACAGTCCACTTTTAACCTCTTGAGCAATTTCTAACTGAGAATCCGTAACTCAGAAAACCTTTTTAGACTAGAAGGGTGGCAATTTGGCGAGAAACTGATGTGCGTTCACGACCGTTGGTTGTATTACTCAATATTCCTTACCTGCCGCTTTTGATCCCATCATTTCGATGGGGCAGAAGAAAAGAGGTTAAGAGAGAAGGTGGAAAAGAGCGGAGAAGCAGGGAGGGGCACAGGAAATCAAACCATGGAAATCTAGGATTAGAGAGAAAGGGAGTGACTGGTTCACCCAGCCTCTGGGTTTGGAGAAGTGAAGAGGAGAGGAGAACCCTGTCACGCTTTTTAGTCAGGACACAGACGGGGGTAATTGCTGCCACTGGCAAAATGGAGATATAAACCTGACTAGAATGGGTTTGCTGTATTGTTTAAAAGCTCAGATCTCGTGTGGATTTGGCCAGGAAGACTGCAATGTGAGGAATCTGAAAATGCAAGTGAATACTGTTTTAGACCCATGCTAATTCAAAACAAAGCCCTGGCATGCATGCGGGTTAAGAGAGCACTTTACTCAGTATGATTAGGTGTAATTGAAACCATTTCTAGAATCCTTTCTACGAGACAAACACCGAAACAAATACTCATTTCACACTATCAGTTGGCAGTGTACTCAAATTTAATTAGGAGAATAGCCTGGCAAGTAATTGTTTATCATCCAATTTGCATAAAAGGCTGTTGTCAGCATCGATTTAATCATAATGGGCATCAAGATAGATCATTTACAAATGCATAAACGGAGTTTCATCCTCTCTTAAATTATACATTGTCTGTAATTAGACTGGTGGTATTTTATGTTTATAGAAAGCATCTAAAAATCCGTACGTTATACTTTTCTAGTTGAGTTTTTATGTTATTATCATTATTTAATATTGTGTAGTGATGTGAGTGATCTATTGTTCTTGTGTCACTCAACATCCAACTGACAATGTACCAGAACATTGTTCATGATCGTCTCTGTAGACTCAAACACATTGTTTTGTCCGACATGATTGTTGCCGAGAATATCCTGACCCCGGAGGAAAATCTTAATATTTGTGGTAGCAAATTAAGTATGGTTTTGACTCATTTTCTCATAGCCGCTGGTGAGTTTTGTGTGGGCTGTATAATTTATGGTGGTTCAGATATGTGGTCTGATGATGCTGAGACACAGTAGGGTTCCACTGGTGTTGAATTCTGCACCAACAGCAAATCTACTTATACTTACAATTCATACGCTGTTCTCTGACTTGATGGATGTTATTTTGTTTGCCATTTAACAATGTTTATTTTTAGGTTCAGTACCATAACTTGTAGCTCTGATCATTTTCATGTTGTTGTGGTTAATGTTAAGGGTCCATAAAGGTGGACGGCCACGAGCTTCATGAGGAGGACCTGAGACTCATGTACACCTTCGACCAGAGCTCTGGCTCAGCAGCGCAGTATGAAGCACACTCTGATGCACAGGTATGCTTGAAATTTAAACCCAATCATTTTTGCATTAGATAGGTTTTGCATACAAATTTAACATCATTCAGGAATTTTTTTTTTTATTTTTGTTCTTTTAGTTGATTTAATGTTTTGAACGCACGTCAATCTCCTTTCCTACACTTGCTGCACCCATCATAATTGATTGTATCGCATAATTTTTTTAACTTGTGAAAGTTGATATATCATTCATGTCCTTGTTTTCCACAAAGGGTTATAAATACTTGTTAAATTTCAGTCACTTGTTAACGAAAAGGTATAGAACTACGCACACGCGTACAGTACACCTCCCTCCCTCCTTACTGCCACATTACTATTGGATTGAGCTGCAAAGTGTAACCTGATATTTTAATATATATATATATATATATATATATATATATATGCCTTTGCGCGGCTGCTCCTGCACCAAGCTGCCATATACTGTAAATGCATTTATTCGTCCTCACTGTGAGTGTGATGTATGAAATCATTTCACGGCTAAGTGGAAACCGGCATGTATGCGTTTCCCACAGGCCCTCTCTAATCAGTGCTCCTCCAACCGTATACACACCACACGGCTGCACCTTCATACCAGTTTACTGAGCTGGCTTTTTAGTTCTCTCTGTTACTCTCGCTCGCTCGCACTGACTCTCCAGCTCCCATCTGTCTGTTTCTCTGTTCTTTCGCTCTCATATTCTTTTTGCTTTTGTGGACTTTCCTCAGTCACTCTGTAATCTTTTTTTCCCCCAATTTCTTCCCATGGTGAAGTGTTCGGGGCTAGCAGCAGCAGCACAACAGACACTCAATATTGTCATTATTGCTGCGTGGGTGGTTGTTGTTTTTTTTATTACTTTTACATTATAAATGTTTGAACCACAGTGTAAGGCATATTTATTACATGAAGGTTGCTCCCTGCCTTGTCAGCTGTATGGTTTTTAGCACGTGGCTGAAGGAGTCAGGTCACCGAGTGGAAGTCCAAGATCTTCATGTCATGTGAAATGATGTCACACTCTCCTACTATTCTGTCAGATGCACATTGTAATAATTGTGGGGTGTAAATGATTAGAGTACAACCTGTCAACATTCATTTTGTAGGAGCTTACTGTTTGTTGTTATAGTAACATGAAAATATTTAATTCATGCCTTAACTACATCACCTCGGCAAGGGTGTCAACAAGACTTTTTTTTAGGGTGCCAACCTAGAACTGGTACACAAGTACATACTTGATTGATAAAAAAAATTTAATAATAATAATAATTTATAAATACACCAAAAAAGTATGGTGTAGAAAAACACTTTTTTCTTACAATATACCTCAAAATTCTGTATTTCTCTTTGCCCGAATATTGAAAGTTAATGTCCGGATGAAAACTTTATATTTGTGCTCAAATACATATTGAATGAGTCTGGTTTGCCCCCACTTATTGTTGTTTTTTGTTGTTGAATTGAGCCAATACTGATTTCGGTCAGATACAGACT
>NW_027176340.1:5337585-5723850 GCF_023349555.1 Cebidichthys violaceus | reverse complement strand
AACTAACTCTAATAATGCACAACAAAACTAATTACAGTGTGCTGCAGTGACAGTTGACAAAGAACAAAAGTTTTTTGCCACAGTGCAGGATAAAGACAGGTGTGCTTTCAAGAATACAAACGCCAATAAGAACTGTTTCCAGCCAACCCACCCTGGCAACACGTGTGTGCTGCTGCGTAATGGAAAAAAAATCTAAATCTCTGCCAGTAAATCAGTTTCTCAGCGCTCTGCATGTTGCCCACTGCAGAATGACAGCAGCAAAATACAACCTCAAACAAGCGAGCACAATAGGTGAGAGGGTGGGGAAAAGAATTAGGTGTGTTTTGTTATTTTGGCTGTAAGAAGATCTGTGATCTCAAAGGAATTAACCTGCCCCCCCAATGTCGTGCAAGTATTTGTGGCACCTCGAATTTTAAAAAAAATATTTATATTTCAATTCAGAGGAAGGATGCAGTGGAGGGAATAAACACCCAAGCTCAGATGTCTTTGTGTATTGCCTTACAAACTGCACTATAGCCTGTCCCTTTTTGTCTTTTTGAAAGTTCAATATTGACTTTAACTATTTGAATATCTGTGAGCAGAGCATTCACTGACACTATATCTAGCAATCTAACTAGGATTTTTATTAAACTACTGAGGTTATGAGTCATCCGACGCACACCATATGAATATTTGGATATTCCATAATATATTTTTTCAGTTAAGCGTTTTGTGTTTTCTGCATTTTTCCCCCTGCCGACACAAAGGTCTTAATGCTGCTTCAAATGCTGCTGAGGAAACTTCTCCAAACTTGCCGTAAGTGTTGTTTGACTTGGAGTTTATTGTTAAGAAAACCAGATGCTAGCAAGCTAGCAAGTTAGCATTAACAGCGTACATCTTGAATGCTCGATGACTCGACATGCCGCTAGCTAAGCTAAGCTCACGACAAAGTTTCAAATGTTGACACGAGGGCTTACGTGACACATACGCCGTTGGTAAGGGAGCCTTTGTTTATTATCATGGCTGTCATTAAAAAGCATACATACATGGTTAAAGCAAACAGTCTGCAATTTATGTGAATGCACTTTTGTGGCATCTTCACAGGAAATTATGACGAAAAGGATAACGTTAGTCTAAAATGTAAAGCAGGGAGGTAGTAGATGGAAAAGCCAATAATTTAACTTAAAAAAAAAAGAGGATTCAATTGATAATGTTGCGCAACACTTGTGCCCTTCACCCGCATGTAGGAGAAGCTGTGCGCCACCAGTAACGGAGCGCAAAGTGTCGGGACCTGCGTCCTGACTGAACGAGGGCGCACCACTACGCGATCTCCCGATCTTCTAAATGCGGCATCTATCTTCATCCTGATGCGCCTGCTCCTCCTCCTCCTCCTCCTCCTCTCCCGCCTGGAACAGCAGAAAACAGGTAGGACACGCTTCGGATTTGGGAAACATCTCCCACATATCCAGTGAGTGGGGTGGGAGGGGGGTTCATTCTAGTTTTTGCGTTCCCCTCGTTAGTTTGTCCGTGTCGCGGTGGTTAGTAGACCGCTGCCGGACGTCGGTGATGGTGGGAGATGCTCTGGCATCCGTAGTGAGACGCGTCGGCGGGAATGACACTCTGTTGCTACCCGTTCTGTCTGCGCTATAGTTGCCACAGAGACGTGTATTCTGCCGCAGGTATGCAGAGGAGCGGACGGGATGGAAGCAACCGATTGCTTTCTTAGTGCCCACTTCTGTTTGTGTGGATGTAAGCTACACATGCTACACATGGGGTATCATCTTTCGTCATATTATACAGTTTGAAGACCTCATGATTGGCTGATGATATAACAAGGCGACCTATTTCCCGTTACTTTTCACTGAGAGCTGGAGGACTCAGAGTAGCCCCAATTTGCGCCTCTTTGGGTTTACCATTGCATTTGAATCACAGAGCTAAGCATCAGATGCTCAATTTGTACAATGTGAACCACGTTATTATAAGTTACAGTGACGTTTCTTTCCAATGTTTTATTTATGATCCCATTCTGCTGTGACGGAGGACATTATGTAATTTCCAGCAGACAGTATTATGATGAGTATTATGAACAGCCTTTTCTTCTACTTGCAGTAGATTTTAAACTGTTGGGATTAAGGAAGTTGAAGTGTTACACTTGAGGCCGAATTACAAATACGCCCTCAGGGTCTCTATTATTTGTCTTTACAAGCAAATAGCCTTGATACCTGCTAGTTATTCAAATCTAACCAAATCTTTGTTGAGGTGACTACAGGATGTAAATGAGCGCTGATCTCTCACGTTCTCAGAATTTTGGCTTGGAGTTGATACCGAAGAATTGGTACTTGTGACATCCCTATTGTAAACAATGTGACTGTTTTCAAAAAAGCCACTTGCACAGTAATAAAACCACTTATTTGAAAGGTGGACGCGGCTAAGCATAGTTATGGATATTGTAGGACTGTGGTTGCTGCACTTCCAAACATGTATTTTAGAATCTACGGTCTGGATATGTCCCCAAAAACACACGTCAGTCTCCACCAGACGAGGTTCCCTGGACGGTTCCCCAAGCCCAGAATGAGACCAGGATCAGTAGTCATTTTCCTGAGATATTGGCTGTCATCAGAAGCTGATAATCCTTTCTCAATGCTGAGGCGGAGCCTCGAGAGGGTAAATAGCAAAGCCCGATATATGAGTTAGTATTGCCGTATTAGATGCCTGTTCCTTTTGGCTCAGCTGTGAAGCTGTGGCTACCAGCGTTGCCATGTTCCCAAATTCCAGCCGTGAAAAAGTGAGTAAAATCCTGTAATACCCAGCAGGAGTTTTGGCCAAAACTATGAAAACAAGACCCAGTGTGTGTAAAACAATCTTCCTTTATGAGAGACAGCCTAGGCAAAAACATTATTTTTCATGCACTTTTCAATTTTGAGATTTTGGGCTAGGTCTTCTTTCAGACTATTGTAAGGAAAACATCCAAAATACACATTTAGGTCTATATTTCACTGCACTTTGTCTGTTGGCGTCTGTAAATTTCTCCCACTTTCATAAAAAGTTATTGTTGTATAATGCCTAATTTACATATCTAAACACAGTTTCAAAAAACTTTTTTTTGACCTGTTCCCCTGTCGTGTCTTGCAAAATATATGGGATTTTAGAATACATATCTTTGAAAGGCCGTTTTCTCAAAATGACTTCAGCAGTGCTTAAAACTTCACAGTTCCAATCTACATTTTTGAATGTTTTTACAGAGAGGTTTGTTTACATTATATCTTCCATAGACTTATTTAATTAATACTTTCTTTCTAAAAAGATGGTGAAAAAGTACTTTTTATGGCTGTTGACGGTATTTTCTGATATATGGAGTTAAAAAAAGATATCTTTCCCTTGGTGAAAACCAATATTTCAACAAAAATATTTTTTTTACCTGGCTTTATCCAATGTTCCGATTTCTGATCTGAAAAGTTATGCAAGTCGTCACATATTTCATGCCTAATTTACATATTTAAACTTATTTTCAGAAAATCTGTCATGCAGAAATAATAACCTTAATGTAAGGAATCAACTGGGGACGTTTAATGGTGATATCTTCCTACATTGTTTTACCCTATTCACCTGGGGTGTCTCCTCTTAATTAAAGGGGAAACCGTATCAAAATCGTTTGAAAGGCAGACTGCAGTAGCTCCATTACTACTGCTCCTCTGACTCTGTCAGTTAAGAGTGCATACATCATTCCTTAGTTTGTTTGTGTTTGCAACGTAATAAAAGGTAATATCTTATTGTGTGGCTACAATTAGCGTCTTTTGTAGTTCCTAAATGAAGGTTGGTTCAGCAATTGATCCAGCTGTAGAAATGGCCAGAAATAGACACTCCAGTCAATTCAGCATTTAGATAATTCAGATTTTTTTTTTTCATTTTTGTTATGTTTACACAAGCATCCCCAAATTAAACACTTGATTAGCTAATAAAATCATGAATTCTAATGAGCCATTTAGGACGTTTAATTACTGCTGCAGATTTAGTGTTCCTTCTGTCTGTCATTTGCATATCATAGCACAGTGTTAGAATCGATTTAACCGTGACCAATTCTCACTGCAACAATCAAAAACACTATTGCAGGCATTATGGCCCTCACAGAATCTCTGGACAGACGGATGATTATGTTTCTTCTGTGTTGTTCTTCTCTGTTCTCTCTCTTGTCAACCCTGCTTGACTGACTGGATGTTTTCTATGGTGGAATCTCACAGTGATACATGGTGCCTTTGACCGTCCAGATGTGCCAATTAGTAACTTCAGATCACAGCTATTACTTATCCGTTTCGTTGTATATTTTTAGTGTTCGGTTTTATACCCATTGGGTTTACACACGTCATAATCCGCTTTATATATTGTATAAAATGTTATTTATAGCTCTGGGTACGCAGCGTTAAGTTGAATTTGTGTCAATAGTGTGGCCAGGGTTTTCTCACAGACAGTGTTCACTGAATGAATGCAGTTATTCTTCTGTGAAGGACACTTTTTTTTTTTTAATTAACAACACACATAAAACAAGCAATTGTTATGTGTTTGTTTCACCATTTTGATGTTGGCAGGACTGCCTCTAAAATATTTGTCTGTTTGACCTGTAAATTGACTGCGGTTAATACTTTGAATTGTAGTTGTCAGATTACATTACCTTTAATAAGCAGCCACATTTTTACATTAGTGTTTATTACCCAATTGAGCTTTGTGCGGCTGTTTACCTTATTATAAGGGATGTCTAGTTATGCTTTTGTTTGCCATGCTAGGTCTACTTGCCTGACGTCTAAATCTTGGCAAAAGTGGACTTTCAGCACTTGCAGTTAAATAATCTAGACTCACACATTAAAGAGCTTACAGTGGGCTGTTTGTATTGGGTGCATTCAGGTCAAACCTTTTGCTCAACAAAGCCTTCCGTGAGACTAGAGAACTTGCAGAGTTTCATTTTAGAAGAATTGCACATTACAAGAATGTAAGTGACAAACTTGTACATAACTAACTTGTAGTAGATATCGGTCTGTATATTACTTTCAAATGCTCTTAGTATCGTATGTTTCTGTGTATGTTTTATACATGCATTGTTTTTTGAATTTTTCATACTCCTACCCACTAGGCTTAAAATTCCTGCCACGTATGAGGCGCAGCAGGTACCTCTTGAGTGGTCACTTAAGTTCCTTCCTGCTGACTTGCTGTTCTTTGTTACACACCCCCAGAATTCACTGTGTGGCATTAGAAAAGAGAGGGAGATTTTTATGTTACATGGTGGGAGTACACATTTTGTTGGTGAAAGGGATAGCTAATTGCTAATTGCTCAGTGGCAGGAACAAATTGAATCACTCAAAATAGAGCATGTCTACCAAACATTTGGTTGTTATTTTAGAGTATGATAGAAAAATTAGGTTTGGAAAAAAAGGATTGAACCCATTTCCTCTGATATGCTGTTGGAGGATGGATCTTCTGTATTTGCTTTATGAAACCAATTTTTGTTTATTTTGTGGAACCGATCTGTGTGGAATGCCATTTTTCTTTTTTGCGAAGATAGTTGAACTCAGCAAAACTACGGGGGTCAACATGCAGCAGGATGCATGTGCCTTCAGTTACTGTAAATGCCAGTATCACAAAAGAGAAGTCACAGAAGCAATTGTTGGAGCTGAAGTGTGAAAAGTAAGGTGTGTTGATACACTAGTTGAGTGAAGTGAAATGACCCTGTTTTTTGTGTCTTATTTGAGAATAATATGATTCCCTATGCTTGTGCAAATTCATTATAATGACAAATATCCCAAATATCATCCAATAAACAAACTCTACTCCAGAACATTCAATGAACTCATATTATTAATATTATTTGGGAACATCTGGCCGGTTGGCTGATGAGAAAAATGAAAAAAAATGTTGCATGTTCAATTTGTTAATGTTTTATTTGTTTGTAATGTAAGTAATGACTTAAAGTAAACTAAAACTAAAAACAACAGGATCAGTCATTTCAGCAAATCCCCAAAAACAACATATATTTACGTTCAGGTGTCAAAGCCTTAAGCAGCCGTATGAATTGTGACTTGTGTCCTAGGGTGAAAAAGAGGAAAGTCCTCAGAGAGAGAAGGTCGACTTGGTAGTATGGGTCAACAAAATGTTGACAGACCAGTTTGTTTCCTGTTTGTTTGTTTGTTTTTTAACCATGACGGCGATCGGTCCCCAACCTTAACCAGGAAGTTATTTTAACCATGTGGGAGAAGGACCACACAACCTTATCCAAGTAGTTATTTTAACCCAAACATGATCTTTCTCTAACTCTAACAAAGTTGTTTTTGGGCCTGAATCTGATCAAACCTTAACTATAGGGGCGTCAGACAGGGACGTACTGGGACTGAAATAAAGCCCGGGATCGGCCATTCTGGAGTCTTTCCGAACTTCGCGATGGCCAGTCTGCCCATGACGTCAAATCAGAAAAAGGCTTTTATATGCTCTTCTTGAGGGCAATTACAAACTGTATTTTGTTGTTGACTTTGGAGGACGTTTTGTGTAATCCCATGTGGACTGGGCACTCTTTGAGGTATGGCTCTAAGATATACTGTAAGTGTTGAATCAGTCATGAATTCATTGTGTCTGATGAAGACAATTGGAAGTTAAAGACAAATTGTGCCTAGCAAATTTTAGCAAAATTCGACAAACTCTACATGTATATGGTGTACACAATGTCAGTAAATAAGACGTTTAGGATGGAACCTTGATTCAACATTAATGAACTTTCTCGTACTTACGTGTTTTGGAGAAATGTCTTCAACAACGTAAGTAAACCGTATGTGTGTATGGCACACTGAAAAACCAAAGCCCCTGGGGTTGGATGTTGTGACAGCTGTGGAAAGTAAGAAAGTCAGGAAGTCATGCCCACGGCTGAAGAGTCAGTCCCATCTTTCCAGAAAGTTAGCGTAGTTGCTCAAGAACTGGTTTGCCATGCCAGCATCTGGACTGAATGGGCTGTCAGAATTTCCCCACCTGTGTACTGGCATCATATTTTAATCTTTAGGATGTGTTGAAAGCCCAGCCCAAGTCCCTTCACTATAGCAGCTACAGGGAAGATGACACAGGTCACAGGGCTGTTACCCAGTTCATTGTCAAAGGCCTGCACCCCTTCTCAACAGTGGAGTCAAAGGGATGTAAGTAGCAACTAATAAGTCTGTCAGTGTATATTGAGTTGTTTAATATATAGTTATTAATAAGAGGAGCAGCTGTGTCGGTTCTTTTCTAAGAAGAGTATCGCTAAGGAACCGAACCGAGTATCGATAAGAGTACTAGTATCGATAAAATCCTAACCATACCAATCCCTACAGTGTCATTTATATATCTGCAATATGAACTGGAATGTGTATATACCATTTTATATGGCATTGACACTATCACGTTGGTAATAAAGACATGAAATGGTTTTGGGTCAGTGTTATCCTGCAGGTCATGGGGTTTAGTCGGACTAGAGGTGTGAAAAACCTTGATCTCTAGCAAAAAACATCAGCAGTCCAGAATTAAACAACATTGTACTCTGGGGGTGTGCATTGATGTTCGCAGTAATATACTGTACAACAGTAAGGTCATACTAGAGTCACAATCATTTGTCATTGTGTGGAATTGTTGTGGCATTGAAGTTGTCCTTGAGTTGTACATGTTGTCACTCTTCTTCCAGGACAGGCTGTTCTTACACACACATGTAGCCATCATGGTAGTGGCGCTTACATTTTTTTTATCCATTGCTACTGTGTACATGCTTTTTTTTAATAATAATGTAGTGTAGTAGTACAATCTATACTTGTTGCAGAAACTTATATAGCAGTTGTATGCTTATATAGCTTCTTAAATCACATTAAGTAGTGATGCTAATTAGGGCCTGAGCACAACAAAGTCGTGTCGATTTCCGCCATTTTGACTTTTGTGAAAAAAACATTTTTGCAAACTGCTCATTCATGGGATCAACCTCAAATTTGGTGAGGATGCTCTTCAGGCCTTTGTGATGAAAATTATCAAATTGGTGAGTTTTCATGGAAGAACCTTGACGTGGCAGCCATTTTGCCTCATTCGGCATGAACAATAAAGTTGTTATAACTCCAAGGTACATTATTCAATCTGCAAAAAATTACATATGCATGATGCTAATTCAAGAATGAGCATATGTCAATGCCAAGATGTTCAATAACTCATAGCGCCACCTGCTGGCAAAAGGAAATGTCACATTTTATACTTTTATTTACTCCTCCTTGCCAGTTGACCAGATCAGTCTCAAATTTAGTAAGGAAAACCTTATGACATTGAAGACGCTTCATCATGAATTTAAAAAATTAAGAAGATACATTTATTTCCAGTTGGGGGGAATAAATCACATAAATAAGTCACGCAGATCCCTCGATGGTGACTGTATCACTTGTCGCACCCCCGTTGGTGACCGCACGTCACGTAGATCCCTCGATGGTGACTGTATCACTTGTCGCACCCCCGTTGGTGACCGCACGTCACGTAGATCCCTCGATGGTGACTGTATCACTTGTCGCACTCGCGTTGGTGACCGCACGTCACGTAGATCCCTCGATGGTGACTGTATCACTTGTCACACCCACGTTGGTGACCGCACGTCATGTAGATCCCTCGATGGTGACTGTATCGCTTGTCGCACCCACGTTGGTGACTGCACGTCACGTAGATCCCTTGATGGTGTCTTTACAGTGACAACAACAGATATTTAAACATAAAAACACACCAACATTTGAATAAAGGGAGAACTTTCACTTTTTTCCACTTCAAGCACTGAATATAACAAAATAACAATAAAAGAAAATCAAAGAGGAAAAACTTACCCCAATAGGTGTGTGTACCTGTGAGAGAGGAGAGAGACCTATACCTACCGTATACCTGCTGCAAGACTTGAACTAATCTTTTAACCCACCCGCGTTGGTGACCGCACGTCACGTAGATCCCTCGATGGTGACTGTATCACTTGTCGCACCCGCGTTGGTGACCGCACGTCACGTAGATCCCTCGATGGTGACTGTATCACTTGTCGCACCCGCGTTGGTGACCGCACGTCACGTAGATCCCTCGATGGTGACTGTATCACTTGTCGCACCCGCGTTGGTGACCGCACGTCACGTAGATCCCTCGATGGTGACTGTATCACTTGTCGCACCCGCGTTGGTGACCGCACGTCACGTAGATCCCTCGATGGTGACTGTATCACTTGTCGCACCCGCGTTGGTAACCGCACGTCACGTAGATCCCTCGATGGTGTCTTTACTGTGACAACAACAGATATTTAAACATAAAAACACACCAACATTTGAATAAAGGGAGAACTGTCACTTTTTTCCACTTCAAGTACTGAATATAACAAAATAACAATAAAAGAAAACCAAAGAGGAAAGACTTACCCCAATAGGTGTGTGTACCTGTAAGAGAGGAGAGAGAGAGAGACCTATACCTACCGTATACCTGCTGCAAGACTTGAACTAATCTTTACAGCTAAACTAACCAACAAAAGCTATTCATGAAAGTCATTAAATGCCAGTCATAACGTGAAAAGTGGCCTTCTCCTTCTACAAATGATGGACATTTCTTGATGTTTCTTGAAGATCCACTGGTATCAGAAAGTTAAGCATAATGAGAAAAAACTCTAAGTAGTATCTCTAATCTGATCAGCTCCACTGTGTGACTGCCAAGTGGTTTGTCCAATATGTAGAGAATACCTTCTAGTAGAAGGAGTCCTGTCACTCAAGATGTCAGTGACGTCACTAACATCTTGAGTGACAAGACTCCGCATAAATTAGAACACGGAGCAATTGTCTCACACACACACACACACACACACACACACACACACACACACACACACACACACACACACACACATATAACTTCAGATACAATAGTCAGTCATACATATAATAATCATACATATATGTATACACATATGTATATATGTGTATACATATATATATATACTGTATGTATATATATGTATATAAATATATCTATATGTATAAATATGTATATATATATGTAAGTATATATGTGTGTGTGTGTGTGTGTATATATATATATATATATATATATATATATATATATATATATATATATATATATATATATATATATATATATATGTCTATTGTAAAAAATATAGTGCATAAATAAAATATATATATATATATATATATATATTTTATTGTTGAAGCTTTGCTAAAAATACATACTATTAAGGTCAAAGTTTATTCCATTTGTTAACTAATTTACTGAGTTTCTTCAAATGGCACTAAAATAATGTTATGAGTTTAAGATTGTGAATAAGTAGCCTGACTGTTACAACCAGAGCCTCCTCATTACACTCGCTTGTATTGACATGTTTCATAACATTGAAAAGGTCTTTGTTTGGTCATGTGGTGTTTGCTTTTTGAGGGAAAGGAGAGGAAAGTGGTCGGTCATTAATCTGTATGTAACTGTCTGCATTTGTGTAATGTGCATAATGACACATTTAGTCCTGCACTCATCAAACTGGCTATATCTCAGCATTATACATAGTTCAATGTGAACCATAGGCTGTGCTTAAAATACACATCTGGTCGTACATACACTCCAGGAAAACAATCCCTGCATGGCCGTCAAGTAAATCAGAAGTTTGGCCAGTGTGGTTGAAACTGGTTCTCAACTGGTCTGGCTGCGGGACCCACCATCACCCCTTATTGATCAGCCGCGACCCAAATATTCAATTTCTCAAATGTATTTAATGAAAAGATGGTGCAGTTTGAACCTGAGCTGAAGATGTCGTCTGCAGTCGTAGTAGTAGGGAGCTCTCTAGTTCCTGTCAGTCCCCGTCCCACATGTTTCACATAAACCAGTAAAACTATTTGTTTCTGTAGATTCGTCCATTTGTAATGCAAAATGACCGCTTGCCTTATATCGAGCTGTGGTCTGTTGTTTGATGTCATCCGACATGTCTTCAGTCACCTACTTATAGTGTCATTTGACAGAGGGTTAGTTTTCAGTTCATCCGCTGCGGATTGATCAACAAATGCCGCTTCAGTTTTGACGGCTTCGTGCTTAGATTAGTAGCAGATTAGTAGCATATACCGTCGAAAAAAAGTCCATTTAAGCATGTGTACAATTTATGAATGTGTACATGTTATATACCAAGAAAAAAAAATTCTGGGTAATACAAACAGTCTAAGACATTTTTACAAACTCCAAACACAATTATACACAACTAATATAAGCAACTAAAAGATTTACCACAATATCACGTATTTTTAGCCATGACTCGGCGAGCTACCGCTCCTCTCCGAGATACCATCACAAAGCTAACGGTTAGCACGAACAACCGATATGGCAAAAAGCAAGAGAATTCGACACAGATTCCAGAGATACCTTCAGAATGTCTCTCCGGTAAACCATTACAAAGCTGTGAGCAAACACACACCAGACGCACAAACCGCAATATCCTTCAAAATCATACAAAGCTCCTTACCTTTTCGTTGTTCTCCTGTAAATCTCCGCTTAATTCCGTCAAACATATTTCTACGTGTATCCGATGCGTTTCTGAAATGTTCCCGTGTAGAAACAAGGGTCTGTCTAACTAGGGGACTTGGGGGAAGGGATTTGATTTTGTTTCAGGCGGAGCGCCGCGTCAAAAGCACGAGGGGATTCTCTTGAATTCTGTGGACTCAGACGCTTCTAAGGAGGTTCATTGACTGAAATCGACCAACCATAGTCTGAGCTAGGAGACATAGACTGGAAGTCAGACGAGAAAATCCCATGGATGACAGACATAAACAGGCTCAGAGAGGATCCAGGCTCTCAAAATTATGCCAAACTGCTGCATTTGGATAGATTGAACACTATCAGTGATAAAAGAAGTGAAATATATAATTATATAGTATATAAAATTACAATGGAACAGCTGGAACAAAATTACATTTTGGTTGACCTGAGGTCAACCAAACCTCAACTTCCCATGCTTGATAACACTCATGGCCTGAGGATGTCTACAAGCTAATTTTCACTAATACTCACAGCGCCACCTGCTGGCGAAAGGAAATCTGCGTTTTCTGACTAATCCGATTTACATGACTTTTACAAGATGTGGTTTGGACTTGATATAGAGCAACATAATGCATGTTTGCGCGTGTTCTATAGCACCACACAGCGAATACAGGACGCGGTGGACTATTTGCAAAGCATAATTTCCAGCATCAGGCAGTCCACGCGGGAAAAAAAATTCCGACTCGCGGACGCGCTGTCCGACGGTCGCGGAGGCTCACGGCCCTGCCGGCCGGAGTCCTCGCCAGCACCCCAGACGTGCGGGAGGATGCGAGGCCCGTTCATCGCTGCTCGCAGCTTTAATTTTGATTTGATTTTCTGACGGAGAGCCGACCCTTGTTAACCGACCATTAGCGTTATATTGACAAGATTAGTGCCTTGCATGCACGGGTGCTGTGGTTAGAGTGCCGGACAAGCAACCCAGCTGCACTGATGGCCTTCTCCACACGTAAAATCCGTCATTTATCACCAGCTGCAGCGTATTTTCACAAAACAGGCAACTGTCCCTGGTTCACCTGTCACACTGCACAGCTAGCATCACCTTCTGGTGCGCATGCTGTGATATTGTCATGTTTTGTATTTATTTTGTGAGCCCCATGCTCGGAGTTTAACTTGATAAATACTAACTTTGTAGCTTATTTTTTTTTATTTTGTGCGCATATTGGATTGCAATATCAATTGTCTCATTTACATTCATTTGAATTGTCTTTCCGATGAAATCCAGAAGCTGTTTGATGCACTTTAGTTCACACATAGCCATGTCGCTGTCCCACCTGCAACTGGTACAAGACTCTGCAGCAAGGCTCCTGTCAGGTATGCAGAAGAGGGACCATATTTCCCCTGCTCTCGCCTCTCTCTGCTTGCTGCCAGTTTGGTTCAGAGTTGCTTTTTAAGGTTCTCCTGTTAAAACAATCTTGAACATTTTCCCTAGAAAATCTTCCACGATATGATTGATATGTTTCCAAAATTTATTTTCGATAAAGTTATTCTTGAATCTCTTTCAGTCGTTTGATTGTTTGGCTTTGCAAGCTTCTTCCCCGCGAGTAAACACTGCTGAAGTTCACTTGAAAAGTAACTGGCTGCAGTGGCTGCTGCAGGAAACACTGGAAGCAGTTCACTGTAACAGCCATTCCCCAACTTCTAACAGACAAATGATTTTCTTCACTGCATCTTCTCCCAAGGCAACTACATTACTCCTGCCTCAGATTTACTGATGTTCTGTCCTAATAAGCTGATAAATAAACTAATAAACATCTTTGGAGTCCTTATTTCTCTGCAGGGATCTGATCATCCGTGTGAGTTAATGTGCTTGCATGTGTACACTCCACTGCACCTATAGTCTACAGTCACCGGTGACAACAACAACACCTAATCGAAAGAGCAATAACTCCCTGACAACATTAATTTACTGAACCTTACTGTAGGTTGGCCGCCACATTTTTTAAGCACAGTCAATTTACTGTGCAATCTTTCAAGTGGCTGTATCCTGAGAAATAGTTCAATAAAACATTGTTTCTGTTCTGTGGTATTGCTATTCGACCCCTCCTGACATTTCATAAACTATTACTGTGATCTGTTTATACATTACTAGTTACAGATGTTCCATGAGCTTGCCAGCGAGGCTAGAAGCAGCCCCGCATGCTGGGAAATCCTCTGTACTACTGTACTTTATCAAAACCTAAGCAAGACAGTGTTCTAAAGTTTAACTGTTTCAAATTAATTTGAAATGTAATCTTCTTGTACTGAGAAGGAAACATTTTGCTTTGTCTCTGGTTGAAGACTCAGATGTGCCCCATCTCACTGTGGGGAGAGGCAGTTTGAGTACATGGTGGCAGGCCAGAGTAGACGTCTAACTATAGTTTTGTGTGTGTGCACATGTATGTGTGTGTGTGTGTGTCTGTGTGTGTGTGTGTGTGTGTGTGTGTGAGAGACGGTTAAAAAAAAGTTTTTGGGGGTACTGTCTATTTACAGCTCAGCCTGTGGGAGATGTCCAAGCTCAACAGAAAGGGCAGGGGGGCATGGGAAGACCTCCACTTTGCCTCATGTGTTATCCCTTTCTGCTAGACTTTAAGCACTGTGTGTGTGTGTGTGTGTGTGTGTGTGTGTGTGTGTGTGTGCGCGTGCTGTGTCAAGTTTGCTGAAAATAGTCTGCATAAGGGAAAGAGTATGACACTCCTGCTCATGTACACACACAATTGTTCAAGGCGGTTACTGTCTAAAGATTATCCTTGTGCAGTTACAAAATATCCACCATCAGATCCTTAAAGGCCCACTCTGTAATCTGTCAACTTTCCTACACAATTTTCCCCCACTGGCGTTTTGCAGAGTTGTCAACTGCATCTCACAGTCTTCATCAGGGGATGCATTTAAAGGCACAGTCTGTGATTTTAATCCTTGTTGTCAAATTCAGCAATTTGACATTCAAAGCTTTTATGAATGAAGTTTTGAATTTGTGTTAATACAGGTGCAAGATTTCCTTTGTGTGTCTTCGACAGCAATTGAGAAAGTACGTAAGTACGTACATTTTTAACCGTTATTGAAAGGCTGAACGCCAGCAAATATGGATTGGTTTTGAATTTTGGAATTACATCTATCTTTTCTTCAATACATTTGAAATTTTGGACTGAGGACTGAGACAGCAGCACACACCGTGGCACTCGCTTTAGTGTGTGTGTGTGTGTGTGTGTGTGTGTGTGTGTGTGTGTGTGTGTGTGTGTGTTTTAAAATAATTAATATACAGAACAAGCTTATAGATTGTGTATTTATAAGGGAATGTAGAGAAAAGATGAACAGAGACACAACACAGACCATGAGGTCACATTTCATGTCAACACACACAAAGCAGATGAATGATTTTTTTCCCCCCCTATATTGCCTTGGACAAACAAATTGTCATGGCCGTTTTAATTTAGTTCTGAAGGCTGAAGCCGCGCTCTGCTGACACACTGGAGACCGGACTTGCTTGCGATCTTGCAAGCACTCTCTTCACCGGCAGGAGTTCCCGCATTATGCACTGCCTCTTCACCGGTGGCACAGCTGCACCGGCACCGCAATCAGTAACGCTCTGTGACCGGTAGCGGTGTGACTGGTGGCGTTCACGGAAGTGCTCCAAGGCCTCCAGTCCGTCAACGTGACAGATGGCCTTCAGATTTTCTCCTGGGGGAAAAAAAAAAATCAGTCAATGGCAGAAAATATTCAGTTAACGTGATCTTTGCTCTCCATTGCTTTCACCCCCAGCTTCCTCTGATCCCCCCTGACCCTTTGGCCCCACCCCTTAAAATATCCTGTGCAAAGGACCAACCTACAAGCAGTAATCACGGTAGATTTGGAAGTGATGTGACAAAGATGAATGGCGTATATCCCAAAAAGCACCCAACTTTCACAGTATAGTGCAGTAATAATACTGTATATTTGTATATTACGGTCATAGTACTTGTCACATCAAAGAAAACTCTCTCTCAGACAGACAACCTTTGAACTCTTGCATCTTTCCAGAGACATTCTTAGAAGTCATAGACACTAATCCATTATACCGCCTGATGTTCTCTAAGGACTGCCTGGATTTCTGAGTTCTATCAAAGAGATCTCAGTGTAAGAGGAGGGTCTTTGAATGGCTTGAGCTGAAAGTCTTCCGTAATTGCGACAGACACTGAAGGACTGAGATCACTGTGAGCTTTTGACGACACCCAAACATGAGAGCACTGCAGGAAATGCAGACTAAATCGATCTTCGGTGTATGAAATTGAACTGAATTTGTGATATCTTGTGGAGCTGTCCGGGCCCTTCTGAAGCTTCTATCCTTCTCTCTGGTTCTGTCTGATCTTTTCCGTTGCACACTCGCCGTACGGTGTTTGAGCTGAAAATAGTCCGAATGTTGTCTGAAATGAAATACACATCAGGGCCGTAAGTGTTGTGGGCAGTAAGGGTTAGGCTAATGGGTCCTGCTAATGCTAAGATAATAATAATAATAATACTCATTGAGAACTTGAATTGATGTGGTATGTGTAAATATGTTGTGGGCTGAATACTAAAAGGTATGGCTCAACAAAGATGAATGAAAGAAATGATGGTGGGATCTATGATTGCTGAATGCTTTCATGCATACATTGATAGAATTGGACCAAGGTTTTTTGTTTCATGTTGTTATTACTACTAATCAAATATGAAGACATATAGAGGAGCATTGTTTTCCAAACTCATTCTGAAGGAGATATGTGTGTGATCACTACAGTGGGCTGGACAATATGCATTAACAGAGTCAATACACTAAAAACGGGACTTGTGAAAAAGTTACTAAATTGTAATATATGCTGTTTTGTGTGGTACGGTGGGAAACGTAGTTCCAGGTGACGGTAGTTCTGCTGGGAGTATTTTGTTTTTTAAACATTGAAAATGAAAAATTATATGATAAAAAAAACACAACGAACAATGCAAAGGCCGACCCCCTGAATTTTATTTGGTTGCAAGTTTGAGGGGGATTGGTGGAATAGGACAGAACGAGATGTGATAAAGCCCCCTCAAAATGACAACCTGCCCACATTATCCTTTTCACTGGGCCTTCAAATGCCTGAAGTTTCACTCGAGGACCTGCTTGAGGCTCTTTGAGTGTCTAAGCATATATTCAGCATAACAACACTCTTCTACTGCTGGCCAATAGGCTTCCTCATGGGAGCAAAAGGTTTACCTGCTATCCTCAAGGGAGCCTAAAGAGCTGTAGTGTTGTGTGTGAACGTAGAACTCACTTTCATATCCCTCGTATTTCTCAGGCGGTCAAGCAATTTGAGCACCTGAAATGCTCCATTCGCATCCATTCTTCTGTAAACACTTGGTGCCTGATAATGTTAATTGTTAATTAGCACCCACTCTTATACCCTATTCAGACCAACACAGTGATGCTAGTTAGCTGCGCTCTAGAGAAGGCCTGCTGGCTGGCAGTGGTTGTGTGGGCTTTTCTCCAGTCAGCAGCAGCGGCTAGCTCCCACCAAGAGCCAGTCCACACCACGTCAGTAGAGGATTCTCGTTCAAGTTTGGTTGTTATTGGTGGTTGGTTCGAAACGAAAACAACAGAGCTGGAGGTGATGGGAGTTCAGTCGTCAGAGCAAAAGCTCACAGTGGCTCACTCTCAGTGCCAAAATCCCCCCTGGTCGCTGCTACCCAGAAGCCTTATCGCACCTGAGACAGTGGGTTCATTGATAAGCCCCGCCCACTACCAGCCAGCTAAAAAAGAAAGGAACTACTAATGTGATTGCTAAAGATCATTCTGCTCAACTTAACAATGAGCTTTTCACTTTGGTTTTGTCTCCTTATAAAACCACAGAAACCACAGAGAATGCAAATCAAACATACATACTCACCTTCTGTAGAACGAGAGGAATCCCTTTAAGCGCAAAGTTGATGACTGTCACTTTATCAGTATTTTTCAAGATTGACTGAAGGCTATGGATGTGTCAGTTTGTGCTCTCATTACAAGAGGTCATGCAAGCAGGTCCTTTTGTATACACGACACCAGCTTTGTCCCTCCCTCCCTCCCTCTCTCTTCCTCCCTCTCTCTTCCTCCCTCCCTCCCTCCAATTATTTGTTCTAGGGATAGAGCCCTATTAGTGTGAAGCTTCTTGTCCTTGTACTTTCCCGTGCTATACAGCTTTCCAGCCGTTTAGAATGAGTTGGCTTATTGCAAATACACTGTCTGTGCGGTGTGGAAAAGACCAATTCGGCCTGCTGTCTGCTCCTGCTACAAGCTCTCTAGGTTATATTTAGTCTACTACAGCTATCATCAGCACCAAAAGGGATATCTGGGGAAACTGTACCTAGCACCGTCACCACATTTTCCTCTCTGCTGTTTCACTGTAAGTAAATCCTTTTAAAACAATGACATTTCTGTTCAATTACAGAGTCCGGTTTTGCCACCGTGGAGAAGGCACAACGGGATTAGTTGAAAGCAGTTAAACATACACTTGACATGTAGTGAAGTAACTCAGTTTTTGTAATCCTTTGATGTGGTTCCAATTGATATTTCCTGTAACTACTGTGGTAACTCACTGTGTGCCTCAATGGACCAGACTGCCTTTGAAACGGGCTCAATAACCAGCACTGTTGGTTTGGAAAGAATTCGTTATTGTTATTCTTCTTATTAACTGTTTTTAAGTGACTTTGTTGAATATAGAGCAATACTATTTGGACTATTATGATATGTATGGAAGGAAAGTCTTACTGCCTGTACAAAAATAATCAAGTTTGCCCTTTGCCTCTGTTAAAAACACGACTGTGTATTACCAACGAGCTTTATTGAGACTGTGATGTGAAAATAGTCCAATATGGCATTTCTTGTTTCAGTGCCTCTGTCTTTTTAAATCTTAGTCTTTTTTTCAAGACTGCATGCTTGCCGTGTGTTTAAATAAGGAAATGCTACTGTTATGTACATGCAATATTTGTTCTGCAGGGAAAACATTTCTCTTGCAAATAGATGGGGGGTGGGTAGGATTGTGCTTGCATTTGACAAAGGAGGCAGACAGCAAGACATGGACAATTTAAAAGTGAATTTCTCATCTCTGAAAATGGAAGAGAAGTCAGAGAGAAGGCAGACATACAAAAAAAAAGAAGAGGCAGGATGGTGGGAACATCTGGAGAAACAAGACCAGTGCCAAACCCTGTGACAACATGACGGGACTGGAAAGTCTCCTGAGAGAGCCTTGATGACCACACACTCTTACAAAGTCACACACATGTGCACACCACAAGAGGATGATAGTAATGGCGATGAGCTGAGTCAGTGGCCAGTGGACTTAATTTTCGGCAATTTTAAAAAAACAAAAGAAAGGCCTTTTTTTTTTTAATTTATACCTCATCAGTATTCAAGGTGTTAAATGTGGCACAGAAATTGTGCACAAGTCTCATATTGCACCTTTATTCACAGTTGCAATGTGATTGGCAATATGCGGCTTCATTCATTGCCTGCACCTGGTCAATGTTCTACACAGCTCACCTGCTGTGCTCCACTGTGGCCTTTAAGGAGACCTCATGTGGCTATATGTTCTGTTTAAAGGCTTGGTAATCCAAAGGCATACTGCAGTTTACACTGTAATCCAGTGGTATACTGCAGGGGAGATCCTGAACGGCAACAGGAGTCACCTTTAATCAAAATGTAATTAATTGCATCTGTTACATATGTGTTTTTTTTCTCTGGGAGAATTAAGCATTGGCATGCAGTTTTCAAGTTTTGTCCAGGATGGCATTTTACATACTTTTAAGTATCTACCAGTAGGCAGGCAGGTTTCTTTTTCAGTCTGCTCATCCTTTCTCATTGAGTGCCATGAAGAGTCATTGGTTAAGGACAGTATAAAGATTGAGGATGCTCAAAAAGTGCAGCGCTGAATGCACCCGAGGGATGGGGGTGGAGAGCAGGAAGATGATGGGGTGAAGTGTGCGGCTGAGGTGCAAGAAAGCACTACTACCTTCTGGTGGACTGACTGCTAGTTTCCATGACACCAATTACTTGCAGTGGGTAGTGTGCGTTTGTGTGTGAATGTGTGTAGAATTACCCCAAGCAAGTCATCCTTAATTGCAGGGGAAAAGCTGCTTGATGGAGCACTCCCACCTGGATTTTCCCTCACTGTCTTTCTCTCTCTGTTTCTCTATTCTCACTTACCCTAACTCCCAAAATTCTCTTCAGCTTCAAGGCCTTTTTTTTTATAGTCATCTTACAAAATTAATCTGGATGTTTTGTAGATACTTCTTTCTCATAGTCCAGTTCAAAATAGAGTCTGCTGACCTCATTTATCTACATTTCACTCAAAAAAGAAATTGGGGATTTCTGTTGACTCTCTGGATATTTTCCAGAGCTTTCAACCTCATCTCATGGTCTTCATTTTTTTACTATTCATAAATGCTGGATAAATTAGCTCGAAGCTCTGGAAAATTTACATTAAGTGGACTTTCATTTTCTGTGATTTGATAAAGGTCTCAAGGGAAATCTACAGTGCATGTCAAATAGCAAATACTAATCTGCTTGAATGCATGCACCACTGCTCACTGCACAGTTTGGGTTAAACGCGCAAAGATGTACAATTCACAGAAAATTGGTTGATAGGCATTCCGGAGACACTTGTGTCTAGATTGACTAATGTTTATCTTTACCGATTTCATTCTTGGGAATGTATACTGTATGTCACAAACAATACAAATGTATATGTATTTGTATGTGTGTGGGTTACCAAGTAGAGGTTCGGAGTTGAAGCACACCAACCTGTTATGTTACCAATAAACACATCAAGGCACAGTCACTTCTTGCTCCCTGTATAACCAGGCAGCCTATAGGAAATAATGGAAAAACACAGCTTGCCGTTTTCTTACACAAGTTTGAAGGAGTGAATGGAAAAATCCTGTTCGGTCAGTGGAAATAGCCCCTGAGAGGAAATAACTTGACCATGCTAATGCTGGGTCCAGAGACGAGTGTACCACGACCATTAAAGTGCCAAGAGAGAGATACAATCAATGAACCCACGCACTCATTGCACCAAAGAACAGCGCAGGACGGAGCAAAGTGAGGAGCTACCTGCATGCCCGTGCTTACACAGAGGTCCTGCTTCACAGAAATACAGGGATACAGATATTCCTCTCTGTTGGCTGTCTTTGTTTCTGATAGGGCTGAGGGATTGTGTCCATTCTATGCATGGCATCTCTATGCTGCCTTAACAGCAAACTTTTCCTAAAATAGCTAGCTGCCAAGCCTGCCCATGGGGTTACTCAGTTCACCATTGGTCTTACTTAATTAGCTTCTTGTAATGATTGCAGCTAGAAGGAGAAACGGGAGATATGTAGAAAGAATGGAAGAATTGTTTGATGGTTGGGAAAGAGATGAGGTTAGGGAGGAGCAGAGGAGGAAGAAAAGCTTCTGAAATGCTTATGTCAGGGAATTTCATAACATTTCTTGCCATAAACATGCTTTGACTCTCCCTTCAACAAAGTAAACGACTGTCTTTCTCTTTTTGATTATGTAAATAGATGTCGTTCAACTGAAATGTTACATAACTAATGGTTATGTAGTGAGTGATTTTGTACATTCACAGACCAGCTTCAGTAGTAGCCACCATTTAAGTCCCTCCATTGTATGCTTATTTGTTGTGCAGTTGCTCTCAGCAGTGGCTGTGTGTGTGTGTGTGTGTGTGTGTGTGTGTGTGTGTGTGTGTGTGTGTGTGTGTGTGTGTGTGTGTGTGTGTGTGTGTGTGTGTGTGTGTGTGTGTGTGTGTGTGTGTGTGTGTGAGAACCTGACTTTTAAAGCTTCAAAAACATGTTGGCAAAGCAGGTCAGGCAAAATGGCGTGGAGCACCTGTGGAGCATAGCTGCGTGCGCAGCCAATCATGTGCGATTAACGGAAAATGGAGAATGCGCTCGCTCCCTCCCTCACTAGCTGTGGCCTACATGAAACTATCACGACATGAGATATGAATTCCCCCTTCCCTCTTACATACTCTGTAGCTCTCAGCCCAACAGCTAACTAGCTAGCTAGCTAGCCCTACCACATCTACCGGCATCAAAACAGGAAGTCGGTGGTAAAGTAGTACCGCCTGCCTCTTGCTTTATTTGATTGGCCACGTGGGACAAGTGTGACATTGACCAGTGGTGTGACCGCGTTTGTTGCTGAAAAGTGGATAATATTTTAACTTTTATGCACGTCTTAATACCGTCGATTATAGGAAAATGAGGTTTTTGCTGTCAACTCGTTCCTGGCGACGTGTCTTGGTGTGATCGGGGCCTAAGTGAGCTAAGACAAATTTCTTGTTTGGTCATATATTCTGTTTACTGTCATAGAAAACTAAGCAAATATTTATATTATCAACGTTCCAGTCATACCAGAGGATAAACTAATCTGTTAAACAGTCATTATCTAAACACATATTTTCTTTAACTGTCCTAACATGGATGTGGGTGTCTGCCAAACCTTATATCTGCCTTAATTGAAAGGATTCCAAATATATAAATCTTGCATAGCTTAGTTGTAATTGTGGCTCATAAATGTGGCTCAGGGGCGTTTACTCACCCCATGTACCGAGGCTGTGTCCTTACAGCGGCCAGGGTTCAAATCCGATCCACGGCCCTTTGCTGCATGTCACCCCCTCTCTCTCCCCCTTCCCTGACTTTCAATAGTATACTATTGAATTAAGGCAGAATTCCTGTCTAGTAGGTGATTTAAATATATTTTCTGTCCCTGCTTTTAAGAAAGTGTTGTAAGCTTATTTGTTTGTGTCTCTTAAATACTCAAAAGCACATTTTGAGTTGTTGATTCCAGACAAACAATATGTATTTAAGACTTCATTTGAACTCATTGTGGCTCTTCCCTTTAACAATAGCAAGACGTTTAAACAAGCACAACTTCTAGGGACTCCCTGTTGTCAAATAAACCACGATTATCATTTTAACACAATATCCATTGCCTCTAATCTTTTTAACATTGAGATTGTTAACTCTAATTGGAGAGCCAGTTTATCCAGTGTAATATGTGACTGTGCATTTAAAACTCTCTGTTTTTTTTAGTTTTTTTTAGCCCCATTGACAACATAATTACATGCACTCCTACCTTTAAGTCAATCAATTGTTTTGGCTTTCTGGCCTAAGTTCTAGAATATAAAGAATATAAGGGCATTAATAACAGCAACATATCTGACTGAAATTAGTGAAATCAGTGGATTTGCTCGCAGAGATGAAGTAAAGTTTGAAGCAAGTTTCACTTTGAGGTAATGAATATGCAAAGTTACACTGTTGAACAGTTTTTGGCTGTCTTGACAGATTTGGCCTTTCAGAACCATCTATTTTACTAAGAAGCACAAAGGACTTTGGCTCTTTGGCTGTGCCACTTTAACATGTGTCCAGACACTGAGACTGGACCACCAATTTAAGCTAACAAGCACAGATAAGTGGAGTGTGTGCTACCTAACAAGCACAAAGCAACAGTTATCTCTTTGTGAAATGGCTATTAATTAACTTCATTAAAATGCAAAAGTTTCAGTGTAGCAGTAAAGAAGACATCTTAATATCCGTGGTAGCAGCCAAGTTGTGCATTCATTTTGGAGGTAAGGAAGGGCCTTTCAGAGATACTGCTGGTCCATATTCCCAAATGCACCCTGCAATTAATTGGGACCTAACATAATTTGAATATTGAGTGAGTATGAATTGGGCCATGCCCCTGAGGAAAATTCTGCTTCGCAAAAATAAATTCTAAGGTGACATTAAAAGAAGTCTATAACATGAAATTAATTGGTTTACATTTTTCTAGATACATTTGCTTTATTCATTGTATTCACTTATTAATGCAATTATATCTAAGTATAATTAAGTTTTGTTGACGTGCGCAAGACCGACTCCGGTCCTGTGACGTAGCACACATTTACTTAATGTACTACTGCCTCACAAGTAAGCAAACAACCATTGACTATCTAGATATACCGTGGATTACTGTCTACATGAACAGAGAATGCCGTTGCTCACCCTCTTGTGTTGTTTGTTGTTATCCGAGCTTCTCCTTGCTTTGATGACATAGCCAGGCCGACCGCACTTGCTTTTAGTGCACTTTGGTGCATGTGAGCCCCGCTGGCTAGCTTATGGCCGCTGCTCTGCAACGCTCTCATATGGTGGTTACAGCTTCGTAGCGGAAGCGTAACCCCCACCCACAGGTTCCCCCTCAGGTGTACACTGTTAGCTCTGTCACAGCTTGTTTGTATTGTTAGCGTTGTCAACTACAAGCAATTGGCTCAGGTGTCGCCATGTTTAAAGCCATTGAGGGGTAGTCAAAATGGGACCAATCAATGTTGGAAATTGCACTTTTATTGGTTATGATTGAATCGAGGCCAAAAACATATGCTGACAATGTATTCCTCCCAATTTGACCCATGTTGTCAAAGCATAACCAAAAAATCAGTCACCATACATTTTGCATTCGACCCATGTGCATTGTACTGTCCTTCACAGTGTGTGGCTTTTTATACTTAAAAATAATGTATATTTGATGTGTTTGTGAGAGTGTAAGAAAATAAGAGAGAGTTATGTATCACCCTATTCTGCTGCAGAGATAATACTGGATGCCTGCCCAGTTTCTTTATGCACCATTGTTAAAGCTCTGTGATGGAGGGGTTAGAACTTCCACACAGACCTACTTGCTGGTGAAAATGTCAGACGTAATCACGTAAATGATTACGCCACGTGAGACTTAACAATGGCGACGTGGCTGCGCTTATTTAAAGGGGGAATGCGTCACACAATGGAAGCCGCTCTTAGCGCACCGCATGTAAAATAAGCGTACCGGTGTATATGTATATATGTGTGTGTGTGTGTGTGTGTGTGTGTGTGTGTGTGTGTGTGTGTGTGTGTGTGTGTGTGTGTGTGTGTGTGTGTGTGTGAATGTGTGTACGTGTGTGTGGGTTTGAAAAGAAAGGAAAACGCTAAAAACAAGACAGATCCTCACCGCAGCAGTAAAGTACAGGAACTAACTTGATCATACAGACGCCCGACTGGCTAACTCAGGTTTGGCTGCCGTGGCACTGGTCATTTAACTAAAATTAAAATCGTTAGACTAAAATACAGTCAGCGTATTTAAACACAACAAAGCTCAGCAGTTATGTTACCCAGCACTGAACGGGACTCCGTACGGCAGCGGCAATTTGCTTCTTCGGACTCGTTAGGCCGGAATTTCTCAAGTCTAGGGCCGAGGATCGTACCGCTCTGTCAGCGGGTCGAGCAGCGCGTTCATTCTCGTCTGACAGCAAATGTCGACTTGAAGAATCCGGGAATTCCGTGATCTTCAGGATCTGCAGGTTAAAGTTGGGGAACACGGGGCAAATTATCCGTTCCTCCATCAGGATCCAAGTGCGTTTGTGAACACAAAAGATCTGTCGTTTGACCAGCGAAGTTAGGAATATTACCTTGTGAATTTCTTTAAGGCACCAACCTTGACTTTAACGCCTGATGGGGCTTCAGGCTTTTCTTTTTACGTGTAGGCCTCTCTCTTTGTTTCACCCACATGGTGAAGTCCCAACAGATCTCTCCATACCTCCCTTCAATCATCTTATGACTATCCCTTCTAACATATCTGTTCCCCCATCCATTGAATTCTTCACTTCTGTGACCTCTCATTCATCAGTCCATCCTTTTCTCTCATACTTCATATCTTATCTTGTTGTTTTCTCTCCTCACTTTTGTATATGTAGGGAATAGGATGTAATGTACGAATAGCCTCAACTACCTCCCCCTCTATTTTCCTCCCTCCAGTTCTGTTTTGCCTTGTTCAGTTGTCTTATCTAGGACTTGTTCTCACTCATTCCTCCGTACCTCCTCTTTATTTCATTTCCTTACATCTCTCCCTCTCTGCCTCACACCATCATCTCCCTCCCTGTTCATTACTCTTTTCCTTTTTTTCTTTGAACCTTTTCTCCCTTATGAATCACGTGGAGCATGTCATATGCCTGTATGATATGGTGTTGAAGATCAAACACAAGGCATAGACAGATGAAATACATTTTATTGAAATAGGACAAAAGGTGCTGCCAGATCTAATTTGCTATACGATGTGATATAACGCAGTGCCTCAGTTCCAGATGAGTCTAAAGTGTTTAACTAAATGCTTGTTTTTTTTATGCGGCTAGGTACCAATGGAAACGATGAAAATCCTTTTATATATAAAGGAATAATTGAACTATCTTGTACTTTCTTGACATACGCTTATTTGCCATGTTACTCTCAGTCAAATAGGACATTTGATACCAATTGATTCTTTTATTTGTACAGAGATGGTGCAGAGGTATGTACTTAAGCTCAGTTTAACGACTAGAACAAGAGCAGCCTACTATCTCTGCCAGGAGGATAATGTGATGTCATGCATCTGTAAATGAGTGTGCTCATCTTTGTCTGTCCATGGCAAATCTCACATTCCACTGCAGCAAATTGCATAATATTTAGGGGGGCAAGTTCTGGCTGCATGCTCAATGACCTCTCATAGTTGAGGTGACTCACACTTTCTCAAAACACTTTTTAGTGCCTGTATCAAACAGCTACAACAACATACATCACGCTATAAAAAACACAAATGTACACGTCCGGCCTCCATCCAGTAGTGGCCGCTAGTGTTAACACAGCCGAGTGTTCTCACTTTTAGTGTTTTGGATGGTGTGTTTGGCTATCGGCTAACAGCTAACGGAATTAACAGTACATGCAGACCCAGGGGGAGAAATTGTTTGCACAGTTATTGTTTTGGATGATATGTTTGACCAGCTAAAAGCTAACGAGTCTACCAGTACACATACTGCTGTACCTGGTCACCACTCAGCCGCTGCTACTTGGGCAGACAGATTGGTGAGTTTAATGTTGTGTTTGGCAAGAGTGTTGGAAATTTCTTATACAACGACTTTGTGCTAATTATCTGCATACATCTCAACTTGTTTTTGAATTTGAATGAATTGCATTTTTCAATGCCATACGGCTCATTAGTGCCTAGATGGGGGTTGGCCAATTGTGGGTTGTATTTATTCTGTCACACAATACAGCAGTGGTTGTTGCAGACACACCTGATGGAGATCTGCGCTTTACTGAGTGCACCTTTCTAGTTCCGGATTAGATCGGAAATGATTAGATGAATAATTGATAAGTCGATCAACAGAAAAGTAACCGGCAAAAATGTCTCTCTGGTTCTCTCTAGTTTCAGCTTCTAGTCATGTATCATCCATCCATTAGCTTGCGCTTAACCGTGGCCGGGTCGCGTAGGCAGCAGGTTTAGGAGGGTGTTCCAGACGCCCCTCTCCCCAGCAACACTTTCCAGCTCCTCCTAGCGATCCCCGAGGCGTTCCCTGGCCAGACGAGCTATGTAATCTCTCCAGCGTGTTCTGGGTCTACCCCGGGGCCTCTTACCAGTTGGACGTGCCTGGAAAACCAGGAGGCATCCTGATCAGATGCCCGAACCACCTCAGCTGGGCCCCTTTCGACCCGACGTAGCAGTATCTCTACTCCGAGCTCCCTCCGAATGTCTGAGCTCCTCACCCTATCTCTAAGGCTGAGCCCAGCCACCCTACGAAGGAAGCTAATTTCAGCCGCTTGTATCCGCAATCTTTGGTCACTACCCAAAGCTCATGATCAGAGGTGAGGGTTCTCCTTATGGCTCAGTTCCCTCTTCACCACAACGGTCCGGTACAACGCTCCATTTTACCCTCACTCCTGAAAAAGACCCCCAGAACTCCCTCGCTTGGGGCAGTGACTCAATCCCAACCCAGAGGTTGCAATCTATCGTTTTCGAACCATGGTTTTAGCTTCTCCAATAGATTTGTTTCAATTTTGAATCATGCATCATTATCTACAAAACTAGACATTTGTAGACAACACTTTCAGTTCTGGAAACTTGGGACTTGTACACAAAATCAACATTAAAGGGATATTCTTCGAAGCGCTATACCAGACATTTTTCTTTCACCTTAACTCACGCAATGCAAGAGTAACATATAAAGAAAACCTTCTAGCTAAAGGCAAGTTCAGAGGTTAGCATTCACGTTGTATGTGAAATGTCCGTAGCACAAAGACTTTAACGTCTTATGTCATACTCACAAAAAGCTGTGAATGAAAAGCCTTTCTCGCTTTGTGCCAGACTTGTTTCATACTGTATGCTAAATGTGCCGCATATCATCTGCACAATGGTGTTAAAGTCATACTATGAGGGGCTGCTCATTGGGGTGTGAGCTGATGTTCTAGTTTCACGAGGCCATGAAAGAGGCGTCACGTAATGAGTTAGGCTAACATTCATGGCATGTAGATAGTTTGCATTTTTGATAGCGCAATCTTCATTATACTGGACTTTAAAAGCTTTAAAATATCCTTTGAAAACTGTCACAACCTTTAAAACTCAATCTTTACAGAAGTTTCTGTATGAAACCATCTTCACCATCTTGCCCTATTCAAAAGTAGACAGTTTACCTCTGATATTTGTGGTGACTTCAGTGACCACAAATATCAGATTCTATTAATAACTGATTCTTTCAGTTTCTATCTATGTATATTGTGTGTTTTGGTCTCCGTGTCGGAGATTAGCTGTGTAAGAGGTGTTTCATTCCCCCCCCCCCCCCCCCCCCCCCCCCGATCTGCTTTTTTCCTAGTTCCATCTTTGATAAAATTGCTCTGTCATTTTTTTTCTCTGTGTTTTTGTAAGTCTTTAGGGAGCGACCACATGTGAGATGATTTGCTGCTCTGCAGGTTCAGTTGTAGTTCAACTGTAACATCAAAGATGCCTTTACGTAGGTAGCTCTGTGTCAAGTTGTTTTGGAAGATTGTTTGATTGTTGTTGTGCAATTTTGTGCAATATTGCAAGTACATGGCATGTGGCTTGGAACTATTAGAGTCATACTTCATACATTCATTATAAAGAAGAGCACCATCTCCAGTGTGTGTAAACTGATAGATATGTGAATGTGATAACATAGGAGCCTTCACAAACAGTTAAAGTATGGCTAGAAGATGGACGCAATTTATGTAGTTTATTCAAGCATCATGTTGCTGCATCATCAGCTCCATTAAAGTTTAGCTTAGATCTCAGCATCTTCTTCTTTCTCTCTTTCTGTTCCCCTCTTTTATAATGCATATCTCCACATCGTCTGTCTTTGTTTCTTCTCCTCCCCGTCTTCTTCCTCTTTTCTTTTTCACACCCCTCTTCCTCTCATCTGTCCTCTACCACATCCTATTCCTTCTTCTTCTACTTCTTCTTCCCTCGGTTTGCTGCAGTGCATCACTAGCAGGCGTCCTGCCCTCTCTCTCTCTCTCTCTCTCTCTCTCTCTACTTTTTAACACCTTCCGCTATCTCCTCTTCTTCCTTCCATCACCTGCAGCATTTCCACCACTCCTTTATTTTTCGTAATAATTGCAATCTTCATTGTTTGCGTATTTTCTTTTGCACAGGTGGGTAAACAATAGGTACTATCATTTCATCCCTATCTTTTTATAGTACTCAGTCTTTTCCTTGTGCATGTGTTCATCGTCATTAAAGGGACAACCTCCTCTCCTCTCCCTCATTTCCTCTCCTCTCCTCTCCTCTCCTCTCCTCTCCTCTCCTCTCCTCTCCTCTCCTGTGTCGAGCTGCGCGGTTCTGTTTCAAGGGAGTGGATGCCCTTGGTGTGACCGTGAGAGAGATGGGCTAAAGCTCTGCAGTGGCAAGCCAGTGAGTGAGCAAGTTGCTCTCACTTTATGTGTGTGTGTGTGTGTGTGTGTGTGTGTGTGTGTGTGTGTGTGTGTGTGTGTGTGTACATTCGGATAATAAGAGATGGAGTGTGAAAGAAGCACAGCCTGTGTGTGTGTGTGTGTGTGTGTGTGTGTGTGTGTGTGTGTGTGTGTGTGTGTGTGTGTGTGTGTGTGTGTGTGTGTGTGTGTGTGTGTGTGTGTCCTTGGCAGCACCAGTCGGTGTTATTTGCGTAATGCATCTCAACCAGGCATGTCTGGTTAACATGCAGCCCAGGCTGTCTCTCCTCTGAAGCTCACCATTCCCAAAACCAGCCTAGTATCTCCTTTTTCCTCCATCACTCTTCATCACACGCTTGCTGGTCACCTAATCTGACGCTCTTCTTCACCCTTGAGGGGAGTTAGAAGCTAATCTTGTTTTTTTTTTTTTTTTTTTTTACACATTTACTTACACTTTATTCTGTTGCTCCAAGCAAAGCTTCGCCTGATTGAGTCCATTTCCGCTGAAAACGATTTGAGGCCAGTTTTGACTCATAAAGTATTGCAGTATCAAGATGGCAGAATGCAGATAGCAAAGGATATTACAAGGACTTTTTAAAACTGGCAACTGGCACTGAAGGGGGCTTGTATCAAGGCGATGTATTAGGGCGGTATTATGAGGCGCGTCAAACGACTTCCAATGGAATAGAAATGGCTAATGACAGAGTGATGCATTTAATTACTTAATAGGATTGGGTCTCTTGTCTGATTACTTCTTTGAAGATGGAAGTGACCATGAGGAACAATGATTCAAGTTTACGCAGATGGTTTAGCATCGTCAAACTTGTTACCGTCTGATTCTCATGTTATGAAATATACCTGTCGTTTGAACACTGCCAAAAAGCCAACATTTCCAACACAATCATTTTGAAAGCAAATATCTAATTTAGTTTTTGTTTGATTACAAAATTGTGACTTGAAATATGAGATATAATGCCAGCAACCACTTTGTGTTTACCAGTGTAATTATTATTTGTAGCAACTCGGTTGTTAAAGTCCTCCGTCAGAGATCAAAGTATACTTACCACAAAGTAGCAGAGTTATTTGGAAAGTTAGTCATCTGCAGTTCTTTCAGAAATAGAATTTAGAAAAAGCATCTGGACACTCACAGGGATGAAAATAAGGTTTGTTTTCATCCACCATAACAGCGCACTCTGTTTCTCATGTGCTTAAATGCGCCAATGTAAAATGTCTTCATTATCTTGCCTTTTACAACAAAGACAGCAAAGTCAAATAACTTTGAAATGTAGCAGTTTGTATCTATGTAATGGATTTAGTTCTAGCCTGTTTAAATGTTAAAGTGTTTAGCAGGAGACTATGAACATCGCTGTAATGCAAAAGGCTTATTTAGTCAAAGAAACACGGATTAAAGATGGTTTGTTCTTACTAACTTAATAGCCCAATCTTTTTTAACAAGCACAGGATGTACGCTAAGAGCTGCTTGATTTGTTTGCGTGCGTGCGTGCGTGCGTGCGTGCGTGCATGTGTGTGTGTGTGTGTGTGTGTGTGTGTGTGTGTGTGTGAGTGAGTGAGTGTGTGAAGGGTTGTACTCTGTGTAGCCTATGTGAGCTAACATTATTCTCAGTGCCAGGCAGATCAGTTGCATAGCAACAAGAACTTTTTGAGGGCAGGAATTCTTTCACCAGTGGAATGTGTCAGAACAGTAAAAATGGAAAGAGAGAGAGAGATACTCACTGCAGCCTACAAACCCCCAAATTCCAATTTTCAA
The DNA here is from genome assembly GCF_023349555.1 of Cebidichthys violaceus. Taxonomy (NCBI): domain Eukaryota; kingdom Metazoa; phylum Chordata; class Actinopteri; order Perciformes; family Stichaeidae; genus Cebidichthys; species Cebidichthys violaceus. The sequence continues at coordinate 5,692,832 of NW_027176340.1, read as the reverse complement.
GTCTAAAAAATGACAGAAACAGATTGATTGTCATAGAACAAATCATAGTCGAACTATTAACCTCTGGAAATGTGACAGAACTCTTTTAAGTATAACTTTGAAATTCAGAGCATCACAAGAGAGCTGGAAATTGCCACTCGTATCCATTGTTTAAAGGTCAACTGCAGGGCAACTCTTTACAATGGCAGCGCTGTGTACTTTCTCTCTGCTAAAAACACAACGTGACGAGGCGCTGAGCGTCTGTTTTTAACGCTGCACATGTTAAAATGTTGTGTTCTTCATGTTTTTTTACCTACATGTCGGGAACACAGGACCAAGCAAATGTCCTAGTGTGGTAAAGGTTGACCCGGAAGTTGACCCGATTAAAATGCCTAAAACCGCATGTTTCCAGAATCAACTTAAAGGACAGAGTGTATGTTTTAGTGGCATCTAGTGTTTGTGGCAGGTTGCAACCAACTAAATACCCCTCAGCTCAGCCCCTCCCTTTCCACGCGTGTCGGAGAACTATGCTGGCCGACAGGTAGGGATAGGAATGTGATTTTAGTACAACTAGGAGCTACTCTTATCAATTCTCTGCTTTTCTACATGACTAAATAATTGTTTTTTAAAAGATATATAGAATTTTAAAAACAAGAACAGAACAGAATTTGAAGTTAATTTAGATATAACTAAATATTGTTTCTAGGGAAGCAACAGCAAAGTCACTAAATAAAGTAATTAGTATCTTACTAGAAACAAATGTAAAATGTCAATGAAATAAATAACATTTCTAAGTGAAGTTTATAAAGAATGAAGAACCTAGACAGACATCAGTCAGTATCAGTCATCCCTCCTGTCCTCTGCCCTCCTGCTTTGTCTCAACCAACACAGAAGTTTACGAAAAAAAAAGCGTTTGGCCAGTCCTGCGTGCTGTGCTTGTGTAAACATAGCGGCGGTGGATGAGACTGCGGACATGTTGAATTAGGTTTCACTTTCGTTTACATGTCTGGTTGTTGTGTTTGTGTTTATGTGTGTGTGTGTGTGTGTGTGTGTGTGTAGTTGGAGGAGCACAGCCTAACAGAGAGAGCAGAGCAAATGCTCACTGCGGCTTTATAATACATGATTCCAAAACATTAAAAAGTACGAATAAAAAGCACCAGTAACGTCGGGGCTTATTAATACCGCAATCTTTAATTATTTAGCACCAGGGCCCATTTAATACCGGGTTTCGGAACGCATCCCTACCTTTGGTTAACGTAAAACGCGAAATGCTCTCGCTACAGCCAGTGTCCGCTCTGAGCTGCTACATGGCTGAGCAAAATGGCGGACTGCGTGGAAGACGACCGGCTCTTTTAAGTTAGACATAAATGTCTTTTTTTAACTATGGAACCCCCCCCCCCCCCCCCCCCCCCCCCCCCCCCCCCGTTCCTTTAATCAATCACCTGAACCTGACCCCCAAAAACCGCCAACTTGCATAATAAGTGCATGGTGATCATTGTCATCGGTGCCCCTGTTGGAGTGGAGACACCAGCCACTGTCAACCCCGCGTCCAAAGTCTGGAAAGTCGAACCTGAGGCGTGAGTGTGGAGCATGCTAGCATGTAGGGAATCAGAAATGCTCCCTTGCGAGTGAGGTACCGTTCTGTGTGCTTGAAATGGACGCTCCTGATTTTGTATTTTTTGCAAGGCTTTGAGACTAATTACACACCATGCGTGCATATGTTTAGTTATTACAGTGTTCGAGAAATTAATCTGACTATTTAAAAAAACAAATTAAGTGAAGAGAAGGAGGCCGGTGAGGAGGAAGAGACGAGAGGTTACGACTGAGCTAGTCTGAGAGAAGTTAGTTAGTAGCACCAGTGGAAAAGTTAATCCGGAGCCCTGGCAAATATTCTATCGTTGTCCAAATAATCAATATGACATCGTATCATTATGTTTACACCCATAGTGTTCATGTTTGTGTGTGTGATCAAACACAAGTGATGTTCTCTACTGCAAAGCTGCAGAAGTGGCTGCAATAAGGAGGGCCATCAATGACTCTGTGGAGTGTTTTAAATGGTGCTAGAGGTCACATCAGAATCCAGTTGAACAAGCTTGTTTCTTTCTGGGGATTACCTCCTGCCTTCCTACTGTCTGTCCTTTTAATTAATATATCTCGAAGGTGTTGTGAGTTAGTGTTGCTTGTTCTTGTTAATGTTAATATTTTCTTCCTGGAGGTTTATTATGTCTGTTCAAAAGCCAATTCTAAGCACATTTCTAAATTAATTTAAGACTGAATTATTCATTGGCTGATTGTTTTCTTATCACTGAAGTTTCCAAACATTGTTGCTTGTTAGGATCCAATTATTTTGTCAAAAATATCTGAAAATCAAGACTTCAAACAAAAATATTTTTAGTTTTTATTTAAATATGTTTTCCATCTTTTCCATACTTTCAAAGCAGTATTATCACTCTCTGTTAGTCCATGTTATGTACGTCTACTTTACTGTGATGTTTAATCTCAATTCAAATGTCCTGAACAATTCGGAGTGCTGGGTGAGGGATGTTGCAACATTGTCAGCAAATCTCTCATGTCAGCGGCTGGATGCAGCACAGCATCCAAAATAGATTTGTCTCCTCTTTGCTCTGCTACTTCTGCACCAGAGCTGTTGTTAAAAGCTATGAGTCATAAAATTTATATTTCAAATAAAACTCTGTTTATGGATATATATACGATGAGAAATGATTTTATCTTTGGGGAATATTGGCTTTTTCTTGGTTGGAGAAAAAAAAGAAAAGACAAATAGATTCATGACAAATAGTGAAAAAAGTATTTTCCTTATTTTTTTTATTTCTTCCTCATTTACACAATTTCTTTTAGAAAAAAATGTCATTGAACTAAAACTGCTGTAGTCATTGTCATTGAAGCATGCAGTTGAAGATACCCAGTGCAATAACTGTGTGCATTGATGGCAGCAGAGTCTCATGCTGTAGGTAATGTAGCATGGTCATAATCTTCACTGGTATAGTTTAACACATCAGTCATATAAGAGTTGCACTATATTGCAGTTATGCAATATAGTGCAACTGGTTGGTGGCTTTAAATTTGCTGTTTGCTTTTTGGATATTTGTTTACAGTTTTTTTTTCAGCCATTTTTCCACCGTAACACAAGAGACACACCACATCAATGATATAACACTAAAACCTAGTGGACCCCTCTTAAACCCTGGGGGAGGGACTATAGATCGAATTGTCTGCCCATCAATCTGTCACACACAAAGGTGACATGCCAGTAATCCAATTTTAAGACACCTCTTGGGAATAATGCATGTCATGAATAACTTCTGTCAGTCTCTAAGGGGGCACTGAAATGTTTCTTTAATTGCCTACCATGCTCAATATATTGGATGCTGCTGATCAGATCCATATACAATGTTTGAAATGGGGGAAAAGTGTACTATAGCATTTTCTCACTTTCATGTTGCATATCTCAATTGATAATTGATCCCATATCAATTAGTATTTGACTACAATACAGTGAAATTGATTGTACATTTCAGAATGACTCTAAGATTAAGTACCATATGAATTATTGTCAGTACAGTACATCCCATAAACGTTGGACACCAGTAAATGGGAATTCCCAATTGCCTTCCCATACTAAACCAAAGGTGACATCTTTCGTATTTGCTCTCTCTTTAAAGCTCATCATTAGTGGGTAAAAATGTTAACCAATATTTACATTTGTCATTTGCTTGAAAATTTGGAAGGCTGACAGATGGCAGAGTAATTTGACAAACATGCAGACGGTCTCTGACTGTAAATTTATACTGGCTCAGGCACTAAGATGGACAGCAAGCAATAGACAATGACAGACAGACATTGGTGGAGGTGTTGGACTTGTCTTCTTCATGCACTCAGATAATCTGTCTCCAGCTTTTTTCCCCACTCAAGGTCAGAGACGATCTGTCAGCACTCTTCTTTTCCCTCCTCTTCTTTCCCTCTTCCTCTCTGTCTCTGCTGTCCTCTCCTGTCCTGCGGTGAAGAGAGCTTGCAATCGTTCAGTGTAACTACTTGGCTCTGATTAATTGGCTGTTTAAAACACGGTCCTTGAAAAGTTCCCCTCACTTCAAAACAACTAATTTTTAGAGGGAGTTTGAAGTGTGAAAGTGCATTAGTGTTTATTCGTATTCATGGTTTGTGAGCGCGGTAAGTATCTGCTCTTGATTGTATTGGACAGGTTGTATTGGTGAGGTTGAGACATTTCCAAAGTGTTGCACTCTGTCTGTACAGAACACACTCTTTTAAACGTCCTCGCTGTCAGCTGTGAGTAGCATTAGGACACCCTAGAGATTAGTTAGAAAATGCTCCCCCAAACACTCTGCTGTCAGTTAAATAAGGGCTTCTGACTTAAATGCATTCAGGATCACATCAGCTCATAAATAAAGCATGCGTTTACCCAAAGCAAATGTCTAACATTGGCTGGTTCCCACTACAGTGAGGATAAGGTTGTCCTTTTTACAGATGACATAGTTCATCCAAAGTATATCTCGGTAGCTGAAACTATACATAACAAGTGGACTCATTACTGTTCACGTTTCTGTATTCCAATGACAGTAGTCGCAACTCAAGAAGTTATCGTTAGCTGGTGAAAACTCATGGTGAAACTCCATCCACGAGTTGCTGAGTCATTACACTCAAAACCTTAAATGAATGAATTAAATATGAATGAATTAAATAACAGAACCTATAAGGTTTTTGCAAGCAATGCAGCCAGTTAGGTGAATATACATTTAAAAAATAGTTTGAACGTTTCATTTCAAATATCTAAACATAAAAAAGTATATTTAAAAGCAATGTGTCTTCTATTCAAACAACGGCTCCCCGCCTGTACGTGTGTGCTTGGTGTGACCATGTTGCAGCATCGTGTTCTGTTTAGCATCAGGGTCTTTAATGTCACAATCCATATCATATCCAGAACTAGGGCTGTAATGAATAGTTTGAAGCTTCATTCATAACATTGACATTTGAGTTAACGTTATTAAAAACTTACAGAAACGTACAATAGTCCACCTTCTCTTCCGCTCTCTCAAACACACGCACACACACACACACACACACACACACACACACACACACACACACACACACACACACACACACACACAAAAGTCAAAATTTCTTGAAAAAATTATAGCAGTATTCATTTCCAAACTTAAAACATGTGTTATGCGTATCTCAATAAATATTCTGCGTTGGTATTTAGCCTTTCAAAAACAATATTTTCGCTGCGGTCCAAAAAAACCAACTGTCATCCGCTTGCAACAGCGAGTCACACGCCTGTGTTAACGGGACGGTCCGACAGCAATACAACAGCACTAACTAACTAACTTTGAAGTGAATTCAGTGCTTTTTTTGTTTTTTTCTCAAGAGAAGCAGCATGGTGGGTTTTTCCAAGTGCCCTTAAGTTTAATCATCATTACTTAGCAAATAGTGATGTGAGAGTCTCAAAAGCCTTTTTGATATTTATTTAACAAGGAAATGATGCCATTACTCCTTATAAGGAAAATAATGTCGAAAAGCATCGCAACAAAAGAGTATTTAAAAGACAATACAAGTTGTCCTTTCTTGCTGGGAAGTCTATTGTGTTCAACTGTGAATGAACTATATTCAATCACATTGGCTGTATCTATTCATAAGCGTGTTCCAGTCTTTTTATAAACTATGTGTAATTGTCCAGCTTACAGACATGCAAGACTGATTAATCCTCTGCCACAGCTTAATCCTCACACCTCACCTCAACCACGCATTAATTTCCCCTGGAAATGGGGGAATAAGAACTGAATCTGTGGCTATTTAGGAGGGAGTCTATGTGTCGAGAGGGAGAGGAGATAAATGAAAAAGAGAAAAACGAGGAAGCTAGGGTAGATTAATGGCTTTGGACACCCAGCCTTTCTCGACTGTACTTCACTGAATACCCTACCAGCTGAACAGATTTCAGAAGCAGGCAGCTTTGTTAGACTATCAGTACAACAATGTGTGTGTGTGTGTGTGTGTGTGTGTGTTTTTTTTAAATTAGCTCTGCTCCCAGGGGTCAGCCAATCATGAACAAAGACCACCATCAGCAAGGTGATGGGTTTCCCCTGCAGGAATTGGGGTACTGAAATAAGGCTTCTATCTAAACCCCCCGTACATGTAGTGATAATTTGGAAAAGTGAGATTAAAACCTTGTGGATCTCCACACTACTACATTATTAAGAGCTCTTTGTTGTAATAACTGTAGTTACAAGAAACTGAATTATATCATATATGAAAATATTTTCTTCGACATTGAGCATTGTTCTAATGAAGTGGAATCAAATCAATTATTTTTTAATTGATTGTTGATTATTGTTAATTGATTGTTTTAACATGTGACCAGTCCAAACACTTTGTTTTGATCTATATTTGTATTAGGGATGAAAAATAGAAGAGAACGCAAAGGAATATGCATTTTAATTTGAATGTCAGGTTTAAGTAGAGAGCTAGTTTAGTCAATCACACCTTCCATGTGCAACCTTAAATGTGTTCTTTGTAGAAAGTCAATCACCGACATGGGGAGGAGGAAAAGTAAAAGCTCTGTTTGACCCGGACGCCTCAACAGTGAGTCTTAGTTCTCCACCCCCCACATACAATTATCTCTCACCAGACTCTTTACAACCTTCTGAAACCCCTGTGTTTGCACTTGTTAGGTGTTAAGGATGGACCATGTGGTCATTCATTAATATTGCAGCACCAACAGTGCTGAGGCACCAGTCTCTCTTCACAGTTTCTGCACCGCCATTCAGCCTATGAACATTGTTTTAATGTGCGACATACTAGCGAAATAAAATGAGGTGCTCTCACTGAATGCAGTGAGGTAAGGATTAATCAATATTACAGTGTCACTCAGAAATCTGTCCATGCTGCTATATCCTGAGTGCTAAAAATGCCCGAGCAAACATGTGAAACATTTAATCTAAATTTATTTACAGTCTGAGTGAGTGTCATTCTAATAGTAGATCTGGAAGAAATACTGCCTGACTAAATTTAATCTGTAAAGCATAAAAACAGAATATAATCAATCATATGCAATGTCATGCATTTAGTGGTTAAAGTGATTGACTTTTAAATTCATGCAGTGTTAGTAAGATAAAATCAACAGTTACAATACATATGAGTCATATCTCTTCCGCGCCCCCAAACATGTCTGTCTGCTTGAATACTTAATGTAAAACTCTTAAACCCCTGTTTATATATATTTTGCTGTACCTTGCTGCATTAATTTGCATATTAATGTCAAAAAGATTACTGAGACTACCTTTTGCATTTTTATGACTGAGTTTCTGTCCACACCATATCTGTTAATAATACAACTATTGACATACATATCTTTACAAATGATTGAATTTCAGGCTTAATTAATGAATTCATTAGAGGGGATGTTGCTGAGGAAAGTAACAGTATAAGCAACCAGAAACACAAGGAAAGAGGGGACAGCGTGACTGTAGTACCCTATAGAACCATGGACCGTATAAAAAGAAGTGGGCGTAGCCCCTGCGACGTCACCCATTGGTTAGTGGACTACTGTTTTAAAGCCTTGGGTTTCGCATTTTGGCTGTCGCCATCTTGTTTTATTTTGGAGACAGACGTGGACCATATCTGGATGAGACGGTGCAGCTGTGGAGGGATAAGCGTCGCTACTTCTCTATCCTGATTGACAGGTCGCCATTGGACTGACTTGTCAATCACAAGGTAACCATGCCCTAATGCATACACTTCTGTAAAATCTAGTTTACCCTGAATGGGACCATGATTTACAAAATGCACATCGTAATGCACTGAAGAAGACTTGGAACTAGTGATCGACCATGATCTCATTAGGAACATATTTATCGAGGTAATAAATAAAGGGTCACGTTATCATTCTTTACAAGCAGACTTCTTTTTGCAACCGGTGGAGTCGCCCCCCATTGGCTATTAGAAAGAATGCAGGTTTAAGGCACTTCTTCGCTTCATTTTTCAGACCAGGAGGCTACATCCACTTCTTGTATACAGTATAGTCTACGACTCCAAGGGGTATAGCCTCTGTAGGAAAAGGTGTCTCTGTCATTGTGTAATGTCCCCTTGTCCTTTGCCTACCCTTGCCTCCGGTTTCAGTGTGCAGGAAGCTTAGCTAAAGAGAATCTGAGTTCATCTCAACTGTCGGACGATGTCTTCCTGTCTGCTGGCTGTGTGTGTGTGTGTGTGTGTGTGTGTGTGTGTGGTGTGTGTGGGTGTGTGTGTGTGTGTGGGTGTGGGTGTGGGTTTCTAAGTTTTTTGTGGAGCTATCAGGTTTGTGTGTGCGTTTCCATTAGTCGTATGGCTTATGGCTGTCCTTGGGGAGTTAGATGAAGCTCTCCATCAGTGTTGGAACAAGGACTGAGAGAAGAGAAAAGGGACAGAGCAGTGTAGAGAGAGGTGTATGAGATAGAGATGGGATGGGATGATGAGGCCCTCATTGAACTGTATTGCTTGTCATGCTGGTTGTGGTTCTATGAGTCACAGTAAGATTGGCCACAAATTAAACACCCTGAATTTTTGCTAATCTTCTCTTCTCTTGTTTCACAACAATGGGTAGACAGAGGTGTCTCCCATGGATTTGTGAGTGTGGTGTTTTATTCATATTTACCAATAATAGTATACCAATTAAGCATATTTTATGCAAAAACTGCAGTTAGTCAACAGATATCATTTTGTAACTGAAATATGCAGATTTGTTTCTTTTATTTGTCTTTTATGATGGTCAACTAAATATCTTCTGGTTTTGGACTGTTGGTCAGACAAACAAGCAATTGGAAAACGTCACCACAGCCTCGGGGATGTTGTGATAGACATGCTTTACTATTTTCTAATATATTAGTGACTAATAGTTTGAATGAGAAAATAACTGGTGAATTAATCTATAATGAAAATGATCATTAGTTGCTGCGTAAACCTGGAAGTGGATTGGTGGTATTAAATGAAGGGTATTATTACGATTAGGTGGTTTTGAAATTCTCGCACTGACGACTTTTGGGACACACATATGTATACACATCTATGGACCGGACACGCATAAGTGGCCACATTAGGCAGTTTTACACAGAGGCATGCTGAAATCAATAAATCAGATCAATCAACTGGTAGTAACTGTCCCCTTTTTGTCTCGCCACCTCGACTGTCCCTTTTATATTTTGCCCCAATGATTGAGGGATGATTGCTCACCATTGTTGGAGTTTTGGTTCAGCTGCTCTTTGTAGATGGAGTTGGTGGCAGACTTGAATATTTTGTTAATCGTCAGTTTTAAGATGGGAGCGGAGATTTGTGGTGTTTCTCTCCTTGATCCTAACTTGTTTTTCCCACAGCTTAAAAATAACTTTTTCATTTGGTTCGAAACCAGAGAATGTTGCGTACTAATGAGAGTGAACATCTTTCCTGCTGGAGTTGGGGCTACACGGGTAATTACTAGGTCTATACTGAAGGGTTCAGTATAAACTTACAGAAATGTAACAAAATACAATATTAACGCCTGGAATCCAAAACAGCAGGCAATGTAATGGTAAGTGCTCTGGTGGCTGGATGGGGGCGGAGCAAGAGATCTCAGGCTGGTGGCTGGTTTCTGAAATATTCAGAACGCAGGATAATATGCATGACACTGTATCCTGGTTTCTATTGGAATACTCCAGGTAGCATAACCGCGTTTCTAGGTTTCTGAAATATAGATACTCCAAAAACTAGAATATAACCAGGATACTAGTGCGCATTCAAATATCCAAACTCTCTTAAACATTCCTGTGTTTCAGGGGCTGCTTTCGCAAATCTCAGATACATTTATTTGTTCTGCGGGACTATTCCCAATAGGAATGTGTGGGTCACTAGTCAATTGTCTTAAATTTGTGAATACTGTCAAAATCAACATGAAAGTTAATCTGATATTGCAAATTGCAGCTTGCATGTTGCACATCAGATGAAACCGGCCCTAGACTGTAGAATTGGCTTTCACTCTTCATAACTGTCAGAGATTATTGCTTGAAGGAAGTACAGACATTCAGCGCTGTGAGTAATATATTAGATAAGAGGGAGTATGCGTGATGGTGACCTCTCATAGAGAAAGGTTAAAGACCTTTGGGAGTCGTCTCATTGACCGCATGCTTGTGTGCGTGCCTGCACAAAGTCACTGATTGTATGCTTTTATTTTATTACGGCACTCAGGAGATGGTCTAACGCTTCCGCAATTAATAAGGCTAATGCTTATGGGCTGGTGGCGTATTTGTGACGTGGATGTGAGATGTCTGACTGACCTAAGGTAAACATGGCACATTATGGGTTAACGGAGCCCTTCTGGTAGGAAATGGAGCTATGTAGAGAGAGACAAAGAGGATGAGGAGCATTACACTAATGTGTCTAGCAGGCTTCTTGAACAACAGTCAATTCATTTAATTATTAGGATGAATGGCATCAATTTAGCTTAAGCTAAAAATGTGTGTTTGTGTTTTCTTTTCCTTGCTTTAGTGCGTAGGTGTGCCTGCAGCATCTACTTTGAATAGGCTTACCTGCAGGATTTTGGGTGGGGGAGAAGCTGACTTTCAAATTGCTGAGTTTTTTTCCCACTAGAAATTAGGTGTGGTAAGAAGTACATCAGTGTCTCTCACAACATCTGAGTTCACAAAATATGTCTTTTTTTTATTCAAACCTAGAATTACAATGACAAGGACAATTTTACAAGTGATGTCAAAAAGGAAATCCAAATGAGGGGGATGTCGTGGTGTGTTCTGATTCATGACATTTAAGTGGAGCAAGATGGTGATTTTGTATGGGTGGTCTTAGCTTAGCTTAGGACAGGTAACCCCAGCTCTGGCTGCCTGTGATGGTATTGTCCTCTCGCGCACTTTCTCCAAGGTTTTGGTGCACTGCAGCCCTGAATTCTCTCAGACGTGCTGCATTGATATTCAGGGCCTGTTTCTGATCCCCATCACTGCTCTCTCTCTCTCTCTCTCTCTCTCTCTCTCTCTCTCTCTCTCTCTCTCTCTCTCTCTGTGTATGGCTCCCTCATTCAGAAAATATCTCTGTTTTCCTTCCCCATCAAAGATTAATGATCCCAATAGATGTTCTTTAAAACCTATATTTTTCACACCCCACCATATGCTTCCTCATAAAACAACATTATTATATATGAACTTAGTACAAAGTCATCCTGTAAACTCAATAATATAAAGGACTATATAGGCCTGCCAACTACTTCTATACCATTATAGTTCATTCCACCTGTCTTCACCTGCATTACTGCAGCCATGATGGCAACTCATTCGATGAATAATCTCCTTTTTTGTCCATCTTCCCTAAATTGATCGTGATTAAAATATGTATCTCAGATTTGCAATAAATGTGTGCAGTGTCCTTTATTATACATTATACAATTCACCTACACCTTATATATATACAGTATTTATCTGCAAATATACGCACACAATGCAAAATCAACAGCGGGCAAGCTAGTGAGCTGGTTGAAGTTTGAGTTTCTTTAAAGGGGTCCTCTGTAGTAAAAGTCCAGTGCAAGACATGGTGTCTCAGATAAATCCTTGCCACAATGGGATGTTTGGAGTAGTTGAGGCTTGTTAATAAGCAAGCAAGCAAGTCTCAAAGCTTGACATTAACCATGACAGAATCTGATCTTTCTTTAAAAAGCCTCACAATATCCCCTTTTTTCTCCTTTTTCCAAACTTTATGCTGAACGCTTCATTTTGTGACTCACAACTTGTCAGATAACAAAAGATGTTCACCTTCTCAAGTGGAACAATTGTGCAGCAGTAGCTCTACTGTACGGCATGCAAAGACTTAGACGTCTACAATACTGTAGGTATGTCAGCACATGCTGGATGTGCACAGCTCAGCTCTCTTTAACCTGTATTTATTCTAGTGGGAATAACCTAAAGTGTGTGTGTGTGTGTGTGTGTGTGTGTGTGTGTGTGTGTGTGTGTGTGTGTGTGTGTGTGTGTGTGTGTGTGGGGGGGGGGGGGGGGGGGGGGGGGGGGGATGCTGCTAGTGATGCTGATGCTGTCCAACATCTGATATTTACATAATACACCTGTGACACAACAGGGGGTAGAGAGAGTGTTACACAGAGAGAAAGAAACTGAAAAATAGGCCTTGACAAATAAGAGAGAGAAAAAAAACCAGAAGACAAATAAGAGAGGGAGGGGAGGGGGGCAGTTTGACACAGCAAGGCTCTGGCTTCCCTCCTCCTCCCCTTCTCCAAGCTGTGACAGGATGAGATGTGGGATAGTGAAGTGACGGCAACATGACACAAGGCTGTTATCCTCTCCTGTCGAGGCTGGCTTGCAGGATAGCCAGATGACTGGCTGGGGCAGAGCAGGTGTGTTTGTATTTGTGGATGTGTGTGTGTGTGTGTGTGTGTGTGTGTGTGTGTGTGTGTGTGTGTGTGTGTGTGTGTGTGTGTGTGTGTGTGTGTGTGTGTGTGTGTGTGTGTGTGTGTGTGTGTGTGTGTGTGTGTGTGTGTGTGTGTGTGTGTGTGTGTGTATTTGTGTGTGTGTGTGGATGAGCCAGACACATACAGAGGCACCCAAAAGCATCATGTCCCGCAGCCATCATGTCCACTGGGATGAGCTGTATGCAAGTCTGCATGTGTGGTATGGGAATCCCGACCTGCAGAACACAAGAATGAGCCTGACAACGATCCATGTCCTTGAAAGTTACCCCCCCCCCCTCCTCCTCCTCTTCCCTCTTCTCTATCTCAGTTTTTCGCATAAAGGTTTGCTCCTTCTTTCCCTCAACATCTTTCACTCTTGTTTCTGCCTTTACTGCCTCCCCAGTTTTCTCCCTTTGCTCTTTTTTTGTTTGACATTTCGAACCTCTCTCTCCGTCTCTTGCTGCTTTCACCTTTCTTGCTCCAGTGTGTAGTCTTCTACATCATTTATCTATTCTTTCTATTTCCCTCTGTCCCCCCCCCCCCCCCCCTCCCCCCCCCCCCCCCCCCCCCCCTCCATCTCTCTTCTTTCTCCAGTCATTTCTGAAATGAGGTTGCATGCATGTCTACAGTGGACGTCCTGCTCTGCTCTGAGGGCAAAATGTCACAGAGAGGAAGTAGGAGAGAAACACAGAAAAAGAGAGATGTTTAGAATATCTGTCGTATCTGCTCCCTTCTTTCTTTTCTTTCTCCATGCCTCCAACCTTTCAGCTCTCTCTAGCTACATCAACCCGTCCATTAATTTATCTTTCCATCCATCTATCTCGATCCTTCTATCGAGTGAGGGGAAAGCTTTGTCAAGTGAAGAGCATCCTCCTTGCTATGCAGCACTGTTCACACACACACACACACACACACACACACACACACACACACACACACACACACACACACACACGCCCACCCCTGCCGCCTGCCGACATGGTACAGGCTGTGCATTGAGACAGCCCCAGCTGAGGCAGTAGCAGTGAGTGTGCAGCTTAGCGAGTCTCCACACACACACGCACACCTACACCCACTCACTCACACACACATATACACACACACACACACACATACTGCACACCGCTGTGGTGGTTAGTCCGCTGCTGCATGTGCCGTTGCAATATCGTTTTAAGGTGGGAGGATTTTCACGTCACGGTGATGGTGGTGATAACCTTGCTGCTGTGTAAGTATGCGCTGTGCTCCTGTGAATGAATGAACAGTTTATCTGTTCGCCGGTTGCATTAGTTAGTTGCTTTTGATTCTGTTGGTGTAAATCATCTGCATGGCGGGAGGCTGTGATGTGTGATTACTAATCTGTACACGTTGTTCCATGCATGTCTGTGGTTTGTGGGTGTGCAGAAAATGGATAATATTTTAGCCCTGAATCAGTAAGCAAGGCATTTAAGATGCAGCTGGTCTGTTAGAGAGGAGAGATGAGGAGGATCTATGGAATATTTCTCCTGCAGAATGGATTCATGTTTGGAGATATGTTTGATATATATATATATATATATATATATATATATATATATATATATATATATATATATATATATATATGCACATATGCACATATGCATCATGCATGTTGTTGCATGTTGTGTTGATCCATTATCTATGTCAAACTCTATTTTTTTTGTAGTTGAGAGAGATCAAATCCCCTTGTCTTGTAATTTTTCTAAATGGATATGTTTTATTACACACCTCCTCACTCAGTCAGGCCATCTGTTGGCTGCATGCACTCTGCAGTCTCCTCTCTGTCACACTTACTGACTGGTTCTGTCACAGCAGCAGGCTTCGCTGCCGTAGCTGATCATGTGTGTTTGCTGGCTAGCTGTCTTCACTGCATTAGCTGACTGACTATTCGGCACGGTGGATTAATAGGGAACATTATCACCTCTCCTACTTGATCTGTTGGCTGTCTGTTGTTCTGGATGGCTGAGTCGATGGCTGATTACAGTCGGTGGTCAATGAATTGGTAATTTCACTGGCTTGTTAGTTGAATGTTTTCTTGCTTGTCCGATCAACTGACTGATCATCACTCCAACTGACAGACAGGGTCACTGGCTTGCTGTCTGGTTGGCTGATTTGTCAGTCAGTTCAGTAGACAGCCAGTTAGTCAGTGTGCACCAACATAGAAAAAAACGACCATTCAGAGAAACTTCAATACAGCTAGGCAGTCAGTCAGACAACCAGTCAGCCATTTGCCTATAGCCACCAAGTCGTTCGGTCATTTATGCATTTATTCAGTCATTTAGTCAGTCAGCCACACTGTCAGAAAGGCTGTCATAGGAAATAGATTGTGCCTCTGCTGGGACTGGGATGACTGTGTGACCCCAACCATCAGCTCTGCTTGCAGCAAAACAGCCAGACAGCTCAGAGGCAGAGTGTCAGTCCTCTTTCTGTCTCCTTCTCTCTTACTCTCACAGTCTCTTTTTGACCAGTTGGACAAAATTACAGGTGATGAGACATTAATGAATAAAGGTGAGCGCAAAGGAAAATGGAGGAAAGAAGGAACATTTGGGAAAAGATTTATGCACCGGCTGTCTCATCGTCCTCTGAAACTTCATGCCCTTAAACCCAATTGTAGATATTTGAAGTACATATTTGATGATGTTATAGGATAGACGTAGCACAGCAAACTACTCTTTTTATCTTAAGGTTGGATAATACAGGCCTACAAATATATAAAGTAAAGTCAGCATGTGAACTTAGACCAGTCCTTCACTTTCAGTTTGGAAAAAATGAGTTTCCCTCGTCCATCCAAAAGGCATAGACACAAAAAAATATACATTGTATGTAGTATTTGTTTTTAATGATTTAACAGTTGTTCAAAAGAACAACAGATGTGTACAAGAAACAAAAAAACAGCTTACCTTACTCCGTCTGTCATATCTTATATAGTCAAGAGAGAATCTGTTAGCGTCGCAGTGCATTCGATTTTGCTGTGTCATCATCACCTCTGTGTAGCACAGCGACAAGCACATGCAGACTTGACAGTCATTTTTCCACAAAAAACAAACAAATCTTAATAGGAGACTTGATCCAAGTACAGGTACAGTAAGCATTAATCTATTCTTGTCCTGTTGGTGATAAGAAATATCAGGAAATGATTATAAAGTGACATTATAAATAGCTCATTTTGATTTTGTAAGCTTGTCTACCAGTGGAAGAATTCTTAGGAAAAACAAAGGAGATGAAAGAAAAAGGGTGAGTATAGGACACAACTGACAGGGAGAAGGCTGTCAAGCTGTTTGAAGTATAGTTTAAATTCAATTCCTTGTCCTAATTCAAAATGAGGTGGATCTCAATTCTTCAGTAAAGAATTGATGGTGGAAGGATATAGTGGTCGCATTCTGTACCGATTCTGAAGCTTTTATTAGGAAAATTTGATATTTTGTGTAATGTAAATACAATTCATGACACGACTAAGATAGTCCTTTAGATTTGTTTCATGTTTGCCATTGATTTTCATTTTTTTTTTTTTTTTTTCTTGCAGTTTTGTCTAAAATGTAAAAAAAAAAAAATAATAGGTTCATTTGGGATTTGAGACTAGCTCATGAAATGTATCTTGAATAAACATAAGATGGGCTTGAAAGGCAGAGTTTAAGCTACTGCAGGCAATCACTTGACTCTGACACCCACTTGCTTTGAGTGTAATGTCACATTGCCTGGTCCATCAACATGCATCAGTGTTTTTCTAATTCATCTTATCCAGATAAAAGGACTTCAAGTTTCAGTCACCCATACTGTGAGAATCTCATAGCATTGAGTGTGTTTGTGTGACTCAGTAAGAGACAGTGATTAATAGCTTTTCTCTGTCTCTATTCCTGACCAGTCAGTCATTATATTCTTGGTGTGCTGCCTGCTGATTGGTTGAGTAGGTTAAGTATGTGGACTTGTTTTACACACTGCTCGGTTCCACATGTTTGAGTTGCTGCTTGCTACTTCTAAGCTATATAAAATGGGTAAATACCACGAAGAATTGCACAAATGCACCACTTTAAATCTTGGTTTTCGTCAGAAATATGCTCACAGGTTTCTTGGAAATAAGTCATTCAGCATGTAAAACCTTAAAGAATGGCTAATCGATGACAGAAATCTAAGTCGCCTAAGACCTAAATGACTGATTAGTCCACTATGAGGGGGCAGCCCTAATATAAATTGATATACACAAATACATACATTTAGTATGACAAAAAAAAGGTAGTCGAAGAATGGAAAAAAAGAATGGGGAAAAAAAAAAAAAACGATCAACAGATCAAACAGATCAATATTTGGACATTTGTGGGGTTGGCAATATAAGAAAATGTAAACTTAACGAATTTGAGCAAGGACTGTAATTAAAAATGACAGAGACATGACATCATATATTAACAGACATCTTACATTCATTTTTGAAACAGTTAAGGGAGTGTTTACTGTTTGTCCAATTGCATTTATGTATATAATATCTACCCGTAATAAAAATGTATTTACTGCATCTGACACCCTCCTTGAGAGACGTGTAAATCAAAAAACAAAATAAATCAAATGACGGAATAATCATTTTGTAGCTTTAAATAAACTCACTTGCACAGATGTCTCTGGAGCAGCACAGCTGAAGTGCACCTGTTTATGCAGATCAAATGGTTTGATATGTGCTTAGACCAGCTCTCATTCCAAATTCATCTTCTACGAGCAGTTTTGCTGGCTTTTCTAAATGGAGGTGCCCACATCTGTATCACTTTGATGTACATTTTCCATCTGTCAACCCTTTTATGTATATGAAACTGTTAATGAGATTAAAGGGATGTTGGTGTTGCGGATTTAGCCTGCTTTGCTGTCAGCCACAGTGTCTTTTTTTGATACTACCACTGGGGGCACCAAAGTCCAGAATTTTCAAATCCTACCATTAGTTGTTGTCTTTTTACACAATACATGTTGCAGGGGAATTGTTTGCATTTGGCTCTGCTAGTATTAGCTGTTGTTTTACTCTCTCTACTTTCTTCACTTTTCAAATGATCAAATAAAGGAGCAGGGAGCAATAGCAAAGCAGTAAATACAATACAAGTGGTGATGACATTTTATAGCCACACTCGAGCTGCCATAATAACACAGGTGTGGTAAACTGTGCCCATCTCAGGACTTAAAATAAAATGTCATATACTGGGAAATGGCAGTTCAAAAACACACCGTTCTGTTTCACGTTTGCACTCTTTAGGTATTTCTTAGAATTCAGTGGTAGAGATTTTTTCACTTGGGATGTAATTGGCTAAACGCAAGTCTATTTTACACTTCCCTATCTTCATGTGATGTGCACCAAGGCTATGGATTCAAAGAACCATTGTTACTCGTTCACTCTTTTTTTTTTTTTTTTTTTTCTCTCTTCCTCATTCTGTCTCTGGTCCCCTTCTAGCACACTTAGCCTTAATGTGCAGAATTTAATTAGACCAATAACTCCCTCCTGATTTCTACAGGCTCATCTGGAGCAAGGAGAGTGCAACAGCAGTCTTTCTTTATTTCTACCTTCCAGTGACCTTGCAGCAGGAAGTTAATGTGTGTGTTTGTTTGTGTGTGTGTGTGTGTGTGAGAGCATGCATAGGAATATGCACACGGCATGCACATGTGTATTAGAAAGCACAAGGTGTGTGATCTCGCTTACACATGGATGTACATGCATGCATGTATGACTGGCTAAAATGCTTGATTTAATATGTTGCCTTTAGCTGCATGTAAACAGTTTTGCTGTCTTTCAGTCTTCAGAATGCCTAACTTATGATGATACTTAATTAACACATATAAACTGTCACATTGTAATATGCTGATTCAGTTCTGTGTTGAATCATCTGATAAATCAACAGAGTACAGCTGGTGCTAATTCAGGATAAAAATGGGATGAATGTGTTCTGGTGGACTTAAACGGCCAACGACAGATCTTTTGTAAGCCCTCTCTTTTGCTCTATTAACAGTTAGAGAGACATGCTCTACTGCGCACATACTGCGGCCAGTATTACACAGTTTCACTTCCTTCTTATCTCCCTGTAGACAGCTGAATTGAAAGCTGGAATAACATGCTTAACATTACGAACAAAACTCTTTCTATATAGTCTTATGTTTCTGGGCCGTATGCCCGTCGGCCTATTTTTCAGTTGAACCTGGAACGCCGGTATCAGTCCCTTTCTTCATGTGCCTAAACCAAAGGTGTAACAATGGCGCCACATTTTAGTTTAGTTTAGTCCTGCATGCTCAGTGGCACCATCAGACAGATTGTTTACAGATACCATTTACTCACTTGCACGTGGAAACCCCCAGCCAGTGTAGGATCCAAAACAAACTCCAAATGTCCCCCTGTAGGCTGGTCGATGAGGCAAAGAAAAAAATAAAGCAGAAAGGTGTTTCACCTCCATGTCTGTCTGTGTTTATATGTTGTAGCTGCGCCACGAGAGTTTCTCTTTGAAAGATTTTAGAGATGATGAAGCGCATAGAACTCAAGCAGTGTGTAAGCCCCATCTTCACCTTGTCATCACTTCTGCTCTCTACATCAAACCTGTGCCGCGTCTGTTCATGTTTAACCGCTGCAACAATTTATCAGTGCCAGTCAAACAGTGTGTCATCCAGTCTTTTCAGTCATTTTTTATTTGGGTGGTCTGTAACTAAGATTTTAGCCTCAAGGTACCAGTGCACTAATTATTATTTTTTTTGTTAAAAAGAGATACTCTATTCCATTACTGTAAGGAAGCAATGGAGTGCCTTTTTGTTCACCTTAGATGTCATTCGACCATGCGTGCCCATTTAGCTGCACAGGAAGGACTTCTGTATCATGTACTCTCATGCATGGCTGTGCAGATTTCTTTTTCTGTGACTTGTACAGAGGTGAGAGCACTGCTGAAGCCACACCCCTCTTCATTCATCAAAATGTAGTGTAGATAACCCATTTACCAGCTGCACAACACACCTTATGTGGCATGAACTTTGCTTGACATAAACCACTTTCCATGTAAACCCCTAAGTTATAGGGCTAGTCCAAGTCTTAGTGGCATTACTGATAAAGACATGCAGAATGTTACACTGTATCTGTCTCTGCACATGCTCATATGAGCATTCAGGGCCATAGGTATATCATAACCATCACGATTTAACCCAACACCAGAATTTACAAAGTTAAAATCACAGTCTCTGCCTCATTACACAAAAGCATTCAACATCTAATGTGATGATGACTCAGTGTGTTTTGCGGGACCTTTTGAGGGAAGAAACCTTCATAAGCAAGTGTCACTGTGAGTGCCATGTGGACTGCACCATGTGTCATACTGTGTGTGTGTGTGTGTGTGTGTGTGTGTGTGTGTGTGTGTGTGTGTGTGGGTGGGTGTGTGTGTGGATTAGTAAAATCCCCACGACCACACGTGTCATCCTCTTGTTTGATGCATTATCCAGTGAAGGTAGTGAATCTGGTGGTGAAGCAGATAGAAACAGACTTATTCCAGGTTGGGTGAGGTTATGATGAAGGAGCTGGGTGGGAGCATGGAAGGCGTGAACGTTGTAATCTCTACAATGGGCGAAGTGAAAATGCAGACAGTACCACAATTTCTTCAATGTTCTTTTTAAACATTGTTTAAGTCTACAGGCACTGTGTTCATATATTTTTCTGAGAATGTTTACAAAGGCTGTTTGATATTATAATGTATACCGTAGGCATGTGTGAGACAGTTTAATTTAACCTGTACTGGCCGATAATTCAATATGACTATATTATTGTGATTTTTTTTTAATTACGACGTCTAAATTGAAAGTAACAAGCACATGCGAACTCAAATTTGGGAATTTCATTTGAAGATTATGTTTTTGATTTTACGTCACCCATTACATTACCACTAAGTTCAATGTGATTAACAAACTGAAATCCGACTGGCAACCTTCCAGTTACAAGCTTCTCCTTTGAGCTCCGTTACCCCAGAATACAATACAGCTCAGAACATGGTTCTCTCTGCCTCATAATAGTGGAGAATAATGTGTAAAGGTCCACTTGAAACCCACATATTGGTTTGAATAAATAGTGAGTGAGTAGTGATTTATTCATTGTCAGCATAACATTTACCATACTGGACATCTTAGTTTAGCATGTTAGCACGTTAACTAGATATTTGTCAATACGAGACAATAATAGACGTGAAATATCTGAACTAGATTTGAATGGAAATCCATCATATAGTACAATTTCTAAATCCATGCCACTTGTGTGGTGAAAAAGAAAATACAGAAGCTGCAGATTCACCAGATTGTTATATTTTCATCTATGTTTCATCAACATTGTTTTCTGTTAGAGGAGACGGGATCAAGTTTTATTTCCCTCTTCCTGTCATGTGCTTGTAGCCTTGGTTCTAGTTGCAGGAGAGACTTCACTTAGGACACAAGCACAAGAGGTCATTGTTAATGATAGTCCATCTGAAAAGATAGAGATAGATATTCTTGAACCCGTAGCTTCTGATGTCAACTTAATCTTTTGGACCCGAGAGAGACCACCGCTGTCATCTTTTCGCTGTTTTTTTTTTATTTATGCCATTCAATTACTACATACATTAGTATCATTAGTATAGAGGAAAACACGAAAAAAAAAAATGAATTACTTCATTTCACTCCCCCGTATTTTATCATTTACCACGGTTCACCTCCCCTGAGTTCCTGCTCCTGATTGACAACCAGAGGCTATGCTCCGGGGGTTATTGGGCTCAGAGTCATTCGATTCAAGAATTCATCAGCAGATAGCAAAACTTCTCATTTACTGTATAGGATGATCTCCCACAGAGGGAAAAACCTCAGCCTGTAAAAGCACCAGAGCATCCACTATTAAGCACTAAATCACTACTTATCATTAGATCATTATATTCAAACAGCATTTGGTTTCGCTAGTTTTTCAATAATAATGACTTTCATGCTACATTTGTTTGTTACATTTCAATATGCTTGGCAATAAAATGATTTGGTTACAGTTGTTAATGTGCATCCACACAGCTGCTCCAGGCAGGATTACACTCTACTTCCCCATATCTCCCCCCACAGCCTGAGTGCGTTGCTTACGTTGTATAATGGCATTTGCTCAGTAGGAACACCCAGGGCAAGGTATTCAGGTGGCCGCGAATACGGCAGAACTCCTCACAAGCAATGTTAATGAAAAATGGCAACCGAGGCGAGAGGAAAGGTGACATCTGTAAAACGCAGAAACAAAAAAACGCAAGGAGCTGAGAAGGAAAGTGAGGGAATGATGGAGTCACCCACAGTGGAACACCGTGACGTTTGTCCTCTGCAGGAGAGGACGGGGTCCATTAGGGCATTCTCTGTTTGGACAAAAGACTCATAATGCTCGGTGCCTCATCCTCTCACAGTTTTAGCATATCACCTGTTCTCACTTTTTTGCTCCTCAATATCACTCAGCAGTGACACGCAGCAACCCCTGCGGCTGTCTGGGTTGCCTGGCCAACTGCTTTTCTTCAAAACCCCCTCACTATCTAGAAGCCGACATAGGCTAAGCTCACACACACACACACACACACATGCGCGTATTCTTACATGCCTCGTTCTCTTTCCCCTTCACTCTGACTCATCCCTCTCTCTCCTTTTTCCGCTCTCAGCTTCATCGTCTCCTCAGCCTGATATGTGTTGGAGCTGCAGTCCTTTTGGATCTCCTGCATTGCTTTTCCAAAATAACCTTTTTCTTCGTCAGACTCTTGTCTGCTGCGCTTAGTTAGCGTGACAGCTGCTTTCAACCCAATTAGAGAGCACTGATGGTGGCTGAAAGAATAAGGCTCTCTGTGTGGTTGTTATGTAACAATTCACCTCAGAGACAATGTCAGTTAACGTGGCTCTCTCTCTCTCTCTCTCTCTCTCTCGCTCTCTCGCTCTCTCTCTCTCTCTCTCTCTCTCTCTCTCTCTCTCTCTCTATGCGTGCACTCGGATATTGCAGTGCAGTATTGCACTGCAGCTGCTGTCCAATGTGTGTGTGTATGCGTGTGTTTGGGGATTCCCAAAGCTTTGTGTAGCTGCCTCTGCTGCGTAGCTGATATTTATTATTTTATTTCCTACATTTTTTTTTTAATGAATAATTCAATATTATAAATGGTTCATTGCAGTGTAGTGCAGGTTATATGCAATGTATGGAAAACTCTTAACAACAGTAACAGTCTATTTTATTTCTGTTCATTGAGTTTATGTGAAGCAGCACTGGAACATATATGTGCTTGAACACACTGTTATTAAGTCAAAGCAAGCCTTCATTTGTCTGATCTCTGCCTTCTGCATTGTGACACCAGCAGCGTAACATACTGACTCAGCATGTCCCTTCCTTTGTAAATGTGTTCTTGTGTGTGGACACACAATTATAAGAGCATTCCCAATATAATATATCCCCATGCAACAGTATTGCTCTAATTACTGCTATTGCGAAGCTTTTAAGTATTTGTTTTTTTTGCCAGTGAGCTGTTGAATTTTGCTGTTGATCATTTCTGAGGCTGTACTTCGTGGTGGTGGTGTTTCACATCGTAAGGCGTTCGTGTTATTTGTTCCCTCTCACATAAACACCTTATTAAAATGAAGTAATCTGATGCTTTTGAATTTTTTTTTTTAAATGAATCTCTTCATGTCACGATACAAACCCGTGAGCATTTGTAAGGCTGTCATCTTATGATGGGATATTACGGGCGTGCAGGTGTGCAGAGCAGCTCTGTCTCTTTAGTGAAGTCTCCTGCACTACTTTTTGTCACAGGCAGGGGGAGCTGTATGCCACTGCTTCTGCCGGTGGTGCAGTGGGCACAGCTCCTACCTCAGCTCTGCCTCGCTGTGCTCAAGGACATTTTGAGACAGACACACGGAGAATGCGCATGGCTTCGCTGTGGAGGACAACAAACTACCCACTGCTTGTCAGGCCAGAAACTTCTCACCAAAGAGAAAGCAGCAAATGTTGAAGAGCACCGTTCCACCATTAATACTTGTTCTTTATAATCACAGAGCGGAACAGAGAGACCCAGCAGACGACTCACCAGCCACAATGCATAAAGAAATTCTAACTAAAGGTCAAATGGATGCAAAGACAGAAAGCACAATATTACATTGCACATTATGTGTGAATTTTAACAAGCCTCTCCTGGAGATGAATAGAGGCTGTGATGATGATGTCATCAAGACACAATTACATAAAATTGCCTGCACTGTATTTTTTTCAGTTCATCATGTACCGGCAGCCTCAGTCGGTGATTTCTAAAAACAGAAGCATATACAGTCTAATATGTCACCGTTGACCTGTCATATGACTTGAAGATTTGATTTTCGGACATTCAGCTTCAGGTTCACTCTTGACGCTATAGTTAGTAGTGTTGTTCAGCAAAAATATGAGTACTGCAGGGTTGTTCGGTGGCATTGTAGCACATTTTCTTTGACACTTAAATCAATAAAGCAATGTCAAAGTCTGAATTTTTTTTTAATTATGGTTAATAACTTAAGTCAAACAAAAATAAGACAAAAGAGTTACTTGTTACCACAAAAACACATGAACTAGACATGATTCTACAACACGCAACACTCTAAACAATTTCACCGTTTTTTACGGTGCAGCTACCCTAATTTATTTTAATGTATCTTACCGTATACTGGATTACAGTATATGATAGTAGGATAACTGGGTTTTACGGTAATTTTACGGTATGTGCCAGAATATTTCCGTTTATTTACAAAGGATGATACAACCCGCTACTTTTCCATTTAACTGCCAACAAATAAAATAATAACAAGAATAGACATTCAATACATAATTAACTGTATTTTGCAGTTATGATGAAATACTGTAAGATACTGTTTTAAATCCACCGTAAATTTACAGCAGTTCATTAGAGTGAAGTTCTTGGTTGTACAGACTGTTGGGTACTGCTGCTTTGTCTTTATGTTAGTAGCCCCTTTTTGTATCTCAGCTGTAGTAGATCCCTCTGTGTTTTGTCAGTAGTTTTGTCACACAGCAAACACTATACAGTATGGTGGTCAGATGGTCTTGGCATCTGGCTGTGGAGCTTCACGTTTTAATGTGGTCCCCATATGGTGTTCGAGTTCATAAAGTCCAATTAAGTATTCTCGCACTTTAGGTAAAAAGCTGTTCATTATTGCAAATTCTACACTTTCTCCTTAAGTCTTTGATCATATGTTACTCATTAGTCACTGTCAACCCATGGGGAGCATGCCAACAATTATACAGACAGACTGGCACGTAGGCTGGGAGGTAGACAGAAGAATAGCACAGCAGGGAAGTGTTTTAGTCAGCTACAGATAGACGGGTTAGCAGGATGACAGATTGGTGGGACAGACAGACGGGTACAAAGACGATGATGGAAATTTGCAAGATGATAACAAAATCGTGAAGCGCTCCATATCCCCAACACTTAACTCACCCTTTGATGTTCAAACTATTTAGCATTAGAACCATTTTGACACACTGCCTTTATCGTGGTTTTATCTGATTTTATTCGAACAAAAGTTCCACTTAGAGCTGCCTTGCTTTTTCAAGAACAGAGAAAATCTGTTCTGTATACATATGCATGTTAGGGTGTCTATGTGTGCATGTGTGTTTACATTATAGAAAAAAGGAAGAAATGAAGTTACTCAGCTCAGGCTTCAGCGGTGCATTTCAACCTCTAGCTTACCTTTCACCTCGCTCTTTCTCTGCTTACCCCTCTTTATTCCATCATTCTGTATTACTTCTTTAAACCTTTCTATTGGTCCCCATCTTCCTCCATCTTTCAACTGTTATCTTTTGTTATCTAAATTCTTCTCACTGTCTCCCCCCCCCCCCCCCAAAAAAAAAAAATCTCAATCTTTCTACTTCTGCACATGTCATTGTAATTTAAAAATAGGCAGCAGCACGCCAGCAGAATATAACACCGCTGCAACATGATAATGTGAAACAGGAAGCACGCCGTCTTACATGGTGGGGAAATGAAGAGATGTTATGAAGGGAGCTGGTCCGACATTCTGCGTTATATTGGTGAAAATACGGCATTTCTTTCCACACTTTAGTTTTACTTTTCTTTCACGCTAGAAATATATTAGAAAAGGATGAAAGAATGACATGCAGAAAAGGTGGTCATCTTGAACCTACTTTGAGCATGAATCACACAGCGTAGCTTGTTGATGTTGCTACTTTCTCTGATAGATTTGTTTTGAAAGGTTGGAGAAAAAACGGAGTGGAAGAAGCAGTGTCCTTTTTTTTTTTTTTTTTTTATTAATAACTGGAGAAACTATCCAAAACCCATCTGAGCTAGAATATGTAATGTCTTTCATTTAAAATGTTGTCAGTTGGTTGGGAAAAAAGACAAACATTTCCCTTTGTTGGAAATGCCTTACAGAAATGTATAGCATGTCTATTAGGTCCTACTTGTCCAGGTGACATTGCCAGCGCTGTCTCACTTCAGCAAGAGCTGGAGCTCATTAACAGACAGGACTGGTTCCTGTGGAGTTACAGATGTGTGTTCACGTGTTGGCAGCATCTCTTACTACCCTGCTGTGACAAGGTTGTTGCCCCGCCGATCCCAAGCGCACTATTGTTTCTGGTTCTCGTCCCCTCCGTATCATCTTACTTGATAATTGCGATTGGACACCTGGTTGATTGTTTCAGTCCGGTAGAATTAAGCAGCGCATGCCAGCAGTTCCAAGAATCTGAGCGTGCTCACTACGTCAGTGTTGCTGAGTTTTATCGGATGCTAAGTGAACTGTCTGTGGTTTCCCATTGCTACTTCCAAACAGACAACAGATGGCTTGATAAACTCTGTATCTTGAAACATGCTACCTCGTGTTGTTAACTTATACATCAGTGAGCCAACGGTTTCAGCGGCCAACATGTTTTCTAGGTTCTGGGAATGGTTTTACAACGAAACGTCTCTTAGCAGTGACATTAATAATGTATTCATGTTCGTGTTACCTAGGCATTCTATCAGATTTTTTTTTTTTACTGCATACCAACAAAGGTTAGACAACTTCAAAAACTCCATTATCTTTGCTGTAGTTTAAATGTGTAGAAAGTTAGAGAGTGCACTACCGGTCTCCAGGAACATGGACAACAATGAAGCTACTTGTCCTTGGCTGTTCTATTTACCGCCTACTATACATAAAACGATTCTATTTTGTAGATTTTATTACTTAGTAAAGCAGGATTCAATTGGTAACGCTGGCCTTTTACATATAGGAATATTTGGTGTGCGATATAAAGCACTGTGCACTTAAACTCTCATAACCTCCAAAGAATGAATGACTCATTGTCATTGTATGATTTTGTAGTTCTTTGTAATGGATGGAGCAGCCGGCCATGCTGCTGTTGTAGTCCTGGCTGATTTGAACAGACTATACCAAGTGTTTTGTGCATTGTATTGTGTGACATTGCGTGTTTGTTTGGAATTGGCTAGATAATGAGAAAACTCAACAAAGACTTGATCACATTAACAAGTATCGCTGGTGCTGCCTCTTCTTCAGTGCCACGGGCCTCTATTGTTGTCTAAGCACTATTAAAAACACAACAATGAGCCACACCATTGCACTGAGTGACATGTTACTTTATTACAATGAACCTGAGCGCTTTGAGTCCTGGTGCTGAAAATACTAACCAACTGCTTATTAAACCATGAGTGATTGCTTAAAAAAAAAAAGGACACCAATGGTGTCCAGTGGTTGCAGGAAATTATCTAAGTTGTCATAGAATTAGAAATTACATTTTTTTTATTGACATCTTCAGTAGCAACAAAGGTGCTTGTGGCTGCCACAGACAAGGTAGGGAAGAGGGGAAGTATTTAAAGATGGATTAATGAACTGTTGATGTTGGTCTTTTCATGGGATTTGTCAAGAATAAAATAATAAAGACTTATGCCACATCTTTTGACACCAATAAATTAGTTTTGTGATTTGCTAACTTGTTCACATAAACTGGTCACAGACTTTGAAATATCTTAATCCAGTGAATTTCAGTGTAACACCCTCACACTGTAGAAGTCTCCCCTCTGAGCTGATTGCCCTCCTAAGGCGAGAGGGTGGGAGACATGGAGGGAAGTCATTAGTGCAGGGCATGACAAGTCAACAGGCGGAGAGGAAGGGATTGCTGAGCTGGAGTGACTGCATAGGAGAGGTCACTTACTGTAGAATGAGAGAGAACTAGAGGTGAGATAGCAGCAGCAGCAGCAGCAGCTCTTCAGCTCAGCCCATCCTCCCTGTGACAGCGCAGCGTTACGTGCTTCCTCTCCGCTTTGTCGTCAGAGCAGCCCCAGCCTCCCGCCCGCGCACAACTCCTCTCCGCTCTGCACCAGAAAGGAGCATCCTCTTCTCTCCGCCCTCCCTCTCTTTCGCATCCCTTTCTCTCTCTCGCTCTCCCTCTCTCAATCTCTCTCTTTCTCTCTCTCACTCTCTCTCTGGCAGTCGGCGTGTCCTCACGATGAGTTTAGCAGCGCCAGTAGCAACAGCAGCAGCAGCAGTAGATAGAGACAGCCGAGCCGTAGTTACTGCAGCAGCCAGGAGAGGCTGCCTCTCAGCCGTGCACCATCTACCGCTGCATTCACCCCTGACCTGAGAACGCAACACTCATTTCTTGTGCTCTCTGTCTTTCTCCCTCCTCCTCCCTCACCTTCTGTCCTCTTTGAATTCATCTCTCGAATTCGTCTTCCCCCCTTCCTCTCACTCTCTCTCTCTCTCTCTCTCTCTCTCTCTCTCTCTCTCTCTCTCTCTTTCTTGTTCTCCCTCTCTCTCTCTCTTTCTGTAGCAGTGATGGGGAGGACCACCATGTAGAGACAGAGAGGCAGCGGAGGCAACAGCAGAATAGCAGCAATGGGAAGCCACACATGGAGCGGGTCTGGACTGCAGCCGTGGTGAGCCTGAGACCTACAGGACTTGGAACCACCATCATTGCCCTTCTCAGGACCTGACCACTGGGGCTGTCCAACGCTCACCTGGATGCTCCCCACTTGTGTTTCGTCATCCCCTCCTCTCCTTGTTCTCTGCTGTTCTTTCTCCTCTTCTGTTTCTTCTCTCTAATGGTTTTTGGTCTGCCGATATCTGACAGTCACTCGTGAAACAGAGAAGCTGCTCATCGATTGATCCCCTCGGATCCCCCCCCCCCCCTTCCCCTTTTTTGAATCTCTCTATCTGCCTACTTTACCTACCAGTGGCATTCTTTTTTCTTTTCTTTGCCTGCTTGATACCTATTTTGGATTTTTTGGGGATGAGACTGAGCTCATCTCTTGTGCAAGTTTTTTGATTGATCTATAAGCAATAACAAACACTAATCTAACTGACTTGACTAGCTGACATCATGGGGGACATGTCCAACAGCGATTTTTATGCCAAGAACCAAAGAAACGAGGAGAACCATGCGGCAGCCTTCGGCTGCTCGGTCATGGAGCTTCGCTCGTTGATGGAGCTGCGTGGCCCAGAGGCGGTTGTCAAACTCCAGGAGGACTACGCGGGCGTAGAGGGTCTCTGCAAACGACTGAAAACCTCACCCACAGAAGGTGAGTTCTGGTCTTTGTCTGTGTATGTGCTTGGGTGTGCATGTGAATATGTGTGCGCTATACTGTGTATCGTATGAAGGATCTCATCAGATTGATGGTAGATTTTCATTGTATTTACTGTTAGTTTTGAATATGCATCGTTATTCACTCGGCCCACCTGCTTTATTTGATGTAAAAATCGTTTGTAAAAGCACAGAAACCCTGTAAAGCACCTGGAGGAATGTGGAAGCACAGTATCAGAACAGCAGACAAGGAAGGGAGTCCTGTTTGAAGGCACTAATGAAAATTCATTTCAGCCAGCTAGGGTTAGACCTGTTTAGTATGCATAGAAATCTCTCTGGACAGTTTAGCCCCCCCTCACACTCCCCCCTCCATACAAGCCCCCCACAACCAACACACACACACACACATACATGCACATATCCTTGTCATTCTCCCACCGCGTCAACCAATCAGCCGTAGCCTTATAAAGGAGCAGGTCTCTAGGGCAACACGGCAGAGGTTTTGGCCACGTGGGATGTGCTGTGGCGTCCGCATATGGTCATGGTCATGAGTGGAATGAGAAAGCTCAAAGCACAATAATAATAATAATGAATATTTATTTATTTTCAGTGAAACATTTCAAAAATACCGTGAATATTTCATACCCGCAGTTCAAATGCCAGATACATTTATTCAAATATGTATGCAGATATCTACTGTTAAATGGCCCATCCTTGACTTTTTCCACATATTGCATAAAGGTAGGATTATCTGTTGCTTCATCCACAGCTGCAGTACAGAAAGCATACAAAAACAGACCTATCTAATAGCTTCATCTGTGTATTGAATATTTATAACACTATTAAAATCACCCACCTCCCCTGATGTAGGGATCATTGATTAGTATTCAGGCAGTGTCACCTGTGTGACATCAGAGGTAACCTGTAACCTTATTGGCTGATAGCCACAGAAGATTGTGTTCCCTGCATCGAGTCATCCAATAGCACCACTTTTAGGTCAGCTGGTGGTAATACCTGGCAGAGTTAAGTAGATGCATTCACAGAATCTTCCAAGTCGAAACAAAGAGTGCATAAAGAGCAAATCAAAATGCGATTGAATAGAATAAAACACTGATAGACGCCGCTTCAGTGAAGGGATGCAGTGTCTATTGCTCGTCACCATATTTGCAGTATTAGTGTGGAAGAATGCCCGCAGTGTTACAGCGATACGAAAAATGAAACTGAATTCAAACTAGCAATAAAATTGATCATAACAATCATAAATTTATAAAAAAATGATCATGAGCTACCTGATTAGATTCACAAACATTATTTATTTTAGCGCGTTAAACACTTCCAGGATTACAGCTTTCAGACTTGCATTACAACTAAAATGAATGTAATTAAACTCATGATATTGAAACAGGAATATTGTTATAATTAACATGCCTTCTGATGCGGGTAATCTGATTGGTTGAACCTTTCACCAGGGCCACCGCATGTGAAACACTAACTCTGACATTGAGGGGCTAGCACACTTGACACATAATTACACGCTCAAAACATTCAACGTGTTTATATTAAATGTTTGCAGTGCATTTGTATGTTTCAATTAAAAACTTCCACACTGACATTATTCTGGATCACAGTGCAAAATTGTTGCCAATGGCTAAAATAATAATGATAAAAAGATAAGAGAAATGACAAATTGTGTTTATGCTATTCATTATTTTGGCATTTATTGGATTCAAAAATTGGAACAAGAATGCATTGTGTATCTTGTTTGGATAAATGAGGTGCTTCCATATTATTATTATTTTTTTTTCAACGGGTAAAACCATTTGAGTTTTGGTTGAGATCTTGCCCACCTGCTAACAAGCAGGATGCTCCTCTCCTCTCCCCTCATCATATGAATATGAATTGTTATGATTAAGTGCATAAAAAGATCATTCACTCATTGGAAACAGAGCGATGGTATCTGGCGCTATTTGCATTAGTGATCCCGGGTGTTTCTATGTTTATGTTGTGCGGGTTCCCTTTGTGTGGTGCGTGGGCGCTCCACAGAACATATGTTACCTCCGAAATATGATCGTGGTAATTATCCTTGAAGGTATTGGACATCGCTTGCTGTCATCATGTGTGCTGTGTGTAACGTGTACGTGTCCCAGGGGACTGTGTTTGATGCTAAGAGGCCTTGAGCACGCTTGACCTAGCCACGTACACTGGAGCCTGTGCCAGCCCTTTCACATGATACGAACAGTTCATGAATGGCTAGCCCATTATTCAGCATAAATTCATAATGGCTCTGGAGGTATAGAAATGCAACCAGTGAAGGGTTTGCACTCTGGACCGCATGCATTTAGATGCGGCAGGCACCAGGCTTCTGCTACATTGTTGCTACAGTGCATGCAACTGTACAAGTTATAAAAGAAAGCAGAGGACATTTGAATAGCTTTTTTTCAAAAGGCATTTGATTAGAAATAGAAGTTATATATGACTTACGGTTAGAGTATAAGGTGATCACTCCATTTCCAAGCAGAGTAGTTGGAAACTATGTGAAAGATTGAGGACTGCATCAATAAATGCACACGCGATGCACATTATGCACATGAGGGCTGTAACGGAAAGAGAATAGCGCCACAGTTCGGGGGAAACAGATCTCAGTTGTTGACAATCTAAATGTCTCAGCAAGCTTCACATTTCTTCAGCCATTATTATGTTCATTACATTTTGTTCAAGGTTTCCAATGGATGGACAATTTCCAAACCCACAGTGATTACCTTCACTCAGGATGCAGTTAGTTGTGTGTTGCCTCGTAGGTGACTGTGGGGTGAAGAAGCTAGCGTTTCCCTCAGGCAGCCAGCAGGGTGAATGGTATGAGTCATTCAGGGGCCAGATGGGATGTCAGGCTGCAGCTTAGTTTCCAAAAACAGACTTCTATTGAGACAGGGGAAAGGACGGTCGGTAGGTGCTCCCAGTGTAACTATTTTCTGTACTATATATACTGTCGAGAGCTGCGGCACATCGGTGGGTCCTCCTGGGTAGGGAGCGAGGAACTGTAGGAGAGTGCTCAGGGCGGAGACATTCCTCGAGGGTTGAGAGGAGGAAGAGGCGCTCAGGACATCAATGTTCTTTGATGTTGTGAGAGAGGGAAGGCAGGAGGGTAGTTGGAGAGACCGTGCGGGAAAGGAGGAATACATATAGATACAAGTATGTGTAGAAACCACATTATATACTAGGAGTCTGTCCACCTCACAAAACTACAAATGGTAAGCTTTTTAAGCAGATATGACTGCTAATTTTGTTTAAACAATTTGGAAATGAAGCAGTGAATATTTTAAAACATGCATCACTACAAGCCTGCACTAAATGTTATATAATACCAATCAATTTGAGGATTTTTTTTAACTGTATCCAGTACACCTAATAGTACTGTATTATTGCCAAAGCAGAACACGAACCAGCAAAAAGATCGGCCTTTCTCTTTTTTTTTTCCAGTTCTCTGTCTGCAGAGTTGCTCATCATGACTTTACACACCGAGGTGATGGAATGAAGTGCCTTCTTATGCATGAAGAGAAGATAAAACTAAATTATAACGAATACAGCAGGAACTTTGAATAGACAATTCAATTCAACAGTAAAATTGTTTTTATTGTCTTATATTAAAACCAGCCGGGGACTGAGCTATTTTATTTCCAGCCAACCAACCAAGATACCCCAATGTCATATCCTCACCCTCACACTTTTATGTCTAACATCTCTTTGCCTCTACAATATCACCACTTCCCATGTCAGTCTTCTTACTACCTCCATCTTCTCCTCATCCCCTCTTGGACGCCAGTTCTACTGATTTGACTCCCACTGCACATATACACACTTCACCTCCACCACCTACAAATCTCCCTCGACATCCCCTTCCCCCCACCTCCAGACAGTTTTATACCAGCAGCTTTTGATTAAGTCCATACCCTATTCTTACCAGTATTTCAATCACACCAAAACTATATTTCAAATGTAATGATCTCCAACCTAATATAAAAAATGTATTCCTGAAATGTATACATCTAATCTGTGTCCTGGCTAAAATGGCAATGGTTATCCATTCCTGATGAATTATATTTACACCATCACCTCATCTCCCATCCACCTTTTTTTTTTCTCCTCTTCTTCACCCCATAGATTGTAAAGTTAGAGGAGTTATTTCATAGTTATGTCATACATTTTCTATGTAGACAATTGCAAGCTTTGTTCAGGCTTTGATGGGCATGAAACTGTCACAGTTTAATAATCAGTACAAAAGATGAGCAACTGTGTTAGAAATTATCTGGATCTTTGAAAAAAAAAAAAGCCTTAAGGTTTCAGTCTGTGCACATAAAATCTATGGACAAAAGTTAACTATGACTCTCATGGTGCATTTTTGGTACCTAACACACTGCCACAACTCTCTGCTAATAGCAAATGAGATGGAAATGTTACACTTTGTAGAGATCAGGAAACACTGTTTATTCTGCAGCATACATCAGTTCACTTTCAGATTCTGGGTCAGTTTTGGATCAGTTTGATGTTTTGCTCCTAATAGAAACATTCTGCGAAGCATTCTGAATTTGCTACATGTGCTATTCATGACCGGCTGACTTGGCATTGATCTGCTCATCGAACTGTAGCCAAAAAAAAGCCAACGTGTATTTGATTTGCAAACCATTCCTTTACAAGAAAACTTCAAAATGGAATAGATCAAATATTTGTTCCCACTTCCCAACTCTATTATGGATGTCTTCTCACTTAAATCATCTCGCCTCCTCCCTCCCTCTCCTTCTTGTCCCCTTCAGACCTCCTCCTCATCAACCCCTCCACCTGCCCTTCATCTCTCTCTGTCTCTCTACCTCCCATTCTTCTGTATCACCACACCTTACTTCTCCTCCATTCTCTCTCCTCTGCTCCCATTTCTATTTCGGTGTGCTGGTCGGTCGCTGGTATCCCAGTGGGCCAGTGTACAGCGTAGCCTTAATAGACCTGCTCTACATCTATAACCTTCATCATCCCTCTCTTCTACGCTCACTTGAGTTACTAGCAATGTAATAGTGCTGGAAAAGTAGCACACCATTTCTCAACTTCCTTTTGTCCCATAAACTATTACAACAAATAGTACCAGAATGGAGATTTGATTTTTTTCAATTTTGGTTTTTCTTTGTTGAAACAAATATGTTGGCGTTAAGACGACTCCCCCCTGGTAACATAGAGCACACTAGGCTTTGACAAGTAGGAAAAAAATGGCTTACAGAAATGCAGGTGACCATCAGTTGATTGAAGACAGTTTATTTTTTGGGGGGAATTCCCCTATATTGCTGTTTGTGGCAGTAATGAGAGAAGAATGACAGAATGGGATGGTGGTCGGATGATACGTCAGAACAATGCCGGTATTTGTCATTGTCATTGTTGATGGTTCTTGTGTGAACTGATTTTTCTCTGAGGGTGAACACTTGACTTAGTAATTAGATACCACACATACACACACAAACACCACACCCTACATGTCTCTACACACACACACACACACACACACACACACACACACACACACACACACACACACACACACACACACACACACACACACACACACACACACACACACATCATATCTAGCACACTGTATAAACGTATTGATCTGTAACCAGTGATTTCTACGAGACGTTGCGTTGATGTCAAGGACACAGATGAGAGGGATGTGTACAGTATGTGTTTGGTTGGCAGAAATGTTTAGACGGAGAACAAATAGAAAATGGACGTGTAGCAGCGAGAAGATGGGATAATGGTTAGATGTAGAAAAACAGTTTTCTATTTATCTTTATTCTTTATTGCATTCTTCTCTTACCTCCTCTTGCAGATACCGTTGTCCATCCAGTGTCATACATAGCATTGTATAGCATTGTCATAGCATAGAACCTGGAAATGAGCCAGCCTTTTTGCTCTTCCGGTTCCGTTATTTTTAAGTTCAATGTTTTTGTTTTAATGGGGTTTTGGTTAGGTGCCTTAAGTAAGTTCTGCGGTTAACACAAGTTTAGGAGATTTTAATTATAAAACTTTTACTTGTCTTAAAAAAGGCGTTTGCTAAATGAGACTACAAAACGTCATCATAAAAACTAGTCCACATTTAACTTGCTGGTTATGACGGAGTGGAAGTCATGCAACCATGGTGTAGTCAATTTATACCTTTTAGCTTTTTTTCTTCTGCCGATTGTATTGACGCTTCATAAATCACATAGCCTTGTTCAATCGTGAAGATTATCTTGCTGAACAAAATGTGTGAGTATCATAAAAATGTGTTTGCCACAGAGCTTATTTTCTATAATTATTATTTAATAATCCCAAATCCAATGGAAAAATCCCATTTGCTTTTTGTCTCTTCCGGGTTGGTTTACAAAAATAAGTCATCCCTGCAGAACTCCTCCCACATCTCCCACATTTTGTTTTGTGCCGCTCCCATGACGAGGCCTTTACGAATTCTATACATAACTCATGAGACTGTTTGCCCCACTCATCTGTCATCCACCTTTTCTCACCTTCTCTCTATCTTCTTCTCTCCACCTCTCTCTATCATCTCTGTGTCTGCAGAGTTTGGTTGAAACACCTCTCCCATTTCATCTCCTTTCTTTCTCATGTTCCTTCTTTCACACCCACCTCCTACCTGTTTTCCTTCTAATCTTTTTTGTATCCCTCCCTTGCAACAAAGTCCACATCGTCAGTCTGTGTGCTGCTACATTTCTGCACATTCTCCTCTTCTAATCTTAACCCTGTTGTTCCTTTTCCTCTTCTTCACGTTTATTCCTCATCCCGCCTCTCCTCCTGGCTCCCCTTCTTTTCCTCCCTCCCTCCCTCCATCCCAGTCGCAGCACCACGAGCGTGTTCCCCTCTGACGCAGTCTATTTAATCTCTATCCCACAAGGGATCTCTCACATGGAGCAGCCATCTCTTTATTAAGGGCATTTTATTCTGCTCTGCAACTCCTTCTGCTCCTCCTCTCCTCTCCTCCTCGCCTCTCTGCCCTCGCCTCTCCTCCCCGCCCCTGGTGACTCTGTAAAAGAGATAGAAGAGGTAGAAAAAGAGAGAGAATGAAATGGGAGGCAGTGAAGAAGAGAGAGAGCTAGCTCTCAGAGGACAGATTATAAATGATATACAGCCATTTTGCTCTGCGAGGGAGCAAAACCATATCATGGGTAGACGCGCACACACACACACACACACACACACACACGCACACGCACACACACACCACTACTCACACAGGTGTTCTGCTGCAGTGTAGTAGCAGTGACCTTGAGGCAGTGCTTAAGCGGTATTGTGGCACAGTGGTCAATCACTCTATAATAGCACTCTAAATGCAATATTAGGAAAATTGTGTGTAATAAAAAAAGTGTTAAGCAGCGGTTCAGCTGATAAATGTCTTTGGTGTGCCTGATTTTATTAATGGTTAATAAACGTTGTATTGATGCTTTCAGATCTAATCAAGCAAAAAGACACTTACACGTTGCGTTGCCAAGTTGCACACACAAAAGTATCTGTGGTTAAAGTATATCTTCTGCCACAGATCTCTTTACCTTAATCTTTAAGTAAACAATCTCTCTAACAAGATGACAAAGCATCTAGCATCGCGTATGTCACCTAATTTCTTTACACCCCCCTAAAAGAAAACTAGAGGTTAAGTTGACAAACACGACCCAACAAACCTGTTCAACATTTTATCTAAATATATGTGTTTTCTTTCATTAGTCGAGATGGAAAATAACAGTATATTGTTTAAAGAACAATGCACATTCTGGCTTTAATTAGTCATGAAGGACCAATCTCACATTCTGTGACAAATAACCTTTTACTGTAGGAATGATCTCCTAACGTTTGAATCTGACAGCTTGATAGCTTACTGTGAAGTGAAAAACGCCCTCCTCCACCCTTTATCAATGACTTGCTAACAATTAATACTGCAGATCTGATGTTTTGATATAAATAAGGAAGCCATTAATAAAGCTTTTCCACCCGAGCAAACCAAAAAATATAATTTTGTTCATGCATTTTCCTGTTCATCTATCAAGCATTCAAAATGTATTAACCATTGATAAAGTTGTTAGTGACAACCGATGACGCTTTTTTTTATGTCTTACTACAAAGTACCTTCTTGCAAGGCTGTGTCGATTTTTAAATGCAGTATAATACAAAATGATGAGCAGGTGTGTGTTAAAAACATGATCATGACATGTGACCATTTCAGCTGGGACGTTTTGTGAAGTGCAAACACTTCTCAAATCCTAAGGCTTTTATATGAGGGTTTGATTACTGTCTCTGGAGAAATACACTGTGGGCTGGTTTCCCAGTCAGGGATTAAACAAGGTCTTTGACTAAAACGATAGTTATATCCAATAGATGTCCACTGAAAGGCATCCCTGGTCTAGAGCATGTCAAATGTTTGTTTGAACCAATTTCTCTTGAATGTACAATATATCTTGAAACTGTATCTCTTTTAATCAATAGTGGAGCATATCAGCTCAAGCCAGTATACCATATTGATTTCCCTTATGACAAATATACCAGTTATAGAAGTTATAGGAGAATCAGATGAGCTGGAGAAGGAGTACCACAGTCGCACAATCCCAGTAGTACACACACACACACACACACACACACACACACACACACACACACACACACACGGATGCTGGACATGGCTGGCAGTGAAGTCAGCTGTCCCAAGAGATGCCTGACTGAATTAAAAGGACAGATGCCAAAAACCAGACTCTACTGGCCTGCTCCCATGGAGCCTGGTGCTGACTCACAACAGTATACAGTATGTCTGCCGGTGTGAGTGTAGAATACTACTAGTGTACGGATTGGCACTCAGTAGGCATGACTGAAAATGGAACAAAAATTGGATGTGGTTTTCTTGGTAGATTCCAGATATGAAACTGACTGCAATCCAGTGCTGAACAAACAACATATATGCTCAGTCAACTTTGAAAGGATAGTAAAATAAGTACGTTGAACAATAATCCAGTTATCAATTAACATTTCATTACATTACCAATGTGATTACAGATTAATTTAAA
Organism: Cebidichthys violaceus; assembly: GCF_023349555.1. Lineage (NCBI taxonomy): Eukaryota > Metazoa > Chordata > Actinopteri > Perciformes > Stichaeidae > Cebidichthys > Cebidichthys violaceus. The sequence continues at coordinate 5,654,785 of NW_027176340.1, read as the reverse complement.
TTCAGACAGTTTAGCTGTTTCACGTTGATATTCATTTAGTATGATCTAATGTTGTATGGAATACCATTTAATGTAATATTAAATCAATAAATGAATACATATGTCTATGAAATAAATCCTGACATATATAAAGCAATACATTACACAGTTCAATAAATACATTGTTTTTTTTAAAGGTCTACTTTTAGTTATTTCAGACATCTTTTGTTTAATAATTCCAAATCAATTTCACAGCTCTCTTTTTTTTAAACTGTATTTTAACCTTGTACAGGTGGGGGAGTAGTGTCTTGCTCCAAGCCCCCCCCCCCCCCATTCTACCATCAGCCCACCAGCCCACATCTGTCTGGAAAGTCTGTCCGCAGATAAGCGAATTGTACAGTGCCAGAAACTGACATCTCTAAGTGCTTCTCTGTCCTAGGTCATTGTCGTATATGTATATATATATATATATATATATATATATATATATATATATATATATATATATACATTCAGATCTTGTTCTCTGAAATGTCCTGAATTTGAACTGGCTGCTGGAAGCCAGGAGTATGGATAGCAAGTTGACAGGCGAGGCGATGCTTTTAGCTGAATATGCAGAGTCCGGGGCTATAGCCGGCTTCTTTCTCTCCATGTCAGCTCTTTCCCTGAGTTGACCTCTCTGCCCTTTCTCCTCCCGCTGTGGGGCAGAACAAGGGTGGTACCAGGGCTGCCAACTCAGACAGACAGCATTTTTTTCTCTCAAGGGCACATAAACAGATACAGTCTTGGACCGGATCCAGCCCTGCCTTGCTCGAAGGCACAGAGCAGCTTTCTTTCAACTTTGAGTTTACACATCCTGTGGAAAAATGATCCATAACGTCCCATTAGCAGCAGAAAAGAGGAACAGGAACAGGAACACAGAAGCTGTCTTGTTCTGACTTAGAATTGTACCCTTAAAATACAGTTCCTTGCCCATGGGCATAAAGGAAGCAGAAACTAAGCCTGCTTAGTCTTACCAGTATTGGATACTGCCACAGAGATAGTCACACTTACCCAACGGATCAGGATCAAAGCACCAAAAATCAGACAATCAGACACCGCCTAATGTGCAAACACTTAATTTCGGCTTCTACCGTCGCTTGTGACAGTGTTAGTCAGTTATTGCAATTTTATCCAGAGAATACATACAGTACAGCAGCTTCAGATTTAACAGAATCTTCATTGGGGATTTTTTTACGTAACCTTTGATCAAACTATCAGTGGTGAAAGACGTATTCAGATCCTTTACTTTAGTAAAAGTACCAATACATGTATTGGTTTTTTTTTTTCCCGTAAAAGTCATGCATACAAAATCATAACGGCTGCTGTTAGTAGTAGTAGTATTTTAATATGTCTTTACAGTACAGACATATGACCCGGACAGTTCTTACATTAGTGGTATGTGGAAAAATCGATTGTGTTAATACCGTGTAAGTACATCTGTTTCAGGTCAGGAATATTAAAGGAGATGCATCCATTTGTGCAGCATGAGGTTTCATGGACTCAGTCACATTACAGTTCAATCAAAGTGCTACTGCATAGCACAAGCAGAGATCAATACTCGTTCAACTCTCCACTGTAATTTCCCTTCAGTGTTAGAGTTTGTAAACTCCTATTGCAGTGTGCTGTGTGATTTAATCTATTAGAAATATCTTTCATAGTGATGTACAAATATGTTTCCAAAATGATTTTGAATAATGCCAAGTTATTACAGTTAATAATGTAGTAGTAGTTTATATTTCATTTATTTGGCATTATCCCCACACAATAATCGGCACCTCTCTGTGCCCCTGGCATTGTATTTTACCTGCAGTTCCAAGCAGACAGACAATAAGGGGCACACAAGAGTGTGTAGATTTCCCTTACCTGTCATGACTATTTCATGACACTCTCTGGTAGTTTGAATTTTAATAGCTGTCCCTATTGTGTCCGGATCTTATCTGAGCCCCTGAGCGAAACCAGAGACTGACACCCAGATGGGAGACAGCAGATAGACCACTGTCACTCTCCCTTTTCAGCCTCTTGGCCTGAGCGCTCTCCCTTTCCAGTCCAGAGGGAGGGGGGGGGGGGGGGGTTGCTGATTTGTGTGAGTGCGCTACCACTGCGTTGGTGTGCAGCCTGTGTAAGTGTATGGGCATGAGGGGAACATGCAACAACTCCTAATCAGCATGGTTGGCTAAAGCCACAGAGCTAAAATGACTGTGTTAGGGTTATTTGAAAAAGCATTATTCAAATCCAATTCCAAATTCCAATACAATACAATAGAAAATCAAAACCGTCCACCTAGTTTAAAATGAACCACTGACTTGTGTTGCGGATTCAGTAAATGGGAATGTGCAGTAATAATATGGTCCAAATCTTTAGTAGTGTTGAAGCACCTGTAGTGATGCATACAACAGTCTCTATATGAATATACTAACTCAGTCACACATGAGAAGAGTAGAGCAGAGGAGTGTTTCTCCCATCTATGCGTGAATGTGTTAACGAGAAAGTGATAGACAGGCGGATGAAAAAAAAGGAGGGTACGTCGTTACAGCTACTGGATAGCAACAGGTCTTTATTATGTATCACTGTTTATATAAGGTAAATATAAATTAAATACCAATGACATTTCATCAACGGATAAAGAAAAAACCTTTATCTATCCCCAGAGAGGAAATGCAGGTGTTGCAGTTGCACATGGACAGAAATATGTCCAGATACACAGAGAAAAGAAGAAGAAAACATACTTATAAAATGTATATATTATAAAACAAATCAGACATTTGGCTGTAAAAACAAAACAGGAATTGACAATTAACTGAACATAGATGGATAGATGAATGAAAGACAGTGATGGGGAGCAGGTGGACGGAACAATGCAGAGATGTATGGGGAGATTGATTGACTGAATGAATGGTTGAATTACTGGATGAAGTTACTGACCCCATTACACTTTGCCCTCATAACTAAGTAGTGTTTAAACACACTCGCACACTCTTACTATCTCTGTCACTGCTACACAGACACCTACACACACACACACACACACACACACACACGCACGCACACGCACACGCATACACACAGAGGCTGTAAACAGATGTCTCATTAATTTTGTGTCCACATCTAGGGCAGCCGGGCCAGCTAACATTACAGTGTATGAGACAGATATATTAAATGACTAATACATTCAGAAAGAGACTCATATTTGTTCCACATTTTTTCACTTTGATCTCTTGCAGTAGGTTGAATAAGCACATCTGAACTGTCGGTGCTTTTAACTCCCATCATTGTCTATGACTTCGGTCCCACACAGCAGACTAAACAACCTTTTTTTTTTTTTTTTTTTAATGGTACAAGCACAGCGTTAACTCAACTCTGACACAGCTTTGTTCTTCCTTAGAAAGCTGTTTGTTTCACCACATTTTACTATTCTGTGTCTCACATTAGATGTATTCATATTTAAGTCCTGCCCCCCCCCCCCCCGCCCCCCCATAATTTGTCACGTGGAGTGGGAGCGTTTGGTTTGATGCAATGGATCATCCCACCAATGCAAACATGGCACAATCATCATCTTACAGTAATAGGATTAGTTGTGCTGCCCTAATGCACGTGCACATGATTTTGCACACATGCACCTGGGATCCATCATACGAACTGGATCTCACACGTGCACGGTATTTTCCCACAATAATCAACATTCCATGAATTTTGATTAGGGCCGTATGCACTGATGAAGCCTTCATGTTACCTTAGTCACTGTCAAGTTGTTTTTGTTTTTTTTCCCCTCTGTGCTGCTCTTGATGCACTTCCAAAAAAGATTTCTAAGAGGTGTAAATTAAACCTTTGGGTATTCAAATACTGTGATATGAGCAGCATACACCAACCACATCTATGAGTTTTCACAGTTTGTTTTCCTTGCATAAGATTACATAATCAGCTTTTTTTCACAACATTTTAAGATAAAATAGTGCAAGAATTATCGTCATAGAAACAAAAGAGCATGTGTTCTGTGGGTCAGAACATAATAGCTTATAAAATGAACGTGGGATGCATTATTCATTCTTTTAGACTTGAAGATTTATACATAATCATCTAGCTCTCTCTGTATAAAACCCTCTGCAACATTTATGCCCATATACAATACGAAGTAGGAATACTAAGTAATAATCAGTTATCCTGTGTGTGTGTGTGTGTGTGTGTGTGTGTGTGTGTGTGTGTGTGTGTGTGTGTGTGTGTGTGTGTGTGTGTGTGTGTGTGTGTGTGTGTGTGAGTGTGTGTGAGAAAGAGAGCTGTGAGCTGTGTTCTCTCACTCCACTCCACCATCTTTTGCATTAGTCAGACACATAGAGCACAGTGCGTGACAGCAAAACTCACCCACTTGTACAGCTGCCCCCACAGACTCACACAAATGCACACACACACACACACTAACACACAGAAGTGCATATTTTATTTTCAGCATCGCAAAATACGTTTCATTTAGGCTTCTTCGTCTCAATAATGAAAAACCTATAATAAATACCAAAACAAAAACGTGTTTGAGTGGTCAGCTTGTAGCATTGTCAAAATCAAGCATAATAATCTGTGCAGATGTGAACCACAAGGCGAAAAAACATGATTATTCCTTTAAGTAATCAAAAGCAGCAGCTGTGACCACTGTTCCTCTGTGTTCCTCTGAGCTCTGTTGCCTATTGAACATGAAAATCTGTCACTGATCCTGCTCCCGGAGTTTGTTTCTCTTTAGTGTGGCACAGTACAGCTGCAATAGGAGGCTGAACATACCGCGATAGGTTGCAGTATGGTGTCACACACACACACACACACACACACACACACACACACACACACACACACACACACACATATGAACATGCACATACACAATACACTTGTGGTGGGAAAGACATGGTGTCAGAAATTGCTCAATGTCACTTTCCAGTCCATTACCTTCCAGATGGGGTTGTCTGTAGGGAATGGACGATAGATATGTGTGTGTTAGTGTGACCCTGAGACTTTTCATGAAATGAGAGAACGTGTTTGTTTACATACAGTACAGCATATCTGCTCGCCTGTTTGCCCTGCAGTGAAGACAAGTCACGTCAACTCGTCCTCACACAGAGAACCTGCCCCCTGCCGTGACCTCTTGTACCGATAGAGATGACAGAGACTAGGGCTAGTCCATGTCCACACTACTCCGTTTCCATTTGAAAACGCATATGTTTTGCTAAGTTTACACTGAGCGTCCACACGACGCCGGCGTTTTTCGAGCACCAAAGACGGAGGAGTTTGAAAACGCCCCAGAGGACGGATAAGTTTGAAAATGCCGGGGTTGCCTCTTCGTGTGGACGGTCAAAAACGGATACGTTTAGAAACGATCACGCCCACACCCGCGTTCGCTACTTGATTGGTTCTTAGCAGTCACGACGTGTCCTTCCCTGATTCGTCACACTCATATCACGTGACCCTTTCCTGGAAGATCACAACAACAACATTGATTACCGATCGACTACCAGGTTAATTTAGCATGGAGAACTGATTACAGGTGTTGCTGACCTTGTTGTCTTTACTAGCAGCTGTTGTTCAGTTAAAGTCTGCATTATTACGGAGGAAGCAGCTGTTATTGGAGCGATAAGCGAGCGGCGTGACCAACGGCGTTGTCAGACCTATGGAGCAGACTTCTGAAGTCACAGTTAGCGGCTTTAAGGAGGGTGATCGACACAAAACGGAGGACTTGCCTGTCCTTATTAATGCTTATTTTGTTCTGCACAACTATTGTGAGGTCCGCAGATAAAATGTAAAGGAACAAAACATGAATTCTAACAATTTTAAAACAGAGTTATGGGTTGACGAATCATGGAAGGACACGTCGTGACTGCTAAGAACCAATCAAGTAGCGAACGCAGGTGTGGGCGTGATCGTTTCTAAACGTATCCGCTTTCGACCGTCCACACGAAGAGGCAACCCCGGCGTTTTCAAACTTATCCGTTCTTGGGAGCGTTTTCAAACTCCTTTGTTTACGGTGCCTGAAAACGGCGGCGTGGTGTGGACGCTCAGTGTAAACGTAGCAAAACATATGCGTTTTCAAATGGAAACGGAGTAGTGTGGACATGGACTAAGAGCACGCAAAAACACATTGTAAGCTGAGCAAAGAGACCAGTCTTAAAACCTAACCCTAACACCAAATACGATGGTGCTGAAAAAAAAACGTTTTTCAAACTAGAGAAACCCTTCCTGAGACCACTTTACTGCTGTTATAAATGCTGCACTAACATCAATCCCCCCTAAACATCCAGCCCAACCTTATTTAATAGTTGGTGGACTGGCTATGCTGCTGGATGTCGCCCCCCCCTCACAGGAATCATGGGTTTGCGGTTTACAAGATTTGTCATGATTCTTTTTTTTCTACTTCTATCTCTGTCTCAGGTGTGATGAATCCTCTCACATTATTTTTGCTCTCTAGTTGGTTAGGATGTATCTCTTTTTCTAAGAAGCCTTGAAAGTATATATTCTGTGGGAAATGGAAACCTTGGAAACTGAACTTTAAGTAAATATGTATTAAACATTGTCAGTCAACCATGAACCATTTAACAGCACTGTACTCATGTTTATTTTTAAGCATGCAAGGATTTAACTTGCTGTACTTACGTTGAGTGCCGGGAACTAATGCACAGGAAGGTGCACTAAGTCATGAAGCTAAAAACAAGACGGCTAATAGGAAAGCATCCAGTTCCTTCCTCCCCTTAACTAGCACCGCAATGGTGATGTCGCTGTATTATCTTACATCTTGTTCTACATGACCGACACAAGCCCACCGCCTTCGTAGCGCGACCCAAAAAGCATGCCAATGTTTTTGGTTTATTTCCTTTTTCTTGTCTTTTTGTGCATTTTCTTGTTACTGTTTGAATATTTTTACATTTCTCTTCTTCCAACTCCCTCCTCCTATCTATATCATGTACACATAACACACTGCATTATTTGTTTAATGTCATCCTTCAGAAGCTATTTCTACTACATTATGCCTTTGAATGCATGCTAACAAACCTTTCTGTACGGCATACAATGGTATTATTATTATGGAGGTCCTTTTCAAGGACACATTTCTCCATCACTCCATCTTCTAATAAGAGCACGATAATTATCCACCTTTTAGCAGCTGATGGGTTATTATTCATAGAGTTACTCTACATCCAGCCTACTCTTATTCTCTCTCTTCCTCACTCTCTTGTCCTCTCTGAGTCACACTTCAACCACTCTCTTCCCTCTTCATTCCCCCTCTCTCTCTTTTTAAAATGGTGAAGGCTGAGAATACATGTCGAAGCCATCTTTTCGCTGCAGAAAAATAGCACCGTGTTTTTGCGTCATGATGATGACGGTCATCATCATGACGACAGATTCTGCTCAGACATTGTTGTTCACGGCATTATTCTCAAGATTTCTATTTTTTTTATATATACAGGATACGTCATGTGCTGCTCTGTGACGTTCATATGTTACGAGGACATTTGGAGGTCATCATTCATTTCATTCTTTACTGTCTTTTCTTTGAAAAAAACAGACGCACCTGTGCACACACATACACATGCATGCATGCTCTTGAACACACACACACACACACACACACACACACACACACACACACACAGAGACACTTTCTTACATATTCACAATTTCTCCAAGGTTCAGAGTCGCGGGTATTTCCACTCGTCGAGTGGGATGCATAGTGTTTCCATGGAGATCTATTTTCAGCCACGGACAAAAAAAAAAGGGCCAACTGTTAAAATATGCCATCATGTTCACTCTGACTGAAAAGAAAAATCCCATTTCCTCCTCTGCAGATATAATGGTATATTTTTGTTCCTTCTTTTTGTTAATGTCCCTGTCTTGTCTATTTGGAAACAGGATGTTAGGAAGGTATCATTTGTCTGAGCAGATTTGAATCTCAGATCCTGCTGTGTTTGAGGGATCAGCGCATTCCCAGCCATACATTATGGAGAACAGTGACGAAGAGGAGAGAAGTTCAAGGTTTCATCCTCATCAAGATTTACAGACCGTACATTATGGTTGTAAATAACAATAACTCTGTAATCTAATCAAACAATGTGTCAGTTGAAAGGAAGTCAATTGAACAGTTCTGATAATCAGTTAAGTCATTTAGTGGTTCTAACTTCTCAAGGTAAACGTTTACTACTTTTCTCTGTTTATAGCATCATGCTTTACCTAAATATCTTTAGGTTTTGGGATTGCTGAACCCTCAAAACAAACCCTTTTTAAAAACTTTCTATAGACTAAACAATATGTTATGAATAAGAAAAGTAATAATGAGAATATTACGATGGAGAAAATAGTCCTAAGTTGAAGCTCAAGTCTTATTTTCATTACATTAGTGTTGTCCATATGCAAAACGTCCTGGTCAGGTTTCTAAAATGATCTAAGAGTAGAGAGTCTAATTAGTCTTAGACAGACTTTTCTTGGCCCTGAACCCAGACCTCCAAAGAAGCCCATACTGATTATTTATGGCACAGACCTTTTCATGATTCATACCATGAAGTTTTCTTATTGGCATTGAAAATTCTAACTGTAGCCATCTAATGACCACAGCTAAGTATAGCCAAATGTGGTTTATTATTAAACATGCCTGCTTAATTAGCTGGTATTCAGTGCATAGTGACTGATACTGAGTGATTTCATGACACGCAACCAAATTCATAAATAAGATTATACTGCAGTTTGCATTTCTGGTACACTAAATGGCTTTTTACTTAATCTGCTGTGTCTCCAGCATGCCCACAGTTTGTCTTGAATCCGTAAGCTGCCGATCGAAAATGGAAGTCAATCTAACGTTAATAGCGCATCATCTCTCATCCCATTGTTATAAGGTGGACTCAAATTTCCTTTCCAAAAGGCTTTCATCGTTTTGAATCTCGATTAGAACAATCACGAGGCGCTTTGATAAATAAATTAGCCAGCCATTAGACAGCACCAGGAGTCCCTTATCCCTTACTCCCATCTGTACGTTTGGTATATAGTCTGTTCAGGCTTCACTTGGTGATGGACTCTAGCACAAAGACTCCTTTGCAATCCCCCTTAATCCTCTGTGAGATTGTTGTGACTCATCTGTATATCACTACAGTGCCCTCTCACTGCCTCCTCAAAATCCACTGCCAGAGCGGTTAGGTGGGCTGACAGTATTTAGCCTACAATATTTTATAATCTGGCAAATGAATCTTAAGCAGCATTGCAATCAGCTATCCAGGAAGGAATGATAATGTAGCAGAGGGTTTTCCAGGAAGCGATGACTTTTTAATGATTCAAGAGATTGATTACAGCATAGCTCACATCTCAAGGTCGTTTAAGGAGTTGAAACATTTAACAAGGTTAGATGTCACGCTTAACCAATGAATAATCTCATACATACAATAGAGGTAGCCATCACATGACAGAAATAGCTAAGAGTATGCATTATGTTGCATTTTATTGTTAAATGATTGCTACTCTTATGCAGAATGGTGCATTTACATGCTAAAACTAACTTCCCTGCCTCTGGACAGATTCTAGAAATGTAGTGTAGGGGAATAAGCATATGTATTTGTTGTTTTTTTAAAATTCTGTGATTGCGGTATTGGGTAGAAATATGAGTGAATGTCACATTTGATGTGCACCTGACCAACAAAGATAAAGGGGGGTTCCACACAATGTGGATAGTAAAGATATGTGCATCTGTGCTTGGGCGTGCATATTTGTGTGTCTGTGTATCCAACCAACTGGAACCGGCTAAAGCCTGATTATATATGAGCTCTAGTTTTACTGTGTGATAGTGCCGGCATGCTAAGCCAGCCTTCTTACACACACACCCAAAGCACGTGCAGGCAGTCACGACTCACACACACACACACACACACACACACACACACACACACACACATATACATGCATGGACACACATGTTTGTGTGATGTGAGGCAGGGTGCTGTGGAGATCAATGGGAGAGCATGCTAGGTCCTCTCAGAGACAATTAAAAGAGAATGGATAATGAGGCTATTTATAGACTGATCTATTTGTAACAAGGGCATTCTCCTATGTAGGAGCTGGGAATTGTTCTCTTTCCAGCCTGCCCTCCTTCTGTCCTCTCCTTCTCCTTCCCTGTTCTTCCACCTTTCTTTTTTCAAGGAGCAAAATGGATCTAGTTTCTCCAATTTCTCCAATCTAAACATTTGTTTTTTTTGCCATTCTGTTTGTCTTTGTTCCTCTTTCTCCGACATCGGATGCAAATGGTGTCATCCGTTATTCACCACAGATGTGAATAAGTCATTCCATGGCCATTTGCATTCACATGTGAAACAGTGTCATGCAGCAGAGATAGTATCAGATGCAATCCAGGGCCACTCCTGGGAGACCCAGTGACGCACCATGCATGACATAATGCTGTGGTAACGTCTTTGGTTGTGAGGACGAGAGACACAGAGACAGTGAATACACACTGTGTGTGCGCTCAGCAACCAGATAATGGTACTGCACTGAGAAAGCAGCCAGATAGAAACCTATAATGTAGCCTAATAGGAATCTTTTATGAATCATTTTAGCTGAAGATACAGCGCATACATTTGCCGGTAGTACACTTGATATGCTAATTATAAAGCGTTGTGAAGGTTTGATGTAGATATCGATTAAGGTTCACAGTAGTTTCTTACACACAACTGATGCAGATTCATATTGTAGCTGTGATAAATGTGATTTAAGATATAAACATTTATTAATATAAAGTACAGTAGTTTGGGCAAGTTATACTCTATTTTAAGACCCATTACATGACATTGCAATGCAGATAAAATATAGCAAATCAACCACAGTACAATTAGTTTTTTATAATCGAGTAATTTACCAAGCAAAAATGGGTTTTGGACTGTCGATCACAAAAATCACGCAATTTCAGGAATGTCTCCTCAGACCCTTGGTAATTGTGAAATGTATTTTTCAAATGTATTTTTCAATTTGTTCTGACATTTTATAGACTAAATGTTTAAACACATCAGCAATAATCAACCTTATTTTGCAGCTGTCATACATCAGATTGTATTCATTTAAATTACTTAAAGTGAAGAATAACTGTTTAGGCAAAGCTGATAAGATAATTACAACCACAGGCTCAATGCTAAATGAGGGCCATATTTGACATTATGTTGAATAGTATGCAGCACATGCACAAAACATATTGTGATATGTTTCTAAAACATATTGTTATATGATTCTAAAACATCCACATGGAAAACTATACCAAACTAATAATGCATTTTTTTTTTTTTAAATAGAAAAAAAGAACAATTGCACACAAAAGGCTACTCATTTATGTTAATGCTATTTGGATTTCAAAGTTCAACCGTTGCTCTTGCCAAAGCACCACATCTGTTATAACAAACTCTTTCACCGCATTGTTTTAGCTACTGCGTGAGAATCCTTTTCTGGACAGTTTTCTAAAAGTAAATTGTCCCTCGAGCCAGTATGAAGTTTTTCAGATAAAAGAGCCAAAGATATTTATATGCAGTAGTTTATGGTGTATGGGGAGGTGGATCAGGCCAAAGCACAAGGCCCTCGTCTCTTAGCAGCATTATATAAGGAACGCAGAACCGTGGCCCACCGTGACTCAAACTGGTAATGAGAGAGATGGTTTGTGTGCAGTGCAAGAGTGAAAAGAGAGAAGACAAAGAGCATAAAGTAAGGAAGATATGATCCATTGCAAAGCTGACTATAGATCATAATAATAAACAATAAAAAATGTCTTAAAACTGTAAAAGACGGCAATTTCATCTGAGGTTTATTAGCTGTGCTTTTAAATAAATTTGTGTATGTGGATAAAAATTGTGATTACTTTGGATCAAATGTAGAAATAAAGCAGATAGTTGTTTGTTGCGGTAATTTTAACCCTATATTCAATATTGAACTCACTGCAATACGTCAGTAAGAATATCCTTCAAAGACTGATGATGAATATACTGTGATGTAACTGTTTCTCTCAATCGCTCCTTCTCTTTCTGTGTCTTACACTTTTAGGTTTCCCAGGTGCCCAAACTGACCTGGACAAGAGAAAAGAAATATTTGGTAAAAACCTGATACCTCCAAAGAAGCCAAAAACCTTCCTGCAGCTGGTATGGGAGGCCCTGCAGGACGTCACCCTCATCATCCTGGAGCTCGCTGCCCTGATCTCCCTGGGACTCTCTTTCTACCACCCTCCCGGAGAGAGCAGCGGAGAGTGTGAGTGAAGCAGCTCTGGTGACACCACTTCCTTTTAAAATTCTCTCTTGTCCTTTGTTTTGAAGTCTTGAGACAGACACACAAGCACAAACTCTCTCACACACACACACACACACACCCACACTATAATAGTTATCTCACAAGTATCTCCACTATTGCAGGGGACAGCAAAGAGCTATAATTGCATTGGCACACTGACATCACTTCCTCTGACATTACTGGCACTCGCTGACACACTTACACTTACATGTACTGTATGCACACACTTTTTAATTGGTGAGGCAGGTCACACTTTGTTTGTGACCTGCCTCAAGAGATCAAGCGACTCATCGAGCACAGGGGTAATTTGTGTGTGTGTGTGTGTGTGTGTGTGTGTGTGTGTGCGCGTGCGTGTGTGTGCGTGCACGTCATGACCGTGTTAAATGTGCATATGAAAGGTACCGGGTAAGGTTAATGAAGTGTTGAGCAGAGAAATAACCTTAAGCCCCAAGTGCCCATACATCAGCCCCGTGAGCCGTGAAAGAGGAAACGAAGACAGAGACCATAACGAGGTGCTGAGTCAGCAACATCAGTCATTGCTCCCAGCATTATCACAGTAATGGAATTCAGTTACCCTGCTAAAGGGACAGGTCATCACTTTAAGGGGTTTAAAAAGTCTGATGAAAGTAGAAATACCAGAGAAAGACGAAAAGGTTACCACAGTCTTACTTGCATGGGTAGTTAATCAAGTCATTTCTGAGTTAATTCATCTTTCAGTTGGTCGGTTAAGATTAAGAGAGGCTTAATGAGTGAGTAAATGAATTATTTAGCTAGTTAGCCAAACACTTAGGTTGTCAAATTATTGCTTAACTGTAAATTGATCTTATTTCATCGAGATCTTTTTTTGTATCTTTTCAGCTTTATGAGTGAGCTCTCCAAATAAAGCAGAGAATGGCCAGAGGATTCATTATGCTAATAACTGCGTCCATCTGCAGATACATAATCAAGCTTCTCTTTAACTTGCGGCAAAAATGGTGCCAATATGCTAGTCTCTTCTCAGATTTGAATGATATGAATATATATATATATATGAATTTAAATCAGCACATAAACTCTTGCGGATATGAATAGATGTGAATAGCAGAGCGGTTCTGAAAGATATGAATGCATTCCACTTTGAACCAGCCAATTCAGAAAAAACACCAAATGAAGAGAGACGGACATAAGGCTATAGGGATGTAAGGACCTTTTGAAGTGCAGAGTTTTTAGAGTAGCTCTTTAATAAGAGCACAACGAACTCTTTTTTTACACAAATGTTATATTGCCTAATCAGACATTTCTGGCAATGATCTCTCAAATTTAGATATAAAGAGTTGTGACATAGGTGTGTAGTACGGCAAGATATGTTACAGCTGAATATATTGTCTTTAGGCCTTTCCAAAGTAAACCTAACAGGAAATTAAATCACTAAGGATAATGACTATAAATTTAAAGCAACAATATTCAACAAAAACAATTCAAACTTCACTTAGAATAAAAATATCAATCAGAAACCCATACAATTGGAGCCCATAAAACAGTTATATAATCAAATTTCTATACTGATATATGTGAAAAGCAAATATCACACACATGTATGTATTCACAAGCACACATGACGCACTGCTGGTTTACTGTTTTGTTTATTAATAGGTTAAAAAAAATAGCTCAACGGTCCAGAAATAGAAGGTGGAGGGATGACTTAATTCTCATTTACATATGAAACAGCCTGGCTGCAGTTGAATGAGGAGGCTCTTAATTGCGTCTGTATCAAACACATGACGTGAAACAAAACTATAACCAGAAAAATAGTAAGAAAATACCGTAAGTAGACATACAGTATATACCAGCATGGTTTGTTATAGGGCCTTTGAAGCTCACCCACAACTCTCAATCAAAGTCTCTCAATCATAGTATTATATATAGTATAAATAGTAGTATATATAATAGTCATTATATTTTATGCTCTTATGTACTTCATCAGCACCACGGACAGCTACAAATGTGCTGCATGATCGTGTGTCTTTGTATGAAAGAGACAAGAGCCGTGCAATCAGAGCCATGGACAGCTACTACATTCAATTTATCTCGGTCAATGCACTCTAGTGACAAAGCAGGACAGTCTGAACTCATCCAATTACATTGTTAAGAAATATATACTGCACTAATTTACTAGTATTTGGTTCTTTCATCTGTTCTTCATGGAATCGTTGCTTCTTAGTAAGAGGCTTTATGACCTATTTTTTAGAGGATAGTAAGATGGCGTCACTTGTCACCCCCGCCAGTCTGAATATGCTGTTGCATAATCTTAGGAGATGGATCAGTTCTGGATCTATAAATACTAAGCTTTCACTTATTTTCCATGACAAAACATGACAAACTGAAGAAACAACAATTAAATACATACAGGGAACACAATTTAGAATACTATATTAGATGTTAAGAATATTTAGATAAAAATAGAATTATTATATGTCTTTAATATTTTTCTCTTTTTTGCCAAAACCTACATGTGAGCACATACAGTATGTGTGCATTGGTACTGGTAGTTACACACATAAAGGAGGGTATGTTCTGGGAGTGTATGCAATGTATCCACTACATGAACATCCTATTGATTGGAACCAACAATGTAACAATAGGTCCAAATTGCTTCTTTGAGTCTAGTTCTTGGTTAAATCAGACCCTGCATTTCTAATGTCTATAATATTGGGTCTGCTCTAGTTCCCTTGTGAGCTGCAAGTGTTTTATAGTCCAAATCTAATCACTCCACTGGGGGCTTTTGAAGTCAGCTAGCCAGAAGTGTAGGGCACAATGGCTCCCACAGTATTACATGAAGCAGCGTGAGGAGGACTGTGAATAGGCCTTGTTTCATTTCCAAATATACCCCAATCTGTCAGTTCACAGCCAGTGGACATCAGGGCATTAGATAGAGAGATGGAGAGATGGAAATTGATGGAATAGATAGATTTTAATTCGAACATGTCACAAATAATAAGAAAACACAAGTATACAATTATTTGGTTCTTCCACTTTGATTTTATTTAGTTGTCGTTTATATCATATACGTCGTACATAGGCAGATCGCATACACTCCTCCCAGTGTGAGGTTTTATTATATCCCTTTGTGTATCTGTTATTATGAAGTGTTCATATTCTTAACATATTCAAGCATATATACCTGTGTATGAAAAATGTGAGTTGATATTCGGTGTGTAAGTGTGTGTCGACAGAATACTTAAAGTCTATATGAAAACACAGTGTGCTTGCGCCATCTATACAACTTTCCCCTTTCCTTTCTTGTCACCGTTACCGAACTTCAGCTTGTGGCGCGGCAGGAGGTGGGGTAGAGGACGAGGGCGAGGCGGACGCCGGCTGGATCGAGGGCGCAGCTATCCTGTTGTCTGTGGTGTGTGTGGTGCTGGTGACGGCCTTCAACGACTGGTCGAAGGAGAAGCAGTTCCGTGGGCTGCAAAGCCGCATCGAGCAGGAGCAAAAATTCCAGGTGGTCCGTGGAAGCCAGGTCATACAGCTGCCAGTGTCGGACATAGTGGTAGGGGATATCGCACAGATCAAATACGGTAGGTGGGAGGAGATTGTCAAACTGTGTGTGTTTAGATTTTACACGGTTAATGACATGCAGGAAGTGGAAATTCACGGTTCACAGAGCTTTGAAAACAGAATTGATAAATAGTTGGAAGTTGAAGTATGTCAAACTTGAGCTGCAAGAGGCTTCTGTCGTTCTGTGCTGTTTACACATACTGACTCCCCAAGACATAAGACATAAAGACATAAAGGTGTTCCTGGCACCTTTAGTTGTTTTTGTTTTTTAAGATTGCTCATTATTTTGTAGCAGTGTGCAAGGTATTTAGGTATGCTAAATCTCTGTTTATAATCTACTTACACTGTTGATTGTAATTTGACATAATTAACATCTAACCAGTTTGCCCTTTTCTATACTATAAACCTTTTGTATCATCTCATTTTTTTATTTCAACTATGACTTTAATTTAAACATTGTTGAGTGAACTAAAATTGACTGAACTTTCCAAAACATTTAGATAACTGTGATGTAGCTGGACGTGCCCACTGACTTCCTTAATTGACTCGTCCATTGTTCTGTGTAAAGTCATTTTCATGGTTTAGTGGCTGAAAATAGACCTTGACCTCATTTCCAGAGGGGGGATTAAAATGATGAAGTCCACCTTAAGCAATTAAATATCTTTAAGCAACAGTATCGTAATGTGGAGAAATGTTTTAGCTACAGACAGACAGTACACAGAGAGATGCACACCTCCTCTCTCAAAGGCATCTTCTACCAGAAATAGACGGCAGTGGTCACAGTCTGTCCTATCTTATATCAGCTCAAACCCAACTCTAATGAATCTTTGGAGTTATCGGAACTTTTTAATTGTGTAAGGCAATATCAATCAATTGCGGGAAATGTAAATAAATCTACTGCAGATAGCAACTCTACCATCGTAATTGCAGGTGATCTGCTTCCCGCTGATGGAGTGTTGATCCAGGGCAATGACCTGAAGATTGATGAGTCATCACTGACCGGCGAGTCCGACCACGTGAAGAAGTGTGTAGACAAGGACCCCATGCTGTTGTCTGGTATGTTACTAGTCAATGGATGAGTAGAACTGCTTATCAATGTCATGGCTTCTGCATGCAATGTTGTTCTGTAAAGGAGACTAGAATTCACATTATATGGTCTTCTGCTCTATTTCGCTTGCTTGGATTGATCATTTTGCATATCTTTATATCTTAAATGTAAATGTTAATTTATTTACAAAATCGAGAGCTTACCCAAACAAGCCCACAGTAACATTTTTAGCTTTTTTTACACAGTGGGCTGGTGCAAACTTCTCATCCTGCACCAGAACTTAACGAGCCTAGTGTCACAACCTTTTTATTTCCATCCACTGCCTTCAAAGAAATTACCGAAGCAGAAAAGTTTGTGTAATAATAAGGACTTTTTACAATTACTTCAGAGTTAACCATGTAATGCTTATGGCCAATGAAAAAGCCAAATGTTTCAAATTGTTTACATATTGAGGTTTCTCCTGCCATTACTTATTGGGATTCGGTTTGGTCTGCATGGCTCTTTTTTAATATAGTGTGAAAACCAAATTAATTATAAATCATAGTCATTGTATTACCATGAACAGGAGACAAAAGGTGGTTAATTATAATCCAAATATCACTGGCGACAGCATGGAAAACACTTTTTTATTAAATCTACTTTCCCCCTATTGGTTTGCTACAGCAGAGACACTAGAATGTACAGCTTGAAGAACAGAAACGTGGGTTAATCTGATCTCACATCTTAGTATTTTTTTTTTTTCCTGTGGATAATTAGCTGTGGGCCTTTTTGCGGTCTTCTTTAATTAGCTTCATATTCACCCACATCTACGTACTCTCCCAAAGGTTAATAATGTTCTGCGTGTGTATACTGTGCACAGAAGTGTAGTGCAATCTGCACACATTCGCACAGTGACACATCTCCACTGCTTTTGGCTTTCTAATGCAGCACCTTGGATTTACAATTAAAGAGTGAATGAGAATAACGCGCTAACTTTCGAATGTAATGATGTTTGAACACAGCCGGTGAATACTTTTACACTTCCATACTGTACAAAAAACGATTCAAGGAAAAATAGCCCAAATAGGGAATTAAGAATCGCCATTTGGTGTAATTTCACCATTGTACGTAGAGATGATGAGTATAGATAGTTT
Organism: Cebidichthys violaceus; assembly: GCF_023349555.1. Taxonomy (NCBI): domain Eukaryota; kingdom Metazoa; phylum Chordata; class Actinopteri; order Perciformes; family Stichaeidae; genus Cebidichthys; species Cebidichthys violaceus. Next base: position 5,636,776 of record NW_027176340.1, on the reverse strand, counting down.
TGTTTTTAGCAACAGGTCACCAATCAGCTCAATTCATTACTTTTAATCTCTATTTTTTTTTAACTGTAGTGTGAGGAAATGCACACGATCGTGGCAGGAATGCAAAGAATGTCACTATTTTGTTTAGCAAACACAAAAAAAACAATGTCTCTAAATGTGATACCCTTTAACACCCTGCTGCGCTCTTACCAGGCACCCATGTGATGGAGGGGTCAGGGCGTATGGTGGTGACTGCTGTTGGTGTCAACTCTCAGACTGGAATCATCTTCACCCTGCTGGGGGCCGGAACAGAGGAAGAGGAGAAGAAAGAAAAGAAAGGTAAGAAAGATCATTATATGTTATATAAATGTTATTTTCTGTGGCTGCTTCAGGAGCACTGAGGTAATTTGTTTTTTGTTCAGCAGCCTATATATATATACTTGAAAAAAAGCTTTTGTCATTTCATTACCTTATGTCCTGTAAGTCTAACTGTGTGCTCTCATTGCATCATATCCGTGTTTTTAACTGTCCTTGTTATCAAAAGGGTTCTAAACATTAAACTCACAAATGAACAAATGTCCACCTGTTAAACTCATGTGAACTGTATGGACCTTTTGTAGGTATTCGTAGACATTAAGCCTCTTTGCTGAATGTGTATAAATACTATATGAACCGAGTATTGGTGGTACACTTGTGAGCCGAGTCTCCAGGTTCTGTGGGTTCAAGTGCATTGTTGTCCTTACTCTCTATCCATCCAAATTCTCTTCGAAGGAGGGGCAGTGGAAGACGGACACCAGAACACAGGTAGAGTATCACCTTTCTCTGACCCCTGGGAGTGGTACTTGATCCTTTTGAGCGTTAACCCCGAATGACCACCAATAAACCACCGCTACTCTACACCCCTCTCCTGTAGCCGAGCACCCTTCCCCCAGTTTAATTCCTCACTTAAACAGGAGAAGCCTCATCCTCACAACACTGCATCCCTTCACGTGTTGACAGATGACACATTTCACAATGCATAATCCTCTTACCATATAACAGGCTCTGCACTCATCAAACTAACTAGCTAGCATTCAACATCAGTCCTGTTTCAAAGACGTATTGAATGCCACAAGTAAACAAAGGCTGTCAGACTCGTCTCATTTCTGTGTTACACAACAATGACATGAGAGCGACAGCATTGCAGGTGTACAGCACATGTACCAGCAGTAGAGAGTAAAGTAGACAGTATAAGCTTTTGTAAGATGTTATTTTTACATCTCACATATTTAAATATACATATTTTAACATCAGTTGTGTTACCAGCGCCTCTTCGGTCAGCGCTGTAGTTTCAATGAGCAGGTACCTCAGTATCGTGCATGCATAGCATACTATAGGTGTTGAAGCATTTTGCTTCAGTGCTTACATTGCGCTTGAATTTTTACATTAAACAAGGTGACAGTAAAACATGTGTTCCCTTGTGGGTACAACTTTCTTCCTCTGATCTGAACACTAACAAATACTATACATGTTTTTCTTTGTACCTGTATTTGTAGCGCATCGACAACATATGCATTATTTTCCCAAGTTTAATCCATCTGATTCGATGGATCAAACCAGAAAAAATACCCCGATTGTACAGTGAATCACTCAATCTGTCATTAATCTTTACAAATTTATTCAGATTTCAACTGTCATTCAATGAAAAGTATTTTATTTTAATAAATCATTGATTTTCCTCGATCTTTGATTTAAAGTTGCAGAATTTATCAAATTAGTATTTTCAAAGTTTCACTGCTAGAGAGGTCCTTTAAATTGTTCAAAAAAATCCTACCCTACATTTTGCACTTAATACTTCAATTATGGCTGGACTAATTTATATAACTTTAAAAACTTAATTTAAAGTTGTATTAAGACTACACAATTATAAATTGATTACTTTTGGCAGCTGATACTCTTTTTTTAAATAATTTGAACTAAAATAAACGAGATGCTGTGTCTTTAAAGAAATCAACTGCTTATTATTTGATAATAAATTTAGTATAGATTTGTGATTAAAGGTCCAAGCCGGTGTAAGTCATTGAGTTGTCGTTAACAATGAACTCTAGACACAGAAACCATAAGGACACAGGGAAACAATTATTGACCTTCAATTGAATTTCCCTTTTCCAGTCATCATAGTTTATGTGACTGCTGTCAAAAGACGTTAACATATCCTTGTGAGATCTATTCCAGGTTTTAAAAAACGAAAACTCAAAACTCAACAAATATTTGGCACCTTCTCATATTTACTCGAGGACATTTCATTCGCCCCGTCAGTTAACTGGTTGGCACATGTGTATTTCCCTGGCTGATAAGTTAGCCCATTTAATTTTTATTTAGAGTTAATTTTCAGATTGGCTATGCATCACTTTTTTTTTTATCTAATTTGTTTCAGATTTTCTGCTCAAATTTTGATTTTGTGATGCTAACAGATATTACATGAATAACATGGTTTAATTGAACTTTACATTGCAACAATTACACAAAAATGACAATGAATGCAGAATTACACTAGTGTTTACTATACATGCTATTACAGACAGCACATTCAGTATCTTGAAGAAAATATTTATAAAACCAACTTATAATAGGTTTGTCTTTTTTTGTAGATTTGGTTTCACATGTTATGATATTGTTTTTTTTTTCATATAGGTTATGTTCAGATTTCATCATGTCTGTCCAATGTTACACCCATTAACATAACATTTATTAAATTAGAAAACATACATATGATTACGTAAATAATAGGTACATTACACATGTTTTAACCACACTGATCACAACACTTTAGTATTCAAATACAATCTACATATGCTGAAACTCTGTGCTATAACCATGTTATTTCTGTTCATTGTCTTGTGTGTGCACATGCGGGTGTTTGTGTGTGGGCGCGTGTGTCTGTGTTATGTTCATTTGTGTTCGGCCTTCATTGTTACTGGCTAGACTGCTCCCATCCCCCTATCCACCCCATCGCAACTATAGCCACGGATGGGGCTGCAGGCATTAATGCCCCTGGCAGTGCCAGCCTAATTAATGGTAGGTTGACAAAAACCTCTGATCACTGACCTCTTTCTGTCGTGACTTTTGACTCCTCCTACCTTCTCCATTCTCAACATGCCTCCTGTCATGGGTGCTCACCTTCTGCTCTGCTCTATCTCTTCTTTCAGTTTTGTTGAACCCTTTGAATCCATGCTGTCAATCCTCTTGTAGTTGTAGACATTAGTCTAGTTTCCCCTTTGTTTTCTCTTCCCTTTGTCTTGTAATGCTGTTAATGTATATGCATAGCATGGTGGCGAAATCCAACTGTAGGGCCATTTCCTTAGTTCGGTGTCGTAGGAGATCACTTAGTGCAAATCCTCCACTTCTGTGTTAGCTGGACAAGACGCAAAAGATTAACTTCACTCATTGTTGCACCGGGTTCTCTTTTATCATGGTCTCCGTGGAGAGCAGCCTGAAAATGTTTGTACTTAAGGCAGGGGCACGTGATTTGCACTGTAATGATGACCTTGTGCTGTCGTGGAGTGGAACAGAGTGATTTGTCATCTTCAGCTTTATTGTGACTCCAGGGAACTGGCTAATGTGGAAGTGGAGGTGAAGCGAACCATTTATTCTCCACACATGCCGAAGATTCTGAGAAAATCTGGTCTTCTAGCTCTACCTGAGCAATTTTCTAGGTGAAATTTAAGTACAAAAGCACGAAAAGACGGATTTTGTGCAATTTCTAGCCTGCAAACCACTGAGACAAACAGTGCATATCTCCATAATTATAGCCTGGGTAGATAATGGGATTAACTCTGCAGCATATAATAAATGCTTTCTTAATTAGTATGTCTTATATTGTAAACATTATGTATACATTTAGCGAGAAAACACAAGACTCTAACTTTTAGTTTTATGTTTCATGAGCTTGCAAGGTGATACTGTGTTTAGTCTTAGCAGCTCTGTTACACTACCAGCAAGTTGATTCTGCAATTTAAAACAATACCAATGTGTCATTGGAGCACACATTTAAATTAAGTTCACTCTAAGTTCGCTCCCTGTGTAAGCAGAATCCAACGGCATAATAAATTCACTGTCCCTGAACTTACCGTTTGATTTTCTTTCTGTTGTTCTTATGTAACTTTGCCATGTGGGAGGCTTTTCCTTCTGTCTCTCTCTCTCTCCCCTCTCTCTCCATGTGCATTGTTCATCTCTCCAGTCTGCTTCCCTCTTATCGTGTGATCTTGCATGTGCCTTCTGAATTTTCTTCTTATGCATGCTGTCCTCTTGTTTTGCGTGTGTGATACTTGTATGTGCGTGCTGTGTGCGTGTGTTTGTGGTGCACTCTTCCCCACTGACGTTTTTACTCGTACTGTTGATAATGCGTTTGGAATTACCTGTGCTCATAATGTTACAGTATTTAAAAATTCTGCAGACAGTGTGCTTTTTTTATTTATTTATTTTTTTTAATGTTCAGCATAATATCATGTTACACACAATATATTTTGATGTCAAAATATTGAATTACCTGGTTACTTCCTTATGCAATACAATAGCATCTATTAAAACCTTATTTCCCCCCATTTAATATAAGACAATCTGCACACTAGAGTGTTTGTTTGTAGCCTCTTGCTGTAGCTTCTGCTTACATTACATCATTTACATATCACAAGCCTTTCTATGTGACTGTCACAGAGACGTTGTATTAAAAGTCATTTTCCTGTCTCCCTGTTTGTGGGTTTTGGTTCTCACTGTGTGTGCTGTCTCTGTGGTGATACTTTGTTGACTTGTCTGCCTTGGTTATTTTTGTTGTTATTGTCTTGTATGTCTCCATCATAGGTAAAATGCAAGATGGCAATATGGAGAGCAACCAGATTAAAGGTAACCAAACCATATCTTTCACTCTCTCCTCCCCTGCTTTCTCTCTTCCTCCTTCTCCTCCTCCCCTCTCTTCTTCTTCTTCTTCTTCTTCTTCTTCTTCTTCTTCTTCTCCTTCTCCTCATTGTTTCCCTTCTATGGAGTGTGGTGTAAGCTCTGGGTCAAATGCAGGAAAGTCCCGCATTGCTTTATTTGATCCAGCTGTCTCAAGTTATTGTACAGTGCTAATTTAGATTCCAACTGTTGAAGTAAATCCCAGAGAATGTCAGTGTTTGACCCAGGTTTTACCTATGTTCAAATAGAGTAGAAAATCCCTCCTCTTCACTCTGTCTGTCACTAATGTGTTGTCCCTTGTCTGTTGTTTTGTTGTTGTTCTTGCTGTGTTGTTGACTTGTCCTGATCTCTACGAGAAAACAGAAATCTGTCCCTCAACTACTGTATCCTGCTTACTTGGTGTTTCCCTTTCCACCAAAAACGCTCAAAGCTGTCCTCTGAGAACTCATGTTGTATACCACACCCTGGTTTCCCCTTTTCACTGTTTCATGAAATTTTCCCAACATGCTATGACGTCAATTGTCTGTAATTAAAAGTGATACGGTGGCGTTGATGGTCACTACAATAACGTTCATTTTATCATTATTAATCTATCAATCAAATTATTTAAAAAAAATGAAAAATGCTCATCCTAGGTTACCAAACAGGTGCCTTCAAATGTATTAGATGTGACTAATAAAATATGTTTAAAAAAACAGAATTCATTATTTAATTAATTCAAGATTTTTGATTGCACAAGTGAAAGGACAAATCTTTCTGTCATTTAAAAATTACAACTTTGAAATTGTTCACCACTCCTTTAAATAAATGAGTCACTATGATTTTAGTCACTGTCTGCGCAGGAGGTAACACAATGGTGATTGAGCCTATGGCCCATGAAATTATTGTAACATTTCTATATTTGCATTATGAAAAACTGGGTGATTGTGATGGCATTCCTGGAAAGAAAATATTTGTATACACTCAAGAAATGAAACTATGCACAAATTTCGGAAAACTTGAAGCTCATCATCAAGAAAAAGACCCACACTGCTAAAGTCTAAGCATTATTTTCACTTAAATAGAAATTCTAAATCAACCGGCACTGGAAAAGCATGGTGAGATGGACTAAGAGGCACAAGCTAAGCAAGTCAGTGTCCCCGAAGCAAAGGGGCAAAAGGGTAAATGAAGACTCTTGACACCTTCATACTATGTTTACAGTGTTCAATACATCAGCATCAGAAGACAAACCTTTATCCTGAGCTCGTATTAACATCGGGTGTTTGATCTTGCTCTTCTGCTGCGTACAGTTGAACAGAGACACTTCCTGTCTTGTGTCATGGGGGTGAAAAAACAAAATGCACAAACAGAGAGACATAAGACAAATGTTCAACATTAAAAGGAGCAAACATAATACATGCGTCATTGTGATTGGAAAACTGGGCTGCGATGAGTCTTGGTAATGGGCTTCATTAACAGAGAAGCACTGTACTGTATGTTTGTTAGGAGGAGAGAGATGGAGACGGAGTGAAGTCTTTTTTTTTTTTTTTACAGAAAACAAGTAATCTTGTTTTTGTCACACTACAAAAACAATCTCAGAGTATAAATAGACAGAATATCAGATATTCTCAAAGTGTGAAGATAGATTAAGTATATGTAAAATAAATAGATCCCAGTTTTTTAGCAAATGATCAATCACTGAGTGGATTTGAACGTGTTGACATCTGGAATCAGTTTCAATTTAGTTTTTTGAGCACAACAAAGACAGTCGTTTCAAAAACATGTCTGTCGCGGTCTGCAGCATTTGTGTTGTGGTTGTTCCGGCCTCCTCCCTGAGGTGTTTTGTTTTATTGGAATGTTTGATCACTTTCAAGTACAAAGTTCTACTATTTGGGGATTTCCAATCATTCCTGTAGTTTCATGGCATTATAATTATAAGAGATGAGCTTTCAATATTGTGTATTTTTCTCATGCAGTTCTGTGGTCATATTATTGTCAGAACAGCTTTCTTCACCTTAGATCTCTGCTCTGGCCTCCAGTATGGTATGAAGTTGCTTTTAAAGCACTGCTGCTATCTATATATTATGGTCTATCCTGTACATCACTCAATGGATAAAGGCTATATGTTTTTGTCTTGCTTTTAGAATTTGAGTCCTCTACACCCACAAAGTCATTTGAAAATGATCTGTGAAGTGTTTCCAGAGTAAAAAGAAAACAGCTAAACAACTTAACTTAATCGTAATTATGCTAATAGTAATTAACAAACATCTAGAAGGCTTGAGACTCTATTTTGGACGGAAAATTTATATTATGAATTATGCTTTTTTTAGACTTCATCCCTTTTATGAATTTTGAATCTTTTCTTATCTGGTTCTTTTGTATTTTGATTATTTTTTATGTGAAGCAGAGTGAATTTTCCTTGTGTGTGAAATATGCTACATTGTATATAATATTTCCCTATATCGGTGCCTAAATAATCTGTGACCATGGCTTTCGCCTTGGATGTAGGACCACTGAATTATTCATGACTTACTGTAAATATGTGTTTGTGAAGGAAAAAAACAGCTTGAATAATAAGAAACTCAACCCTTACTTCAACAAAAGAAGACCTACATCATCATGAATTTTTAGCTTTCATTATCTACACAGAAACAAGGTCCACAGCATAGACTGTGATTTCACCACAAAGACAATGCAGGGACAAACATTAACAAATCCTAATATGGTATGTAAAAAGCTTAATACATACCAATGTCATATGATCTCTTCTTGGTTTTGAATCTAAACTGTATTTCTTTGCTAGTGTAAAAACCTGGCTGTTGAAGCCTGGCTTCCTGTTCCTTTTCGCTCCCTTGGTCTAATTTACATTTCTGATGCTACTGCTATCTTTTTTGTTGTTGTTGTGGTGTTTACAGTGAAGAAGCAGGATGGAGCAGCTGCCATGGAGATGCAGCCTCTGAAGAGTGCTGAAGGTGGAGAGTCCGACGAGAAAGAGAAGAAGAAGCCGTCTGTTTCGAAGAAAGAGAAGTCTGTGCTCCAAGGGAAGCTGACCAAACTGGCTGTCCAGATTGGCAAAGCAGGTACGGCAAAGTGCACACGGACAAGTCTGTCACTCAGTCAGGCAGTTAAATCAGGGACAACAAGGCACTGAGCATTCATGCTGTTCAACAAAGCACGATGTTGCACTGATAAGACTCATTTCTTTGTCCCTTAAAGCAATCAGAGTAGTCTAGAAGAATGCTGAAGTTATTGTTATGGAACTGTAGAAGAGCCTGTTAACTTTATTTTTTCTAAATGGCCTTCCCTCCAGGGACTTGCTGAGTGATTGTAGTGGGAAGAACTGAGAGCGCATTATGCTTGTCGTTATGCTTTTTCACTTCAATCTATACCACAATCAATCAATTGCTTATATTGCCATTTAAAGCAATTTATGCCACCAAGGAGTTGATGTCTAAGCGTTTTTAGTAACAAATGTCCATATGCCATTCAAGCCCACTCTGTGGGTGTCCTCGCGACAGCAACATAATACAAATTGAACAAATGATTGCAATGAATATTACATACCTAAAATACTTAATGCAACAAAGGAAGGGGTTTCTGGACCAGTATGGGAGAATTATAATTCTTCTGCCTGTTCTTTAATACGTTTTTACCAATGCTTTCTTTAAAGAGCCGTTTTCTTTTTTTTTTATTATTAAAAAGTTTAGTTTTTCTCATTTTCTAAGAATCCCTGAAAGAAGTCTTTGTTTTTACAGTGGGTTTGTACATCAGACTCTTGGTGTGAGTGATGGAATAAGGACGTGGCGTCAGAACAATTAAATACCGTGGATGGGTTAGCATACAAGCAGCACTGTAGGGTCACATGGCCTCCCTGTGGGTCTGGCATGAAAAACGCTTCGTCTTAATACACTTCAGGGTCTCAGTTACTGCAGCTTCTCTGCTCTGTACAGTATACACTGTATTTACCTGACACCAGGTGTGTTTTATTCGCCCAGATATCATGAAATTTGTATAGCTTACGTGACTGCATTGCATTTACACCATGCAAGTTAATGTATCAGCCTCTATGTATGGATGCACAAACAGAGCCAGGAGACGTGTTAAAGAAAGCTACCTGCCATCTTTGATGATGGCATCTGGACTTTCTAGCCTCTGTAGAATCTTTCACATGCTTATTTTTCCAACCCGAGATTGCATATTATTATGAGGAAGGACGAAGAAAGAGTGATAAGTGGTTCTGGTTAGGGTCTCTCCAATTCTGTTAAGGCAACATGGTGGCTCAGTGGTTAGTGCTGTTGCCTCACAGCAACAAGGCTGTACGTTTTAATCCCTCTCGGCCCATCTGGGACCGTTAAAGGTTCTCCCCATATTTTTCATAGGCTTGTATTTGCTCCCCATACCAAAACAAATCTATGTTACAGGAGGAATTATGAATCTTCCTTGAGACACATTTTCACCCTTGGATCACATAAAAGTGTCACTCCACTCTTACCTTTTGACATCCTGTTGCTCAGCTGATAACATTTTGAATCTTTTTTTCAGGTTTGCTCATGTCAGCCGTCACAGTCATCATCCTGGTCCTGTATTTTTGTATTGACAACTTTGTGATGCAGAAGAACCCTTGGATGCCAGAGTGCTCTCCCATCTACATCCAATACTTTGTTAAATTCTTCATCATCGGTGTGACGGTGTTAGTGGTGGCCGTGCCAGAGGGGCTGCCGCTGGCTGTCACCATCTCCCTGGCCTACTCTGTCAAGGTGAGGAAGAATATTGAAAGACATACAGTCTAAAGTATGAAGTCCTTTCTATTTGTTTGACCCATCCACCACACCTCCCAACCACCCAAGTGGATAATCTTGCACTTGTCATTTCCTCTAAGTGTCTAACACTGATACAACTGCTAGTTGAAAGCCCAGGTCGTGGGACACTGGCACATCATATGATGTAAGGGTTTTGGAGTGAGAACGAGTTGTACACTGCTATACTTTTGCTGTAAGGGCGATCCACATATACATATAAGGTAGTGTGTTCACCTATGCATCCTAAATCTGTTCTCTATCTTTAACTACGGTTTACTGTGAAATATTCTCAGGAATTTTTGTGTTGTTTTATTTGTTTGTTTTGTTTTTTGTTATTTTTGAGAATGGGAAATTCCCAGATGTTTTTCAACCGTTGCTTTGAATTAAATACGCATTTTGACATACAATGTTAAAGCGTAAGCATCCCTCTTTTTGCATTGAGGCCATTATAGCCAGCGCAGTTTAAGTAGTGCCTATTAAGCCAATAGTCTAATCTAATATTTTAAAGTATTTTCAAATATGCATTCATTCCTGATCATCATGTCGTTTCCTACAAACAGAAAATGATGAAAGACAACAACCTGGTGCGTCACCTGGATGCATGTGAAACGATGGGCAATGCTACAGCCATCTGTTCTGACAAGACAGGCACGCTGACCACCAACCGCATGACGGCTGTGCAGTGTTACATTGGAGATGTGCACTACAAAGAAATCCCAGATCCTGGAACTCTGCCACCCAAATCACTGGACTTACTGGTCAATTCCATCTCCATCAACAGCGCCTACACCACCAAGATACTGGTAAGTCACCTGTAGTGGTCGCCATTGTAGACGATGCTTTAGAGCAGGGGTCGGGAACCTTTTTGACTGGGAGAGCCATAAAGGCCAAATATTTCGAAATATATTTCATTGAGAGCCATATAGTATTTTTAGTATCCTTACTATTGCCAAAGCACCCGCAAAGCTAGCGGAATTCCCGTCACCTTGCCTGGTCCACACACGTAGTTGCTGCTAACTCGTCTGCACTCTCCGCTGTAGCTGCTCGCATGCCCTTTTCCTGCTGTCCCTCGCTGGATATTTCGATGCAAATGAAGCATGGTGCGTATCGAAGTGCCGCTTTATATTTGACCGTTTCATCGATGCAATTTTATCATTGCATATTAGACATACTGCAGATCCTGCTCTGTCCACAAATGCAAATTCCTCTGTCCACGCAGCCTGGAATGCACGGTAATCATCGTCTTTTTTTCTTTTCGCCATCTTTTCCGTTACAAGGGTTGAAGCGGATAAACTAGTTGGCTATCTGATAAAATAGATTTCTTCACCTTTACAATGACCCAGACATGCTCGCGAGCCATTGGTTCCCTACCCGACCCACGGGTGACCCGTGACCTTTATCTTCAAAACTAATTTCTGTTTACTTTAAAATGACACAGTATTATTAAGAAATATCACAAGTATTTTAAAATCAGTTCCAAACTGATTTTTTTTTTTTCAACTCAAAATTGTCTGGGAGCCATATGCCGTCACCGGAAGAGCCATATATGGCTCGCGAGCCATAGGTTCCCGACCGCTGCTTTAGAGCCTTTTCTTTAGGGGTTGAACATGAATGTTACTGCATCTGAACACATACACCTAAACATGTTCATTTATTTATAGTTTACAAAATAGTAACTAAGTCTATATATACTCCTTTTATTTGTATACTGCACATCATATGTGGCACTCTCTATGAACCCTCATCACAATATTTAAGATATTCTATTATACTAAAGCCTATTTAGTTAAGTCTTAAATATCGTGGGTTAGCTGGATGGACTTCAGCTCCCTCTGTGTGAGCGGTGAAACCACATGATGAGAGCAGCCCTGGTGTAACAGTGAGACAGTTCTGCGGTGCTTTCTTCTTGGCGAAGCAAGCAGTCTGTGTCCTTGGCTGCTGCTTTAGATTCATCAGGCATTCACTCAACTTGTCACCTTGAGAACGGTTGTGTAATTTTGTCTTATCAGATATTCACAGCATAGCAGACTGTAATTTAATCCAATCTAACTAAGTGCTGGAGATTGTCTCTTGTTTACAGTGATTGCAGTGAAGAGAAATCCTCTCTAAATCAATAAGACCTGTATACAATATGACATAGACGGACGTACTGTTACATGTTCTAATCTCAGAATCTGAAACCTGTTAGCATAGATATTCCTTCAGTCTACAGGACTGAAACATTATTTTCATATTAATGCATTTGGCATAAATGTCCTAAAAGCAAAGATTGACAAATTTCCGACTGGAGCTACATGCCTCAGTAATAATTTTGGCATGACCATGATTTCTCACCTGCACACACACACACACACACACACACACACACACACACACACACACACACACACACACACACACACACACACACACACACACACACACACATTTTTGCCTGTCTGTGTCCCTATCCTTCTAAACCCCTTAAGAGTCTATGGCCGACCAACTGAAAAATACCCTTATGGAACTCGCACGGGGAAGGAGCTGAGCAGGCGGGACATCTGCGATAGAAGGATCCCACAGATTTTACGTCCTACACCTCAAGGCGCAATCACAGTCTTGGTGAAGTGTGTTGGTCACTCGGTTTGGAGATGGATGGAGAGCTACATACTTGTGTGTGTGTGTGTGTGTGTGTGTGTGTGTGTGTGTGTGTGTGTGTGTGTGTGTGTGTGTGTGTGTGTGTGTGTGTGTGTGTGTGTGTGTGTGTGTCTTTGAAGCACAGTAGAAAAGCAATGCAGTTACTGCAGGCGCACAAGAAGCACAATGTCTCCCAGGCTTTATGCCAGTTTGCGGACTGATTTTTAAAACCGTTTTACCGTCCGCTCACACAGCACCTATCTAAATATATATAACAGAGACAAATTTGTAAACTATGTACATGTATATTCTCATTTCCCTCTTCCTGAAAAAGCAGGACCTTTAGCTCGGACATTTCTCTCCACGATAATGTTCCTGTTTAAATAAAGGTTTGTTGTCAAATCTGACATCACACCACACATGCTGCAGTTTCAAAGAATCCTTTGATTTACAGGTCCATCTTTCCTCCACTTGCCAAATACCAAAAAGTGACACTGTATTTGGTTTGGACCTATAGCCTGCGCTGTAGTCAGGACAGTCCTTTTCAATTTAGAAAAGTTAGAAATGTGATAAAAACAGGAAAAGATCTAGTGGTGCAGTCGTTTCTGCATCATATACTGTGTACAATAGTCTGAACAGTAAACGACTGATTTTACCTCAAGTGCCTTCAAAAATACAAATTTAGGCGGTTTATATGTACATTTGATCAAATGTAGAATTTCTTAAAATCATGATCTGAGGAAAAAAAATATTATATTCCAAACTAACAAAAACAATGAAAGTAATATGTCCTTCAACACATATATGCATAACACTACATGTCTAAAATGAGAACGCTTGGTTGTTACATGGCAAAGACAAATATGGAAAACAAGTAAGAACAAGGCATGTGATGTTGAAGTGTTATGGGTCTCTATGGGAACTGACTGTGATAAAGATGCACTCTGCAATCGCTTGATTTCATTGAGATGAGTCTGATTGTCCAGGTTTTTCAAAAAGGGAACACATTTTCTTAATGTATTACATCTTGGTAAAGAAAGAAAACGAAGGCAACCTCATAGTTCCATCAAACAAACTGAATCACCATTTGAACTGTGTCTATAGATGACATTCACAGACTTCTGATGATATGAACAATGTTTTAAATAGGACTTTACACCGTTGCTAGGGTTTTTTTTCTTGTCTTGGCTAGCGCTCTCATTCGACTTGTTAGATTAAATGGCACATTAAGTCTGTTCTATAATCTTTTCATTCATAAAAGAGGTTACCTCATGCACTAAAGTAGGAGTCAAACTTAGGGTGAACTTCAAAAAATATCAGCGTACATACTTGTACTGTTTGTTACCTTCCATATAGTAATTACTGTACAACTTAGCTACCCATATACATACTGTACATCCAAGCCTGTTCATCCATGCATATATCCACAGAATATACGTGAATAAATATAGTACAGAACACAAAATCTAGCACATTAATAGCAGGGAGTACAGCACATGTCAGAATGAATGCATTTTTTTTTCCCTGATAGCTCTTATTAGAATAAAGAAAAGGTACAAAGGGGAAGACAGAGAACGACGGACATAATTAAGGAATGAAGTGAACTCAGAAAGCAGGATGCAAAAGGGACATTTCTGAGGAATATTTAGCACATCCCCTTCTCCTCCCCCAGCCGCCCCCACTCCCCTCAGCGCCACTCCAGCCTTGCAGTATGCTGGCTGGTGTGTTCTTATATAAGAGGCCAATCCTGTGGGATGCCATGATGGCTATGGAAGTCTTTGATGGCCACCACACAAAGGCAAAGAGGCAGGCTTTGATACCCACATCAGTACCCCTACTGCCTCTCTGGCTTCATAATACAGCAAGTGTTATGCCTCTTCTTCTTTTGTCAGCACATACCGACTCTGAAGTGAAGAAGCCTCATCCTTGGGGGAGAAATTCACACACATTTACACAATAATCCATACATAGAGTATAAGCACATGTCCATGCTCGTAGATACTGTATCCATGTGCACACGTACACTTATTCATATATTCTAAAAAAGGATGCGTGCATACAAATAAGCACACCAATTTGCCTCGCACGGCTCTTTGCAGACAAGTCAAGCATGCTACGGAGTAATTTGTGAACGGCGTTCAGTGACGTCAACGTGCTGATGTCATTTTAAAGGAACATGCCAGTGGCAAGAGCCTCATAGCAGAACAGCAACTTTTCCTCTCAACATTCTTAGTTTTGAGATGTAGTATTACATGCTTCAATAAGAAGACTTTGTTTGAGTAAAACTGGTAAAGTGCAGATGCACACATCTGTCATATCAGGCATACTCGCACTGTAGCAGGTATTCAGATCACAAGTGTATGTTCACGCAGCACAGTGGCATGTGTTTAGCATGGCTGTGTGAGTGTCCTGGGAGCTCAGTCTCATGTTTCAACCACCTGCTCAGGTCATTATTCTGGTCAGGGACAAAAGAGGTATATCAGACACACACACACACACACACACACACACACACACACATACACACACAAACATGGCTTCAATTTTGAGAAATAGGCACTTTGGGAAAATTACAGAACCTCAGTATGCGGTTAAGAAAATCAACTTGACAGAATGTTTCTGATGTTGAAACGTACATGATAGAAAAACAAGATTCAGTTCATGTTAAATAGGAAAAAAAAAACCTCCATCTGTCGCTCTGAGCATTTTATTATCAGTTATTACAACAAACTCCTTCATTTTTGTTCGGTAGTGAGTAGTGAGGTCCTACTATAATTGGTTTTGGCTCACAGTGCTTTTGTCATCTGGACATTGCGTGCTTGTTTGCGCAACATGGAGGAGAGATGAGAGTGTCTTGGATGTCTTGAGCTTGAAGCACCCAGTGTCCCTGTGGAGTAGGTTTGGACACTGAGGGAGGAGAAAGAGAACCAGTGGGGAAAAAAGCAGAAACGGAGACATCTTCAGAAGAATGATGTCCTCCTCTTCTCTTGTTCTCTCTTTGTGTGTTCAGCACTTCCTCACAGATTTTACAGTGTTGCTGAGATTGCAGTGAAAGAGAAGTCGTCATCACATTAGAATGACAATGCTTTGATGTTTCAGAGGCACAAAGCTTAATGGACTCCCTGCATTTCTCTCTCTTTTAGATACTGTGTTTCTAGTTTTTGTCTAGTCAGTGTAAATTAAATACATAAAAGCTTTATTGAGAGTGAGGTCAGTGGTAATAAATCTAATAATCTGTTAGATTTGTTGTTGTTTTTTAAAATCAAATTCATAGAATATTATATGAATGTATAGTCATTTGGTGTTGCCTTTCAGCTGGTCACCAACAGTATGGTGACCAGACCTCAGATAATAACCATGAAGTACATTTGAAGTGTTCATCATTCAAAAGATAAATCAAACTGATATTTGTGAAATAGTTAATTAAGGCAGAATGAAAGTTACAGGCAACTTAATCTAAATGTGTGTTATTTCTATATCAATAGATAGGTACACAAGTGATGTACCATGCACAGCTTTTAAAGAATGTTCTCACACAAGCCCCGATGTCAGGATGGCGTGTGGGTCTATATTAGATGTAGATAAAATAAAGAAGATAAAGTATCAATACACCTAGACATTATACCGGGTGATTCTAATGTAACAATCTCTTTTCTCTCAACTTGAATTACCTAATTAGGGTAAAGCAATATTAAGTATGTGGCCCATTGCATGTCTGTGACGTCAGAATTTGACACTTTTCAAAACTGGAAAATAAAGATGATAAAGTAAGAAGCAGGGAAGCTGACATGGCGTCAAGAGCACAACACAATTAGCTTCGTTATTAGCACATAGATTGTATATAAGAAGTGGACGTTCTAAAACAAAAACATGGACAACAGTGAGACGGGACAACGCCGTGGTAGCGACCTTTCAATCACAAGTCAGCCACGCTCTAAAGCATGGCCTTGTTTATTGTCTATTTTACTCTAAACGGGACCATTATTTACTAAATGGACATCATGCTGTACAGTATTTAAGACGACTTGATACAAGGACAGGTTTGATCAGTATTGCACTGTTACAAGATATTATTGAAAACACATTCAAACACAGTTTTGTTCACTCCACTCCTATGCCATCAATCAAATCCCTGAAGCAGAATAAAAGTCATAACAATATATTAGCTGGAAATAAAGGAAATCAATTAAATCAAATAGAAGGGGAGGGGGGTAAATATGTAGTGAAGGGGTAAATGGAAGCAAGGATAAGAAAAATGGATGAAGGGAGATTGGAAAATTATACAAGAGGACGAGCGAGAAAGCACACTGGCGTGACAAGTGTCCTCATCATGGACTGGAAGACTGTATTACTGCCCTGCAGCATGCCTCCAGGCCTTGGCCCAGTTGGCTGGTACAGTCATGTGGAGAGGAGGAATATATCGTCCACTCCTACATGAAAAGAGGGAGCGAGAAGGAAGGTGGAGGCAGTCGGGAGTGGGCCGCAGTAAGAGACTGGGGAAACTGATAGTGAGCAACAGGACAGAGTCATCCAGAGGGAGGAAGGGCAATAGGGATAGAAGGGAATGAGAGAGGGAGTGACGGCACAAAAAGTATGAAAACAGGGACGGAAATAGAAAGACACAGGAGTAAGAGAGTAAGAGGGTGGGGTTGAGTGTGAAGAGCAGGGGAAGAAAATGGAAGACAAAGGGAAGGAACAGGATGGGTGGATTAAGGAGAGCCCCGGGTGGAATAGGAAGTAAAGTTGCCAGCTCTCCCTCTGGCATATGTCCTTGCCCGCAGGAGCACCTAAGGACCAAGGAGAGGGCAGCTGTTCCTCAGCCACGTCCAGGCCAGGACGTGCCAGCTATAGCACCGTCATGCCAACGTTGGGCATCCCATGCCAGCAACTGTCCTTGTGCGTAGAAACTTGCGTCAAACAAAACCTCTGTGGAATCTCTGAGACTAAAAAGCAGCGGTATTACTGTTTGTCATGTGTTAGTTTTCTGCCTCTCCAAATGGATTTCAGTCACGAGTTTGCTTATTCAAAATGTGTTTTCTAAATGTGAATTGAAATTCAGTGAACTGAAAACTGTGATGTGTACCTTTTGCTTAATTTTGAAAAAAATAGATTTAGTTTGTTTGCTGTTTTCAAAATGAATAATTGTAATTGCAACAAAAACAGCTTTCAGTCAGGGTGATGACCCAAATATAAGATTACCCCAATTAAAAGACTTTTGCTACATCTGCTTTGGATTGACTTAATAAAACAAGACAGACTAGAACTTTCCCCCCATTGCTTTTATCCTTTACAACAACCAAGGAGAGAGTTGGCAGAGACAAACAGATAATAAATTATGAATATGTAAAGTCATTAATGTCTAGTCCTTAGTGTGAGATGGCCCCACAAATCGAATTTCCAGAGAATAAAAGTTGTCTTAGAGTACATTAAAATTCAGTTTAAATTACATATGACAGCAAATTGAGATGATTTTGGAATTAAAAACCAAAGAAACTAAAATTATGTCCGGCTGGAAATGTCTATCTTCCTTAAATGTTAAGCATTTAGTGCTGCATTTCTTGGATGAAATATGCCATACAAATTAAGTTGCATATTATCATTAATAGGCAAATATAAAATCAGTCAAATTAAAATCTGTACAAACGTCATGAAGCAAAGGGAACCACATTGTAAATAACTGATTCCCCTTGGTCAGATAATACTCTTCTTTTAGGAAAAATATGTCTTGAAGGCTGAATATATGAGTTAAAATGTTTTGCACTTGAGTGAGTTTGATTTCTAAAACTACATGTGTCTTTCAATAGATTGTGGAACTGCTGATTTACTGCATTAGAAATAGCAGGGAAGAGAACTCTTGCAAAGCAGAAATAATGCCTAGCAACGTTTAGTGTGTTTTATAAAGCAAACGACTCTTCTTTACTACGGCTTTCTGTATGAACGATAGTTCAAAACTATGATGCATGCAAACCTGTATGGTTTTAAGCTGGTTTAGTTGTTTAGTGTGATTTTTTTTTTTCCTGTTGCTGGGAGCTTATTCTCCCAAACACTTAGCAGACAGTGCGGATGACACCATTTGTTCCATCCTCTCATTAGCCAATGACAGGCAGTGTCTTCCTGATGTAATCATTGGTCATTAGGCGAAGGCATTAATTCTGTTATTTACCACAAACTCGGAATAAAGTATTTATACTCTTGTCTGTGTCTGTGAGACACACAGCTGAACATTAACCAGATATGTCCAATTACTAGGTGAACATGGGCCAGTACTCTGATTGGGTTTTAATGATTAATGAGATTTTAGATGAATTTTCTCTTTAACCCTCTCCGCTGGAACATCTGCCTCATAGCAGCTGCAGCAAAACGGACATGTAATATACGGCCAAGCCTGAATGAATCAATAACCATTGTTTCTTAAGAAATTGTGGATTTAAGATATTGAGCCGCTTAAGCAAACATTGAAAGCAGATATATCCCTCACTAGACAGGTGAATTAGGCGTTGCAATATTCAGCCAAATTAGCACAGATTGCTTAGAATCCTTTTATCATATTTGCTTTATTTGATGTTGATCTCAACCAAGTTAAGTCAGTTTTATATTATATAACCCCAGATCAGAAATTGCAATTTTCCCTCGAAGGGTTTTACAGCAAACAAGTACGACACTTTTCTTAGTCCCTCGGTTCAGTGTATAGATTGCATTTGAGTATTATTGTCTTATTTACTGCATGGAGATATATTAAAGGCTTTGGCACATTATTCGCATTCTCTATCAAAACATCGTTAGCAGATGGACAAGAGCGGCCGTTAGATGGAGAGTGTGAGTGCACAAATTCCAACAAGCCATTAAAGTGATTAACTACACTGTCGATACAGAATCTCTCTCAACACATTTCGCCAAGTGCTGAGTGAAGAAAACAACAAATGGAAAGTAAAATTCAAAGCGTCGAAAATGTCAAGCTCTCCTTTTAAATCTAATCTTGGTTGGAGGCTTGTTGAGAAGCAGAACAGAAAGCCTGCAGTAAATCTATTTTGGGGCAAATAGCACAGACTGAAGGTGTCTGCTTAGCGGCAAGTCAGATGCATTATGTTCAGTGTGCTTTTGACATGCTCTGTTGTTGTGTGTGTACGCGTAGGTGTGTGTGTGTGTGTGTGTGTGTGTGTGTGTGTGTGTGTGTGTGTGTGTGTGTGTGTGTGTGTGTGTGTGTGTGTGTGTGTGTGTGTGTGTGTGTGTGTGTGTGTGTGTGTTAGAGAGTGTACCTGACATGCTGTTCTTTAGCTGTGAGTGTAGTTGTCAAGCGTACTGAATAGAGAAACCCCAGGGAGACTAGGTTTCAGCTCAGTGCCAGCTAATAGGAGTCCGAATGAACAAAAAGGACAAGAGTTCTACCAATACTGATTAACAACAACATACAACAACGCTCACTTGCTTTTCTATTTTCTAACAAATTTGATTAATGTTGCCCAAGTTGTGCTTATTTCCTTAAGAGTGTAAACAATAAGTTTATTAAACGCTTGGTCAAACAACTGAAAATTAACTATTATGGCCATTTTTCAAGCAGAAGTGCCAAATATCTCATTTCTCTAAATGTAGGGGTTTGCTGCTTTTCTTTGTATATATGATAGTAAACTGAATATTTTAGACTGGTAAAGATACTGCCTTGATCATAATGTTCTGACATTTTCTAAGCAAACAATCAATCAATCAATCAATTAATTGAGAAAATAATCAGCAGATTAGTCAATAGTGATAATAATCAATGTTTACACCCTGTATTTCCTTGAGTAGCGTTTCTGAAGAGGGAAGTTGATCTGTTTTGTCCCCACACGTCTGTCATCAAACTAAAATGAATATCAGCTGGAGAGTGTGTGATGATGTGAAGAGGCATGTTATGAATAATGACAGTAAGGATTGCACACTCTTATATGTGTCCCGGCTTATCAGCATCAGTGTCACTTCAGTGGTAAGTGTGTGTGTGTGTGTGTGTGTGTGTGTGTGTGTGTGTGTGTGTGTAGGATGAAGACACTAATGAGATTTCTTCTATCATAGTGGTTGAAATAAAAAAAACATTTAGAAAGAAATATGTAGAGTCACGCTATACGCTTTATTGGTCGTATTTCTGTGTGATTTGACTAATTAGAGTGAGTGAGTAAATGGAGCGAAGCGGGGGAAATACTGATAAACAAGGACTGGGAAAAGATGAAAAGGGAGACACAGAAATATTGGAGCATGTGTGAAGTTTGATGAGTGAAAATCCTGTAAGAGAATCTGAGCCAATGAGTAAGAATCCCCAAGTGGCGGGGAGACAGAGAGAGAGAGCATCCTCTCTTCTCCCAAGTCTCTCCTTCCAAGTATGCTTGGCCCAGTGTTACCATGGCAACGCTTACTTTTCACACAAGCTGACCACACTCACGCACGTGCACATACAGTGAGGGTGTATGCAAATTGCACACATATACTGTAGCACCTGAACAGCCACGTGCACAGACACAGATTTCACACGTAACCTAAAAGGCTCCACAGCTCGCTGATAATAAACACACTCCAGCTTTGAGAGGAAGAGAAATTGCACCACTTACATCACATACTGTAGAACATTTCCCTTTTACTCCTTAGTAAACACACATCAGCAACAATTTCTTTTTTAAATTGAGTGACTGTTTTTCCAATAAAGAATTATGAATAAATACAAAGATTTGTTTTCTATGACAGTAAATGTTTTGGATTTTGGAAAGTAAGTGAAACAAAACAAGCAGTTTGAGGATGTTTCTTCGGGCTCTGGGATATATACTGATTGCCATTTTTTTATAGAGTGAATGATTGATCACTTAAACAAAACAACAATCTGCATGTAAATTGGTCATTTAAATAACGATCATATCAAAACCACACTTTACATGATTTATGTGAAAAATAAAGAAAACATGTCACCCAGTGCTGCCGTCTCTATAGACACAGTCCATGTCGTCATGTACCAATGTTGATACTGAGATGTTTACTGAACCGCAGAAAAACACAGTTTGCAATGGATTGAGCAGAATGCCTAAAATAAGAACATCCAAATTTGATTCCATCTAACTCATCTCCCACCCTCCCACACAGAGCAACCCTTTCACCTGCTAGCTGGTTAATTATCACTAGCAGCTATTTCCAGGGCTGACGAAAAGAGAATATCACAGAACAATTAGTATAGAGCGTTGGTTCTTAAAATCGTTTAATCTAAAGACTTCAGTCTCTATAGTAGCATTTTTTTTTAATTTGCCATTTCAGAAAACACATATACGCATGAAAGTATATAAAACAAGGGGTAAAAATAAATAAATAATCAATTCCTATATGAAGAAGAAAAGTGAAAAACAACCACAGATAGAAAATACGACTATATTGCAGCAAATATTTGACTGAAAATAGAACTGAACATCCAAAAAAATCTCTTCCCCTCTCCAGCCCCCAGATAAGGAAGGAGGTCTGCCGAAGCAAGTAGGCAACAAGACAGAGTGCGGCCTGCTGGGATTGGTCATGGACCTGAAGCGGGATTATCAGCCAATAAGAAACCAGATCCCAGAGGACAAGCTTTACAAAGTCTACACCTTCAACTCTGTCAGGAAGTCCATGAGCACAGTCATCAAATTGTCTGATGGGAGCTTCCGCATGTACAGCAAGGGAGCCTCTGAGATCGTGCTCAAAAAGTGAGTCTGGTTTTGTGATAAAAATGAGATGATTCTGATGGTAATAGCAGTGCATAACCTTGATGTACAGTAATATGATATACTCAAGAGCTGAATTTTTCCTTTTTATTTTCCTTTTTATTTTGAGTGCATAACGTACTTGAGTGAATAACCTATTGTACATTCCCCTAGGCAGTGAGAGAGGGCTGAATTTCCACGAGAAGGTCACACAATTGTCATTTTACAGAACATTACAATAACAGTACAGTAACAAATGAGTGACTCTGAGAAAAACATGAGACGCAGTTAAAACGCTTCCTGCACCCAGAAAAGGAGCAGAAATTCTCTTTTGACGATGAAAATGAAACATGAAATTGTAATAAATGGCTGTTACACTGTGGATTAAACTCATTTGGCGCCTACCAAGAGTTACATGAGCAGATCAACAGCGCTCTCATATCTGTTTATTCAATATTAATATACCATGTAAGATACAGCCCGCTATCAGCTTATCTTTTACACAGATTAAACAAGATAGATATAATGTTTTAATTAGTGATCTTTGGAGGTGCTGGTAGGTGGATTCGTGTTTACCTTTGGAAAGAGCCAGGCTAACTGTTTCCTCCTGTTTCCAATTTTTATGCTAAGCTAAGCTAACCAGCTGCTGGCTGTAGCTTCATATTGAATGCATAGATACGAAAATGTAAAAGATTTTCTCGTCTTATTCTTGGCAAGAAACCAAATAAGGGTATTTAAAAAAATATTCCTTTCAGTGTTCATACTTGTCTACGATGATGGAGCACCAATGATGATGATTGTGTTTTCTGTTCATTTAAAGTCTGAAGGAGGTGCATAGGCTGGGATACTCCTCATTATATTTGGTTTTCCATGTTGGGTCATTTTGACAATATTAAAGTTACAGCACACAATTTAAGATATACAGAATACAGAACCCTATTCCCACCGCTCCACTCTTAATTTCAGATGCAGCCATATCCTGAACGAGGTGGGTGAGTCGAGGGTTTTCCGTCCACGGGACAAGGACGAGATGGTCAAGAAGGTGATCGAGCCCATGGCATGCGAAGGCCTTAGGACCATCTGTGTGGCGTACCGTAACTTCTCCGGTGATCCCGAGCCCTCCTGGGACGATGAGTCCAACATCCTCAATGACCTCACAGCCATCTGTGTTGTTGGGATAGAGGACCCCGTCAGGCCAGAGGTAGGAGTGTGTGACATATTTTGGCAACACGCTGAGAGGAGTGGATGTTGGGTAAATGGGCGTTACTGTATGTTACAGTATAAGCAGCTAAGTCACTATTGTGTCCTCCTCACCATGACTTTATTAAGGTTGTACATGTGTTTAGGAAATCTCTTTTGCCTTTTCAACACCTTTTATTATCTCTAGTATCTCTATTGTGCTGCTTGCTTTTGCTGCTCCAGAACATAATAAGTATCATACAGTATACCAACATCTACTGTATCTTCTGTCCACCTACTGTATTAACCATCTATACTATGCTTACAATTGTCATACATACATTTATAAAGGTGTTTAGACTTTTCTACCTACACTTCTGTAATTTCAGATTTTTTTTAAAGAACATAACTTGCTGTAACAAGAGTGGATATACTGTACAGCTTGAAAGGACAAACAGGATTATATATATATATATATATATATATATATATATATATATATATATATATATATATATATATATACATTGATATTTCATGAAATTGTGATTTCATTCTTAAAATATAAGAAGGTTTACGCACATAAGTAACATTTTAAGATTGCTTCAGACTGGGAGAACAGTACATGTGTTTTTAATGTAGTACAGTTTGATGGAAGCGTTGATAGAAGAAAGTGTTGTACACATCTTAGTACTGAGGATAAGCCTCTTAATGAACTCTGCACATGATGTTGGAAGAATGAATCAGTATTTGAGGACTTATTTGCCAAACTGTAGACATACAGTTTGAATAAAAAAGTATGCTACCCATAGGAACAGAGTATGTTATATTTACTGTGTACTTTTAATATGGGATTCTGGACCAGCCTCTAAAAAACTCTTTCATGCAATTTTCCTTGAATTTTCCTGGATTTCAAATCCTGGAATTGTTAATAAGCCTCTAAGTAGTTGGAAAAGTAAATCCATTCTTAGAAAGCCCACGCCACACATATGCAGTTCAGGATTTTAGTTACATCAGACCAGAACCACAAGTCTTTGTTCTAGTGTGTCATAAGTGATGATTGAGAGGGATTACTTGTTATGAGTCTATACATTGTTTTTCAGGAAATTCCTGCAGCTTTAAAAAGGGGGATGCATTTTAGTCATGTTGCTAATAAGAGAGAAGCCCCCCCCCCCTCCCTCATCCCCCTTCTCCAAATCTCTAACTGGCTGAACATGTACTATTGTATTCTTAGTCTTGAGTAGTGGATGATAATATCACATCTAAACAGTTGGAGCTGTGGGGACACATATCGAACGAGCAGCAACACTCTTGTGATAGTAGCAGCCTGCACAGTGAGCTCATAGAGAGCGATCATGTGTCATTTGAAAGACTTGACATTAGGGTGTGTGTGTTTGTCAATTGCTTCACTGATTGATTGCTTCACTAAATGAGTATTGATTCATGAAATGCACACTCCAGACTGGACCGATCGGCTTCATTTAAGACGGAATGTTTGCAGCTCAGTTGCCGTACTTTGCTGATATTTTTATATGAGTGTTGTGAATATACACTGTATTATATAGAGATGATATATTTCACTATTGTTTACTTGTAAGTTTGCAGGGGAACATTTTATATTTCAAAATAAAATAAGATCATAAAATATTGAGTAAAAATCTCCAAAAATGTACATTAAGTAAAAATCACCTAATTTGGAGACGTGTTACAAGGTTTTGCACCCAACAGTGACAATGCATGCATTGCTGGAGATTAAACTCCCAAACTGCAATGAAACAGTAAGAGCACACAGTAGCTCCACTCGGGCTACTGGCAACATTAAAAAGTAGTCTAAGGCATCATTAACTCTCTTTGAGATGAACTTAATCACAATGATACTTAAATGGCTTACTTCTAATACTTGTAATACTTATTCTCTTACTTATTCATTTTTATTAAAAATAATGTACTGCAAGTTGACTGCAGGGCTTTTACTTGTAATTCAGTCGTTTTTACTTTGTCTTTTTGCTCATTTTTACTTTGAGTACTTCTTTCAGCTCTGGTGAAGGTAAAAAATAAAAAAAATAAAAGCAAATGATAGAAATAACTGGTGCATCAAGAAATTATTTCATGATGAATTAAATTTAAAGAAAATAAGAAATATAATTTGGACAAAGAAAGTCTGGTGGAAAGAGGTATCTATATACAGCGGGAAACTGACCTCACTTGACAGCTCCTGTGCAGGTACAGGGAAGCAGGAAGCTAACTGACTACTGCATTATTCAACTTCCTCCTTTCATCTTTTTTTCCATCCCCCTCCTCACTCTCTAATAAGGGCTCTCATTCAACGTCTCCCTCAGCATGTTTCCTCGTTTCCACCTCTCTCCGTATCCTAGTGTTTGACTTTCACCTTTCTCTGGTTGCTCTCTTTCTCTCTTGACTTTCTCTGGCTGCACACACCTTTCTTTCTCCCTAAGCCTTTCTCTCTCTTTCTGTGTGAAGCCGAGTTATGTAAGCATCTAAACAGACCTAGATAAAATAAGTAGGTACAGAGAGTAGAAGGACAAAAGAGAAACCATCATCCTCAAATTTAATTAGTTAACTAGACAAGCTAACAAGAAACCCTTTTTCTATCACAGTGTTATTTAAGGTTGTATATTTGAACAAACTATAGAGTCGTCCTGAAAAGAATAACAATTAAACATGAAAAACAACAAGAAAATATGCAGGACAAAAAGCTGAATATTGCATAATAGACATGTATTTATGCAGATTTCTGCAACATATGTGATCCAATAATTCCCACTTTAGCTGTGAATATAACCCCTTGCATTACCCTAAACCTGACATTTTGCAGCATTCCTCCTTTCTCCCACCACAGAGGTCTCTTAACATTTGATATTTTCATTAACTGATGTGGAAAAGCGGCGCACTGCTGCAATCCACTAACATCTTTCCAAGTCTCTTAGTAAGCCTTGCTAATATAGGAAATTAGATGACTTCCCTCTCTGCTAAAAAGGTCACACAGAGTGGTAAACATGTTTTTGGTTTGTTTATTAGTCTCCAGTTTCTTCCCTCAGAATCTTTTAATAACTGTAGCTGCTCTGTGGGGTTGCCTCCAGAGAGAGGAGAGAAAAAGGAGAAGAAAGAGAAGAGGAAAGATAGAGGCAGAGAATGATAAACAGATTCTAAATCAAGTTCATGTCAGAGGAATGTCGGACCGCAGGAGAAGGAGGACGGGTAAGGGGAGAAACCGAGGAAAACGAGTGTAACCAGATCCGTATTAGAGACACGAGAGGCTTGTCTCACCTACTAGCCTCCTACCCTCGACCTTTGCCGGATTGTATTTTAAATAAGTTGCTTCGGCTCTCCAAAAGGGGGAATCCAAAGGAAAAAAAGAGTAAAACAGGCACGTGGGATGACAGATAGGCAGGCGGGAACTTGATATCTTGATAACAATGACTTGGTGAGAGCAGAGAAACCAGGATGTAAGCCAAAGCTAATTTGGCTTTAGGACTTAGTCCTTTTCCAAAATGAAAATTTAAGCATATCTGGTTGTTTTTTCAAAATTGTAATACTTCTGAGCTTTTTAAAGCATTGCACTTCTAATCTTTAAAGCATGAGTAGAAATAACACATTATTTCCTTTACAAATGAGTTGAATTCAGCAGCCATAAAACACATCTTTGCTCACTTCAACATACTCAGAGATTTTGTAGCTACGGCCTTATTTAGTCTGGTATGATTAGTAACTTATGGTGGCTAATATTATCAAACTTTAGATAAATATGGCCGTGTAAAGGACATTACTGAGTCAGCTGACTGACTCAAAATGTCTCCACTTCTGCTGCTGTTATTGTAGGTTTATGCATTTCACATATGGTGGCTGTCAGGCAAAAGTTGCATAGTTTTGCTTTAAAGCTTTCTATAATGAGCCATACATTATACTTGTAAGCTGTCCTCCTCCACTGTATAGATTTACTTTGTAATCCGCTCCCCTTAAATGAGTTGAATCCTTTGTGTTTTACACGCATGAGTAGCTTGATTTGGCGGTTCGGCAGTCCAATATATTTATACATTGCGGTGGTGGATCCATCATATTTTGCACTTTGCATATTTGAGTGCAAGCATGCTCACATGTGTTTGTGCAATATGCCCAAGTGTCTGTAAGTGTTAAATGGAAAGTATGCATATTCCTTCCTCCGTGTGTGTGTGGCAGTGAACATGTGTGTGTGTGTGTGTGTGTGTGTCAGAGAGAAAAAGAGACGCAGGCCTATGTGTATGTGCAAAAGAAGGAGTTACTGTATGTGCACATGTTTGTTTGTGTGTGGGTTTGGAGTGCAGTGCTCGCCCACACTGACCTTTGTCAGGAAGGTTTCTGAATTAATATTCAGCTTTTGCTAGCTCGCTACCACAGATCAATCTCCATGCAGTAACTTCTCCCAGTTATTCTACTCGTATAATGTCTCTCGGGACGAGAGAGATAAATATGCAACGTCTCATTATATATATCGTGTTAGTACTAAAAGGGACAGAGGCAGCATACTGTTCAGATAAAATAAAGGTTTAATTCAGTTGGATTCGTTTTGTGTGTGTGTGTGTGTGTGTGTGTGTTTTGTCTGTCAAAGATAACTGTATTGATTCTACTGGTATATGTTCTTTAAGGGGCTATAATCAATATTTTATAGTAGCAATGGATTACATGACTTCTTCTTCGTCAAAGGAGTTGATTAAAGTGCTGAAAACAATTGCCTTTGCTGTTTTCTTCAGTCTCACAGCTCTCGTACTGTAGAGGTTTTTTTTTGGCTGCAGCAGGCAGCTGTTTTCAGCAATGAAGACTTTACTGTATGTTACCTACGCAGCACCAAATGGACTGTCAAAGTCAATGACTAGCTGGTGAACATAGAGGAGCGTTTAGCAGCAAAAAGCAAGACATTTGTCTCAGGAGTGAGTGGAGACCCCCAAAAAAAAGAGCCCAAAGGAGAGTGAATATCTGACTTGTATTCATCAGGTGGCAAATTAATGCTAATAAATGTGTTCTTGTATCACTCTTTAGGTGCCCGATGCTATCAAGAAGTGCCAGCGTGCCGGCATCACGGTGCGCATGGTGACAGGAGACAACATAAACACAGCCAGGGCCATAGCCATCAAGTGTGGTATCATCCACCCCGGAGAGGACTTCCTCTGTATCGATGGCAAAGAGTTCAACAGGAGGATCCGCAATGAGAAAGGAGAGGTACAGTAACTCTGTCAGAGTGAGAGAGGCTGAGCTCAGAAGACATAAAGGTACCTCTCTAAGCCTAAATCATAACCACCTGTCCTATTATTTCTGTCTGTGTGTGCATGCCCAGGTGGAGCAGGAGCGTATTGACAAGGTTTGGCCTAAACTCCGAGTTCTGGCCAGATCTTCCCCAACCGACAAGCACACACTCGTCAAAGGTGAACTGGTTGCACTATTTTCATATTCATTACTGCGGATCGAAATGAAACTCACCTTGTCTTAACATTGGCCTTCTGCTTAACTGTTTATATAATTTGTCAGAGTTTCGCAAAGGCCAGAAATAACTGAAGTTATTTGGTCAAGATTTTTGCCTTTCAGACGCTCAATGTGTTCAACGTATTTGCACTGTGTGTGTTTGACAGGCATTATCGACAGTACTACGACAGACCAGAGGCAGGTGGTGGCTGTGACAGGAGATGGGACCAATGATGGACCTGCACTAAAGAAAGCTGATGTCGGATTCGCCATGGTGAGCAAACCCTATTTTATTTGAATTCATTTGTGTCATTTTCTGCCTTGCTTGCTTACTCAACATCTGCAGATATCTTCTTCACCTCTGCAGTATGTAGGGTTTCTTCTTAGGATCTCTGCCTCTGCCGGTGTAGATTAGGAGCTCCCCCTAGTGGATGCCTGAGATCACACAGTTTCTCTGCAGTATTACTTTTCAAAAATACAATATTTGTTTTTTCTTCTACTTCTGCTCTCCTCACAAATTAAATCATTTGGCTCATCCACAGCACCATTTTCCTCCTTGGTCCAACATCGTAAGGTCTCCAACCTAATTTCATGCTCCTGTAATCAAACCACCAAGACACACATACACACACACACACACACACACACACACACACACACACACACACACACACTGACTCTAAATTAGTCTGCATCATCATGAGGGATGTCCCGGTATTGGGCTAATCAAGGCCTTCTTAACTAATCAATAATAGCAATGTATTGAGCCTGATCCGATCCTTTGTTTTACATCAAATATGACACAAATTTGCAAAGCAAAACGTTCACATGGAAGCTTCCTTGTTTTATACTTTTTGTTTTAGAGGAAAAAAAAAATCAAGTAATAGCTTGGATGCAAGTGGGTTTTTTCTTTCTTAATGCAATGCAGAGCTATTCAGTTGTCAATCTTATACATAACTTTAATGTACTTGAAGGGTGCACTGAGCAGCTGTGTTACCCATGAAGTTAGAAGTAGGCCTATCAGATAGGGACTCGGTATCAGCATATACTCAATATTAAAAGACTGAGCTCAAGATTGGGAGCAAAAAAAAACCTTAATTGGGACATCCCTAATGAGCCATCATTATAGCTGACTCGTGTCCAGAGTTTAGGAATAGTGCAATGTGATGCAATAGATTCTACTTTTTAACTGACTGCACCTTTTCTGCTCTGCTCCAGGGCATTGCTGGTACAGATGTGGCCAAGGAGGCGTCAGATATCATTCTGACTGATGATAACTTCAGCAGCATCGTTAAAGCAGTAATGTGGGGCCGGAACGTCTATGACAGCATCTCCAAATTTCTTCAGTTCCAGCTGACTGTCAACGTTGTGGCCGTCATAGTGGCTTTCACTGGCGCCTGCATCACACAGGTCAGAGGCGTGTGTGTGTGTGTGTGTGTGTGTGTGTGTGTGTGTGTAAATATGGGCGTGTGATTGGGTTGTATTAGCATAACTGTATTCTGTTCTGTAATTCAAAAGCTGTTGAGTGAAATACTTCAAATAAAACAATGGAGATAATGTGAAAAAAGTGAATTAGTTACTGTAGAAGTACTGGTTATTAGTTTCTTTCCACCCCTCCTTGTACTGATATTTGTTTTTGTTTTTTTCTGATTTCCCTTACATTTGTGCAGGATTCTCCTCTTAAAGCCGTGCAGATGTTGTGGGTGAACCTGATCATGGATACGTTTGCATCTCTGGCCCTGGCCACAGAGCCTCCCACAGAGTGTCTGCTTAAGAGGAGGCCATACGGTCGCAACAAGCCTCTGATCTCCAGCACCATGACGAAGAACATCCTGGGACACGGAGTCTATCAGCTCATCATCATCTTCACACTGCTCTTTGTTGGTACGGACTATAATTCTGAAATGGATTATAAATCCATGAAATCATGAAATGGGTTCAGAGTTAATGACATCGTTCTAATGTCCCCGTCCCCCGTCCCCCCGTAGGAGAGAAGATCTTTGACATTGACAGCGGCCGTAATGCTCCTCTCCACTCCCCTCCATCTGAGCACTACACCATCATCTTCAACACCTTCGTCATGATGCAGCTCTTCAACGAAATAAATGCCCGCAAAATCCACGGAGAGAGGAACGTCTTCGATGGTATCTTCAGGAACCCCATCTTCTGCACTATTGTTTTTGGCACATTTCTTATGCAGGTAAGCAGACTATTTTTGGTTGGTTATTGTCATACGTTAGATATGATATATTTTCATGACTTGTGCTTTGCTTTTTGTAGATTGTGATTGTGCAGTTTGGAGGGAAGCCATTCAGCTGTCAACCTCTGGACCTGGAAAAGTGGATGTGGTGTGTTTTCCTCGGGCTGGGAGAGCTTGTCTGGGGACAGGTAACGTGCAAACTCATCCGTCGCTGTCGTTCTAATTTCCACTGTGCTTGTTTTCTTGCTTTACTTTGCCATGTTTTACTCTTCCTCTTTGTATCTCTGCTGTACTGGGTGCTTGTCACCTTTCCTTTTGACCTGGTGCTCTGTCTCCTCTATGGGTTAGGTGATAGCCAGCGTACCCAATAGCAAGTTGCGTTTCCTGCGGAGGGCTGGCCAGTTAACTCAGAAAGATGAGTCACCAGAGGAGGACGTAAATGAAGATAACGAGGAGATTGACCATGCAGAGAGGGAGCTGAGGAGAGGACAGATCCTCTGGTTTAGAGGACTCAACCGCATTCAGACTCAGGTGAGGACACAAGTTCAATCCCCAAGTTGCGATTTGTTGTTTGATTTCACAGAGAGATTTAGCTGGATTGCTTCTTCCTGAAAGAAAGAGAAAGTTTGATTAAACAGGGTCACTCTTATCTTCACTTGATGATAAAAATGTTTTTGTGTAGTCAGTTAAGCAGCAATAAACACCATCCAGATTCAATTTCACCAGGCTGTTTTCTGACGTGGCTTTTTGTTTCACTTTTTGTCTGTCTTTGTCATATAATCCATTTTTATTAGGACGTAGCACGACCTCAGATATAACCTGAGAAGCCTAAGAAGAAGCGCTAGACTATGTTCTATGTTCTTCATGTTAGTCAGTAACAGCCTTAAAGTAATTTTATCTCAAGATGGTATTTAGGTACATGAAGATGCAGCTTTCGCTCTCTGGACTGAACGATCACGCGTGTGGACCTGTGGAAGCTCGACAATCAATCCTCAAGGGTTAAATACAGCTGGACAGAGTCACTGAATTGTTCTCACTGTGACCAACTCTGCACACCGTTATCACTGTGACGTTCGAGAAAGTTTTGCTTCTGTGTTGTGTCACTAATGGTCCAGGGTGAAGCTATCCCGAGACATGATACTGTCATCCTACAGAGGCAGCCAAGTTATAGAAAAAATATGGGTTCAAGGGTTTGTATGGGTTCAGTATTAAAAAAAAGGAGAACTAAGGTTTATTTCAACTGAAAAAGCAGATGACATTAATAAAGATCTAACGAGGCAACAGGCAAGAGTGGTCAGATGATCTAAAAGGTTTTATACAAACCCCTCAGATTCTTAAGATTTATTTGGAAGAGAAAAAGAAAACTATCTGTAACATTACAACACAAAGTCTTTGTTTTACACATTCAACACAAGTTACAGACCAACTTCTGCTTCTTCGTCTGCTAAAATAAGACTTTGTACGAAAGCTGCACTAAACCAGAGTTTTTCACTAATTCCTGAAGTAAAATTAGTGGAGAGGTCACAGAACAAAATACCTTGAATAATGTAAATGGCTGCATCTGTATTCTTTACATCTGCTTGCCGGTCTTTGAAAGGGTCAGATCACACAAAGTAGCAAACTCATTCTCTGCCTTACTTCCTATAGCGTCTAGGAAAAGAAAAGGGCACCTCAATACAAAGGAGGTGAAGGGAATTTAGTTCTGTGGTGCTGACGACATTGAAAAATGACTCTTGAAATATTCACCAGCAACACCTCTTTCCAGAAATAATGGCACCATTACTCTGGATAGTCCACCAAGTCTTCTGTCAGTAGTCTTCACTGGATTACTTCCTCAGTAAAAGTAGTCCCAGTTAGAACTGTTCTCAGTGAGATCTGTGGATCAGTTATAGAGCAGCGTAGGACATAGTTTCTGGAAGGACAAGGTCACTGTTCATTTTTTTTTTTTTTTTTAATGCTGTGCGCACCACAATTAAAAACTCATTCACCTCCATTGTTTTTGGTTGGGGGCAGAAATCTTGCAGCGAGGTAAGAGAGATGTTTTTTTTGTAATTTGGGTGAACTTACCCTTTGAGTCAAATTGAAAAATGTTTGTGAGGGGATACTACACCCTGACCTTTAGTTGTGTGTGTGTGTGTGTGTGTCCCCCCCCCCCTCCCACCCCCATCGTGTCATGATTGAGACACTTTGTACTCCCTTTACCACCAAAGTCACCCAGCAAGTCAACCTGTGTTGCCATTTGGTCTCTGTCACTCTGAGCAGCCATTTGTCCTCTCCTGTTCCGCTCTCCTCCCACAGATTGACGTAGTCAACACCTTCAAGAGTGGCACCTCCTTTCAGGGGGCGGGGGCTCTGAGACGCCAATCATCCACCACCAGCCAGACCCAGGATGTAACCAATGTTTCTAGTCCTAGTCACGTGTCCTTGTCCAATGCCCTTTCCTCTCCTACAAGCACTACTGCTGCTACTGCTCCTCCCACTACTGGCCGTGAGTCAGAACTCTGTCAGTCTGCTTCTCTGCTCTCTGTGCTTCAGAGGTGCCATCATGTCATGAAGTTATTTTTCTCTGCACATTGTCTGGCTTGTAATTCTTACAACAAATTACCTTGACACTCTCCATTTTGGGGTTGGCATCTCTGAAGATAAGTCTTTTTTTTTTTTTTTTCTTTCTTTCTTGCTCTCTGCTTTTTTCATTTCCTCTCTTTCTCTTTTGTCTTTTTGCTGTTCATACTGGATTTCAAATTCATCTTGATATCTCCTCCCATGCTTGGGTGTACTGTCGTCTCATTGGTGAATGTGTGTTTGTTTCCTCAGAGTGCTAGGAGCGCAGGACTAAGGGTGATACCCACGGCGTGACATTTCAGGTTGTGAGTTTGTCTCCCTCTGCTCATCCCCCATCCACCATCCCATTCTCCAATCCGTCCATTTTTATTTCTTGACGGACATTAACGTGAACTAATTCCAATCAACTCACCAATTACTGGGTAAACATTCAAGTATAAGTTGCAATGTTGTCTTATTCCATCTGTGAGTTTGCTACTGATGAGGCAAATCACACATTGAGCGGATGCAAATTTTCACCTGCTATTCTCCAGCTGACAGATAAAGGAAAACATTAAGGGCGCTACTAGTTTGTGTGCCAGACTTAATCCAAAAAAAAACTGCAATAGCCACTTTCAAAATGTTCTTTCAAAAGGGGATCCCAAAAGCTGCAACTAAAATCTAACCACAAGAGGTCACTGTCAATATCTATCTCTACTTAATTATTTTGTCCACTTTCATCTTCTCTTTCTTCCTCTCATTTTTACACTCACTCACACACACACTCACTCACACACACACACACACACACACACACACTCACTCACACACACACACACACACACACTTTGTCTCTAATATTTATCTACAGATGAGAATCAGATGTAAAACTCTGCTGAGGGTTGTGTGGACAGGAATGGAGAATCACCATAAAGCAGCACTGCACCAATAATTCATCCCGTCTTGTCTCTTCATACTGTCAGTGTAGTTGACTGTCATGTTGCCATAGTTACGGACATAGATCCTCTACAGCACCAGCCCCCCCCCCACCCTTTTCTAACACCCCATCAGTGTTACTTGTCAGACATCCTGTCACATGCACTCATCCCGACAGGCTCCTCTTATTATTTGTTTTATCTGTTTTGTCTCCTTATACCCTACTCTGCCACGGTTACAAGAGTAGAAGTACTAGTATATACAGTATTCCCAGCTATAGAAAACTCAATATCTATGAGGCTTTCAATGCACTGTTCATGTCTTTTAAATCATCTTCCCATGGAAAAGTTAAAAACTATTGTACATTGTAACATTATTGTACCAAGAATTTTTTTAATATTCAGAGCTGAAATTATTGATGAGAAAACTATTTTGACAATCGGGAAATCATTGAATTCATTTCTCAACAAAAAACACAAAACATTGACTTACTAAAGTCTCAGAGCTTTTAAAGGTTAGGATTTACTTTTTCTCCCCTCTGTTTTATATCAAGATAAATTGAGTGCTTTTGGGTTTCTAATATATATATATGTATATATATATATATATATATATATATATATATACTGCTGCATTTGTGGCCCATTAATGACATAAATAAACCTCTATTGAAAATTAGAGAATCAGCATTTTTCACTTAGATTTTAATATATGTGAGAGGATGGATTTCAGTATCATTGGGATAAAATGTTCCTATAATAAACACTATATTTATGGCTTCGGCTAAACAAAATACTTCTAGTAAGTTTAGGGTGAGACAATATTGACACATAATAATCCTACAGAACAAATTTTGTTGATATTGTACATGCAGATAGGGTTTTGATTAAAACAACGCTTTCCTAAAATCCTTAAATACTACTCTCTGTACTATCTGTACTACCAAAGGTTCACATAGCTGCTTGGGGCCTATACTTGAGTGCTTACTTAGATGTGCATGGAGTTGAAAGCTGTCACACCTCTGACAGTAAAGTTATTATTTTCATTATTCACTTCCATTTGTTTTGTGTCAGCAGTCTGTGTGCCGGTGTCCACTTCTTCACGGTCCGGTTGTCTTTTTGCATGTAGTTTGTTTACCTCTTATTTACTTCCTGTGTTTATAATATCTTAACCTGCTGTGTTGATTTTTTTTTTTTTTTTTTTTGGGGGGGGGGGGGGTTGTCGTTTTGTTGTGAGTTTTACACTGCAATGCTTGTGTTGACCCTCCTCATGCAGAGTTTGACTCTTTCCATTGCTCTGTTTTGGACCATGCTTCACACCCACCCTGTGCTATACATGTGTGTGTCCCATTCAGAGTCTGTGTGGATATTGTCCCAGACAGTGTTCTGGTAACTCCAGAAGTCTTTAAACCACCTGATTTGGATCTCTCAGATCTAACCTCCTTCCTTCTTACTGACCTCGTCCACCAGATTTCTTCAAACTTGCATGTGATATTCTCCTTTCATTTTTTCTGTGAGCATTCCATTTATTAACGTGGCTTGTTTCTAGGTATACAGCACATTGGACTAAAGCGTATACTTACAACGAGCGTTTGTGTTGCTTTGGTATTTGTTTTTCTTGAAATGTATGATTTGGTTTTGTTTTTACGATTGTGTTCCTCACGGCTTTACTTAGTGCACGCCAAAATCGAGTGACTTGTGAACTGTAGTCATCTTGTGAAAGCAGAACACAGACTGCAGTTGCTTTTCCTCCTTTACCTTCTCCTTCACCTCTTTATCCTCAATTGAGAGGTTCTCTCCTTCCCCTCTGTCCCTTCTCTCCTCCTCTTTCCTCTTTTCTCTCATCCCGAGGGTCCTTCCCACCCTTCCGTTTTGTCTCTGACATCACCTCTTATTGTTTTTCTTCTCTTTCCTCCCTTTTTTTTTTTAACAACAGATCCGCGTTGTGAATGCATTCCGTAGCTCTCTCTATGAAGGCCTGGAAAAACCAGACTCCAGATCATCTATCCACAACTTCATGACACACCCCGAGTTTAGGATAGAAGACTCCACGCCCAACATTCCGCTCATCGACGACACGGACGATGATTCTGCCCGGAGGAGGAAGTACTCCAGCCAGCCCTCATCCCCCAACAAGAATAACAACGCCATCGACAGTGGCATCAATCTCACCATCGACACCAGTAAATCAGCCGCCTCCTCCAGCCCCGCCAGCCCTCTTCACAGCTTGGAGACCAGCCTCTAACCCTGATCCTAACCTCAGCTCTAACCTCTAATGTCGTTTTCTTGCAGTGTGGGGGCAGCTTATCTAATTCCTCCAGATATTTAACTGCAACCTTACACCTCGTCACCCCCAAAATTTCACCACCTCCATCTCAATTCTCATTTTCCAGCCCCCCTTTACCCCCATTTACTCACCCACACGGGACAGGTCCTGTGGCAAAATCCTCATCTTTCCTCCCTTAACCTTGAGCTCTTAAAGCTCTCCGCTCCTCTCGAAAATGGAGAAAATCTAAAGTAATATGGCAAGGTGAAAAGAAAAACAAACTTATCATACAATCAAAAAAGCGCAAACAAAGCCACAAAACCTACACAGCCATCCTGCTTTTGTGGTTGTATGTGTACGGTGACGGCGGTGGCTGTGTGTATGACTATATGCGTGTTAGCATGTACTGTATAAGCGTACCGCTGACTGCACATATGTATGACTGTGTCTTTAGTGGCACCGGGAGGAGGACGATGAGGAAGGAGACACTGCTGAGGAGTAAAAATCACAACACAGGACAGACTCGAAACTCCCCTTACACTCCCTCTCCTCAACAATAACATTGTCAATACTGATAATAGTTTAAATTAAATTGAAAAACATTGTTATTATTATGATTCTGATTCTGATTATTATTGTTATTATTATTGTTGCTCCTGCATGAATGTACATTGCCCAAGTTTTATTTTAAAGGGTTTTAATTTTATGGGAGATCTTTTGTTCAGATGGGCTAGGCCTTGCAGCGGACTACTATTTTAATGACGGCTTCTCTGAGATCCTGGCCTGCAAAGTTCCCTCTTCTGTGTGGCATGAACATGTACCCCCGACTGTAAAAATTTATTTCATCCATAAACAGAAATGTGTAACGAGGTGGTAGGGCTCAACTTGCACAGTAGTTTTGCACCTATCGGAAAAGAGGAACGCAAAATAATAATGATGATGATAGCATTTATGGTATATAATCTATAAATATAAATACATATAAATATATTTAGAGAGAGTTTATCTTTGTTTGTCGGCATGTTGCCTTGTTCCTGCTTCAATGGCTCAAAATACTTTGACTTATTTATGTCTTAAAGAGAATGTAATTTGTTTACAACCTCGTAGAGATAAACTTCCTGGTTTCTAGAAGGAAAGAGGCAAAACTGAAGCTCAGAAGGACCAGAGCTGCGTTGGTGTGTTATTACTGAAAAAACGTGCTGGAATTTGCCTGCTATCTTTTCAAATATTGTAGATATTTTTAGAGGATTAACAAACAAAAAGAAACCAAAATATAATGGGATACGTAGTAAATGTGGAATCTTAGTATTACTCTTTATGATTGTTGGGATCAAGTTGGAGTGGCTTGCCTTTTCTAAACGGAGGCCTCCTTTTTGTGACAGAGGGGGAATATTTAATTCTTTTTTTCACTTCTCTTTTTTTATGAGTTTTTTTCTTCTTTTTTTTTCTTTTTTTTTTGTGCTTCAGCGCTGGCCTGGGGTCAGGGCTCGAGTCAAAGGCTGATATCAGGACCTTTACAGTGAACTTTCTTCCAGATAAACCTGCTTGTTCAAAGGACTTGATGTTTAAAAAATGTGTGTGACCACCAAAAAGGCTGCATTCAAGTCATATTAGACATCTACAGAGTTATATTTGTCTTATCTGTGCAGCATGGAAATCAGACCTTTTTTTGTTTTGTTTTCGTTCAAAATTTGAAATATATTGTGTTGTTTATTTTTTTAATTTCATTTTGATTCATTATTTGTTAAAAGGATTTTTCCTCTAGCAGAGTGACACACGCAGCCCCACAAAACTGTTGGCATTTTTAACATCAAAAAAAAGGAAAACTGACACAAAAAAAATGACAAATTACAACAAACATGGAATGTTGCTTTGACTCTTTTTCTATATATAAAAAAGACGATCCTTTTCTGCACTATCTGGTTATGAATGAAAACTTCTGTGGTGTAATTCTAGATGTGCTTTTGTGTGTTTTAACCAAGCTTGTCCTTCTGCCGTCACAGAATATACAGTACTCTAGCATCTCAACTGTACTCACTAGTCGTAAACTATTTATTGTGCTTTGACCAATCAGACATTACCAGAGATAAGTTACATACAGAAGGCACATTTAACCAGTCTTATTGCACTCAGAAGGACATGGCCACTTAACTAGTCTGTACTATTGTTATTTCTATTACTAACCGAAGTCATTGGCAAGCATGACGTGAGAGGCTCATTATGCAACTTGAAAAAATTAACGATTTTTCTACTTAAAAAAATCCTATACACTACTTCAGTATATTCAACATTTAGCCGAGCTGTTTTTTTTTTTCTTTTTTCTCTCCTCCTCCTCTGTCATTTCCCAGTCGATCCGTCCATCTGGAAAGGGTGCACAAGCTTTACCAGTCAGCTCAGGCGTGTTGAAAAAGTAATATGGACCATTTGAATAATATCTGTCTTATTTAAGTTGGAAAAAAAACTGTCTGGATTCTGATATTCTGCTTAGAAGCTGTTGATTTATTTTGTTTCCCTTTCCAGTGTTTTAACTTGACAATTTATTTGTTTATTTGTCTGTAAAAAATTAAAAACAATAAACAAAAAAAAACATAACAACAGGAACAACAGCATTTTCAATAAAAAAGAAAGAAAAAAAGACTTAAGCCAACATTTTCCAACCACTTTTACATCCAGGAGGACATTCAGCTTTAAGAGAATGCAAACACACGTTTCAAAATAATCTTTGTAAATACAGCAATGAGTCCACTGAGGACAGAAACTCCATGCGGACTGGTGTGAAAACAGGAACTCTTCCTGACTACGTCTACCATCATGCACCACGAGTCATACTGCCGATGCAGCTGTTTGGCTGTACGTAATCAATCACTGCTCCTGTCAGAAACACTTCAAAACAACATGAATACATCCAAATAAATACTTGTGTTGTAACAACCAATAATTATGTTAATGATGACCCCGAAGATAATGATGATGATGATGATGATATCAATGATACTTGCAATATACTCTCACCTGCCTCGATGTACTGTATTTAGCAGCATGCAGTTTGTGGAACAAAGAAAAAGAGAAATGCCAACAGATAACTTTTTGGCATACTTAGCCATTTATGGGTAAGTGATCTAAGTGTTCATCTTGTTTTTATGATATTTTTTTTATCTATACAATAATTGTAAATAAAGAACTCAATGTCTTTGTTCATTTAATACTATGCAAAAAGTCATGCTTTTCTGATTGTTACCCACCCTTAATCCTAGAGTGTGTTGCTGGAATGTTTGTGGTCTCAAAAGTCAGTAAAAAAAACAATGTGATGTAAATTATTTTTTAGCTTGAGGAAAGTAAAATGATGATGAAATTATTATTATGATACCATGAGGGGGATGATAATAATGGTGGTGACAGTGATGATGATGATAATGATGATGATGATGATGATGATGATGAAGATGAACTGTGACTCTTGCTGCTTGACTGTCCCATTTACAACTCTCCTGACAGGAGCGCAAGTGAAAAACTTAATAAAAACCAAACAAAAAAATATTGAAAAATCACTAAATAAATCTCCCAGAGCAGCATGACCCAGCATGGTGTGTCCTGGCCCCGTGTGACATGTCCTGTTCTGATTCGTTGTGCTTCACCTTTCAGTGTCAACTTTGATTGTTTTTCCATTTTCGTTGTTCTGTTTCAAAAGGTTCTGCTTATAGAACACGTGTGGGGGTTTCAGTGTGATGGTCTAAAGGAGCTCTTGTTGTTATGCACCGTAAACCAGTGGGTCCCAACCTTTTTACCTCATGACCCTTTCAAACGAGGAAATATTAGGGCGTCCTGATGTCGAAAGGGTTTAAGACGATGACCATGTACAGCATTTCTAGCAACATCACTGGTTTCCTTTTGTCGCATATCATTCCCATCTTCCTAACCCTTTGCTCTCAGTTTATACCGTCTCCTGTCCAACACAGGCATAAAATGTTTTTTGAAA
Organism: Cebidichthys violaceus; assembly: GCF_023349555.1. Lineage (NCBI taxonomy): Eukaryota > Metazoa > Chordata > Actinopteri > Perciformes > Stichaeidae > Cebidichthys > Cebidichthys violaceus. The sequence goes on along the minus strand of NW_027176340.1, from coordinate 5,596,237 downwards.
AAGTGATCCAGCAAAGTGTGACTCTGAGATTGTTACAGTAAAGGCCTGATGATGTGTCACTATCCGTTATTTCATTACAAATCAACGGTTCAGTGAGTCTGTACTTATAGGCACTGCGGTGCTTTGAGCTAAATGCATTGACGATGCAAACCTGCTCCTGTTTAGTTGGTAAAACTGTTCACAGTGTTCTTCTTAGTACAGTATATTAGCATGCTAACATTTACTAATTAGCATGCTAACATTTACTAATTAGCATGCTAACATTTACTAATTAGCACTAAATATGCTCGACATAAACCAAAGTGTTGAACAAATTGAAATGTTTGATGTAAAGGTGGTATTAGATTGACAGTCAGGGGATCATCATTGTCTTTAGGATGTATCCTCTGGGGACCCAGCCAGCCCTCAGGGTGTCAAGTACAGATAGATGCACAAGGCCCTTTTTAATGTCTGTATGAGACGCACTGGGCTTTCAAGTAAGCAAAGACATTGACAATGCTCCGGGAATGTGATGACATAATGACCGAAAAAAAATTAGCATACAGGGTATCTTGAAGTTCTGTTAGTGATGTTTGTGAAGCGTTTTCTGCACTTATGATACGTTGTTTACGTTTTGCTTGGGTTACATATTTTTCGAAGACTAACCATGATGTTTATTCTAAACCTAACTAAGTGGTTTTTGTTGCCTAAACCTTTAGCGAGTGTTTTTGTTTGAATTCACAGTGATAACCATGTGTTTACTGCGACCATAGTGGAGTGTTTGACACACTATTAGAAATGGACGTCTGAAGAGCATTACAGCACGACTTAGTCTTCTTTCCATTTTTAACTAAATTGATAGTCTGATAGTATCAGTTAGCTTTTAGACACTGAGACTCCTCAAGCCCAAGCTGTTTGCCTGTGAGAGAGAGAGATGGATGGATGGCAACCACGTCCCAACCCAACACTCCTCTTGCATTTGTAAACAGTTTCGTCTGTGAAGACATGATTAATATCTAGGTGAAAGATGGGGCTTGTTGTATAATAGAAAGGTCATAGAAGGTGTCTATGTCCACTGGAGGGCAGTATTTCACTAGACATAACTGAAGACGCCATTAGGTCGTCCCTCATCATCCATGTAGTAATCCCTGAAAAAGTGTCTCTTAAGCATCAATGTTCTTATCAGTGAGTGGTGCAGATGAATCCTTCGCATCATTTCAGTCTCCAGATCCTGAAGGTTGAACATCACTGTTGTTTACGACAAGTAGAGGGAAGACTTGCTCATGTTTTTCCCTTCAGTGTTTGTCTGAGGTTATGAGGACTTTTGACAAGTTTGAAACTGAAGTTGGAGAACTTAATAGGAAATTTGTCTTGAATTTTTGTTTCACTTTAGTCTGAAAAAACAACTGAATGTAGTAATAGTCAAGTTAAAAGCCGTACACACCATTTGAAATGATAAAACCTGCATTCATTGTTTTTTTCATCGCTTGGGGCAACAAGCAATAAACTCAACAGCAACATATGATCGCCTTCTAAAGTTGACATGGTGAATGTGTTAACAAGCAGCAGCTTATTCATTAGCAGTTGATTGAAGTGAATGGGTAGATAAATGTAAAGTCCTCTTCACCTACTCCTCACCAGCTTGTTGCTGGAAGGGTCATGTACAGTGAGTCTATCAGAGCCTTTATGCTAAACTACAGACGCCTGCTGCAGCTGAAAACAGCATAGATGAGAGTGGTGTGAGTGAACCAAAGTTCAAAGTTGAAAACCAATACAAGGAGACGTTAAAATGCTCCGTTGAGCTAAATGGAACTGCCAATCGTTTAATCATTTTGCTTATGTGAGCCTGTCATATTACACATTCTCAGACAGTGATATAAAAAAAGGTTAATGACAAAGAATCAAAGTCTGAAAATGAGAAATGTTCAAATGACGGGTACTGTACGGTACTGTGCATGTGAAAAATCTTGATCAATGCAGTCGCCATAATTACAATGCAGGCTATTTATTTGCATTAGTCAAAAAATAAGATGTGGATAATTAACCGCCACACGCTGAGCAGAAATAGATCCAGTTTCACGACAGAATGAATGAGGTAAAGGAAACCGGGTCAGTGTGGACATAATGAATGGTGTTTGTATGCAGGTCGATAGATGTCAATGACTATCACTCTTCACTTGACTGACCCTCATCACCAAAGTATAAATTGAACCTGTCTGTGTGTGTGTGTGTGTGTGTGTGTGTGTGTGTGTGTGTGTGTGTGTGTGTGTGTGTGTGTGTGTGTGTGTGTGTGTGTGTTAGTTTTCTGTGATTAATTATTTTGATGACACAAGTTGTTGTTTGCAGATGTTGTGCATCGCTGTCAGCAAGTTACCGTACCCAGCGAGCGAACTGGTTTCAGTGGTAACCTAACTATACTTCAAAGGCCGCGGGGCATATCCTTACCTTACTACATTTTGTGAATTATAAAAGGTTTTCACAATATTCCCAATAGCATATCTACTGAGTAGTATGTCCCCGCTGTGCCAAATTTAAGCGGATGTAAGCGCCAGAAAAACTTACGTCATTTTTCCTATCTATCCATGCAGATGGTTTCATTATCACTGCCAGAAGAATCAGGCGAAGACGCATCCAGTGAATGTATCCGTGCAGCTGTGTGAGTGGCAGCTCTGTGTCTGTCCACGGCAAATCTCCCATTTTGCTGCAACTAACCGCAGCTTGGGGAATTTCATTTTTTGGGGGGCAAATTGATGAATGAAGTGTGCTTTACGACACCATATAGCCCATGGGGCCATCAGTATCAGCATGAATTGTGGGTCGGATTAATTCAATCACACAAAACAGGATATTTGGGGCGGATTCCTGTTAAATATTTTGAATGCTGACAGGAGGCGGACATCTTAAAGACAGATATTTAAACATATGGGCAATTGAAAACAAAACTATCCATATGGCTTGATACCACTTGACATAAGTGAGAATATATTTAGATGTTGCTTTATTTTACAGGTCCGTTGTTTATTAATTATTTCTTAGGAAGCTTCTTGGTAAGAGCTTTTTAATCTGGTTGAATATTTGAGAGAAAAAGCTCCCGTTAACCCAAGGCAATGTTCATTAATTCATCAACCATCATCATCATCATCATCATCATCATCATCTATTATTGGAAGCTTTAGTTTATGGATACGTTAAGTTCTATGCAAATATAAAGCATTTGCTGTCCAGTGACTAATAGACTCATTTTATATAATAGACTCATTTTGTTTAATTTAATAGAAAATGCACTAATTTAACATGGTCTCCATTTCTCAACAAAATTAAATAGTTATTTTCGCCTAATTTATAGAACATTATTATGAAATTGCAGAAAAACAAAAAACAAAGCATCACCATGTGTAATTTGGATGACCTGCCCTTTAAACCACTTATGTAAGAGGTGTTGAAGCAGACATACCTACAAATATCGTTTAGTGAAATTCTGTTGCAGCTCTTGCAAGAGGTGCTATACGTGTAAGATGTATACTGTCTCAAACATTCGCTGTGAGAAGAAGAATCAGAGAGAACAATCAAAAACCGGAGATTTCAGTGCATTAGCATTAACCCTGTGTTAGCTTTAGCATTAGCGTGGTAGTGTGTAACAGCATCAGCATGCACGGCTGTGCCTGCTGGGGTGGCACAGCCCGTGAATTTAGAGTGGGCTCCCACAGCTCGGAAGATTAGCGCCCGAGTGCATTCAAGTCCATGTGCGAGGGCTGATTTCCAGGAAGAATAGCCCTTTATTGGGCCCCAAGTTGAATCCTGCTGCTTCCCTTTTGCCCAATAGAAAGCTGCAGTAACTGACAGTCCTTTACAATCAGCCAACACTGGTGGAGGTTTTGGGGCTCTCCTCCTTTTTTTTCCGCTGTTTTTCTCCGAAAGGATTGATTTTGAAATTACTCTTTCTCTGCCCAGTGTGTGTATGGGTTGGTATATTTGTGTGCATTCGTCCGTAAATGTGCGTTTGTGTGTGTGTGTGTGTGTGTGTGTGTGTGTGTGTGTGTGTGTGTGTGTGTGTGTGTTTGCGCGCATACACTGATACACAAACATAGAGACACGCATACCGAGAGAGACAAGGACAGAGAGAGAGAGAAAGACACGCACACATGCACATGTTTGAATGCCAGTCTTGGCAATTGTCTTAATAGGATAAGGGGAGACTATGGTTCCTGTTGGGGGGGATGGGACTGTGGGAATGACGTTAAAACACACGTTGCATTCATGGCACTAACAACTACGTTGTTGGTTGATTCAAAGCAAAGGATATATGTGGTGACTTGTTATCTCCCAGATTCACCTCAAGGCTTTAAATAGTCTGCACACTCGCCAAAAAAAAGTTATGACACACCTTTGGGCAGGAATTTAACTTTTTTTTGCAAAACAAAAACACAACCATAATCAAAAAAGGTAATGACTCATGTGCTCAGAGTGCATTCATAGTTTTGAACTTTTATCTCTTTTTGTTGATGTTGGTTATTTCACACAATGCAAAACTACGGGTCATTTAAGGAGAATGAAAGAAGTGACATTGTAGATAACTGAAGAAGGGGGTTGTGGGGGTGTTGCAATGAAGGGTGCTGACCAGTAGGGGTCATTTGTGGCATAAGATTCATGAAGGCCTTCATGCTAACAAGCCTGCTGGTATCTCAATGTTTCCCAACCTTTTTGGCTCGTGACCCATTGAAACAAATTAGTACTTGTCACAAGTTATTATGAGCAATTCTACTAGAGGGATTTCGTTTTCACATTGATTTTCTTGAAGGACTTTAAGGGGCCAGAAGAGAGGAAACTATTCAGTGTGACACAAAATAATTAGAAAAATAAATGTATATGAGATTACACTAGTAAATATTTTTTTTTCTCTTTTACCTTCAATTATATTGTGACTCCCCTCAGATCTATCTTGGTACCCCTTTGGGTCTCAAACCCCAGGTTGGGAACCATTATCTCATTAAGTCAAATCATATCCTGAGCAGACAATAATTCAATTACAGATTTAAGATTGAAAGACATGTCAGACTGTCATTGCAGGCGTTGAATCTGCTGTCTTTTAAGGCTTCCTGCCGATCTTGTCTTTTCAGATGAGGATAACAATACTTTCTATCATTGAAACCTGTATGATTGCCTTGCTTCAGTGGAGTTCAGTGGAGATGCAGTTACCTTGGACGATTTTTCCTGACCTTGGAAATAGCTGCGAACAAATGTGATTGTTTAGGTGTATTATGACATGACCTACTGTAAGTGTGACATTCAGTTAGCCGAAGACCCTCGCTGATTATAGACAGACATTACAGTCCCTCTATATATACGGCCACCTCTTATCACACAACCATAAGTCAATACTTCGGGCGCATGATAATTAAACCATCTCCATGACAATTGAGCAACTCCATTTGCTGATGAAAGCTTCCGCAAAACCTTTTGATACATGAATAGATGCACAGCCTGGGAACACACACGTACACAAAGTTAAACACCACATACTAATGCCTTCACGCCCCAAAGACGCAATCACCCTCAATCCTCTGGTGACAGCAGATGGACAGGTGTGTGATTACCGTCCAGCCTCTAAACCTCACAGGTATAATAGCTCCCATCCCCCTGCTCATCGTGTCGATACCGAGATGTCAGCCAACGATAAGTGAAATGACAAATTCAGAGGAAAACATGGGGGGGGGTCATATATCCCAGACATTTCATCTTGAAGTAAGGATGAGGGGGAGGTGGATGAATGATGGTGAGAAACAGAGAGAAGGAGACCACCACCAGCCATCATTTGTATGACATCTCCAGTTTGTCTTCATCACCCATGGTCCATTGCACTCCAGGATGTACTAATGGCTCGTGCATCAAAAGGCTGTCTGGCAGGTGAGCACGGAGACGGATAGCACTAAGAATAGCCGAATGTATAATTGCACATCAGGTTTAATATTATCAGTCTCCCATGAGAAGTCTGCAAGGTGAAGGGCTTGAATTACCTTGGTGCTCATCAAGACAGTGACAGTAATCAGTACTGACACTTGTCTCTGCATTTGGCGTTTCTGTGAGAGAAATGGACTCAGGACTTTGTTGGACCACAAATCCTTTCACAAAAGCAGTAAGGTATTAACTTATTGTGACTGAATGTCAATTTGCAGGTGACTCCGAAGAACTCCATCCATTCTTCTACTATAGTCCATGTATTTTGACTTTGTTATATTTCCATTCCTTCAATGCTCTGTGTCTGTTTTCTATGATTGCTTCATTGACTTATGTTGAGGTTGTTTGTCATCGACTCTCAAAAATAACCCATATTAGCATTTCTGATTTGTGTACATTTATGGCAGAATCGTTTTGTCTGTTCCTTCCAAAATGCATTTGACCTTTCCAAAATGGTTCATATTACTTCTTTTTCATCTCTCACTGCTATGGTTAAGGTTGGTGCTCGCTCTAAACTGCTTTTTATTCTTTTTCTGTTTTAACCACACAGGGATGGATAGTTTGACATTTTGACCTGACGCTAGTGTTACTGTAGATGAAACTACAGTCAGGCATACCATCCAGTCATTTCATGTTGGCTGAAATGCCTGGATGGACTTCTTAGAGTCCTGCAACAGCCACAAAAAAATGTTTTTGTTTTTTTTGTCAGAGCATTTGATTTATTGATTGCTGTGGTGTGGTGTGGGCTGTGTTTGTCTACATTGCTGCTTTGCATGATGGTACACTAGCGCTAGTCGTTAATAGTATTAATATTCAGCATACCAATATCAGCCTTCTCAGCTCCATTGGCATGTTTACGGGGGTGTTGCTGGCAGGTCTCACTCACTACTGGGTGGCCTGGTTGGTAGCTACTCAACACTCCCCTCTCTTGCCAAACAGAAAAAGCTATTGGACTCAGTAAGGTGGGGTCAGAGTGTGTGTAGTGGTGTGTGTGTGTCTGTGTATATGCATGCCCATGTGTATATATGTGACTCATGCTTAATTGTCACGCTCTCATACCATGATCTGATACAGTCACACTATTGTTGTGAATGTAAATACTACCTTTTGTTGGACACCAGACTAATTGTCGCATGGGGATAAAAGAAACGCTGAATTCAAGTGGACTGAATGGATGCAGTGGATTGGCTGCAGCTTGTGTGTTGAACCTGGGTTTGGGATCTGTTGCGCTCAGCTCTTTGTTTTGCATTTCCCCTAGCTTCTTTTTTCTCCCCTTTCCCTCACAGTTTCTTTTTGTTGTTGGTTAAAATTGTGCATCAATGCAGTCTAAGGCTTTCTCAGTGAAGTGACCCATGTTTAAATGTTCTGGGGGCGTTTTGTTGAATTGCTCAAGCAAATTGCTGTTGATATGAAGATGTGGGGTGGTGTCTCTATTGAGCTGCAGGTTTATACACTCTGGAAAGCATTAGCATAGCAAGGCATTGAATGGCAGATCGGGCTGAAGTTATGACTTTGTCTTTTATCAGTCAACTGGGGTTCTTCCCTTGAATGGGCTCAGTTCCAAACATGTTAAACATATCAAAAGAAGATGAGAGGAATGAATTCCATTCAAAAATCCTCCTATAGAATGAAGCTTGGAGAAAGTTCAATCAAGAAGGCTATCTACTGTAAAATTCTGGCTCTGTGTCCGGATTGTGTTTATTCTTTCACACTACAGCAGTGGTCGTCACAGACACACCTGGTGGAGATCTGCACTCGACTGAATGCTTTCTAGTGTCTGTTTCCTGTTTTATTTTGTAGGTTCACTCCTCACATGTCATGTTTTACTTCCCACCTTTGTGATTGAGTTTCTTCACCTGCTCTCCTTGTGTATGTGGTCTGTGTTTCCCTTGGCTCATTGTCAGTTTGCTGTCTCTTCTTGTCAGAAGAACTCCAGATTGTTACTAGCGTTAGTTGAACAGTGTTTTTGTACTCCTGGTTTTGATTGTTTCTGAATTTATCACTTTTACCTGTCTGCTCTTGGACTGTATCCTGTCAGTTCATTCTGTCATCATTAAATCATTAAACGCCACACGCTGCCTCCTCATCAGTGTTTGGGTCCAAAACTGCTATAATAAACTCTATTTTCCAACTCAAATGCAGACTGACGGTGCTTTTCCAAGTTGTCCTCGACCATATTGGCTCCAAATTATAAGTTTCATTGTTTTATTTCTGAAATTATTTTCCAACATTTTTAGATTTTTGCTTTGTTGTGTGTTGCACTTACACTTAGTTGGTCCTGGTGTCTCAGAAACTGTTTACAAAAGGCAACATGCATTCATCAGGGTTGTGAAAAACCTTAGAAAGAAAGGACTCGACACAACAGTTTATCATAGGTCAATATCAGAAGATGACTTCAAAGCAATAAGGAAGGTGCTGTATTCCAAAAATCCTGAAGAGCTAGTAAACAGAGTGTGGTTTGACGTCCAACTATACCTTGGCTACAGGGGAAATGAGGGGAATCGGCAGCTCAAACCCACGTCATTCACCATCAAAAGAGAAGAATCTGGGTTTAAGTACGCGACACTGGCCTTCAACAAGCATACAAAGAACCACAGTGACCCACACAAGAAGAATAATGAGAGCACAAGGAGATTAATATACGAACAGCCTGACGATCCTCTCTGCCCTGTATTATCTATAGATTTATATCTCTCTATTAGGACGCACCAGCCTTGTGTTTGTACCCAAAACGAAGAGTGATCTGCGGTGTCAACAATGTTTGAAGAGTAGCCCTAGTGCATATTTATTTGCCGATTGGGATACCGTAGAGTTAGGTATCCTGGCTGTTAATGTAAAAAATGTTATTTGTTGTGTGTTGCAGGTACACTGGAGACCCGACATCACTTTGCAACAATGTTGGCCAGAATATGCAAGTGAGCAAGAACGCAGCAGAAATACACCAAAAACAACAACCTCCACAGCACCACGATTTGCCACCATGATTGGCCACAAATGTGAAAGTTCTATTGAGATTCTATAGAGCTATTGCAACCAGAAATCGGGGACTGGAGAAAGAAGAGCAACATCCTCGCCACTCCAAGCAACTCACCTCCACCTGACAAAAAGTGCAAGTCTACAAGCAGTTATCAAAGCCATCCTACTGGTGAAGGACAGGTTTTCAGTGGGTGCACAATAAATGGCAACATAAAAATGAATGTTAATAGATAATAAAAATGAATATAATGCTAACCTGTGATAAAAAATAAAAATGCTAGCTGCTAATGTAGGCTGCCATCAAAGCAACCACCTCGGTATGTGCAGGCAACTAGCCCAAGAGAGACTATTCTATTGTTAGCTTTATTATTTATTCATTAATAAAAAAAACTATTTCAAATTGAATGTATCATATTTGATGACCGTTTTATAAAAGCAATAGCTCACTTCAGTCCACGACATGTTGCGCTTTTAGTTTAGTGCCTAACAAATCCCCTTAGCTTGTGATATAATCACAACATACCGGCCTGTTGTGAGCTACTGCTTAATTAAGTGCCTGTTCTGGTAACTAATAGGTGTCCAATTCAATTTCAAACGATATTTTCTGGTTAAAGTCCAATGCAATAATTGCTCAGTTGAAGTAAGTCAGAAGTAAGTAAAAATTAAGTGTTCTGTTTGTCTCTTGTTGTTTTCCAACTTTTTCACTGCTAATGTGGAATAAGGAACATGGAAAACTGCTCAGAAGCCAACAATTAAAAGCAATGCATGATGCTGCTTAAGGCTGTTGTTACAGTTTGTTGCACAATGAGTGAGAAACAAACCGTTTCTGTGAAAAGAGCAAATGCATAAACCTATTTAATGCATGTTTCACCGCTGAGTGAACACAATTGTAGAGATTCAGCATTCACTAAACAATGAAAGAAAACTCTCACTGTTATATAATATCTTGTGAGAAGAGGGTGAGAGAGATGCAGACAGACAGCTTTGTCCTCTCTCTGTCCTTCATTTTTCATTTTGCTTCCATCCTTTCCGTCTTTCTGCTTCATTTCTACTACTTACCCTTTTGTATTCCATCTACTTCTGCCTCTTACATACTACAGTTCTTTCAGTCCACCTATCTAATCTCTTGGCTTATTTTCTCTACCACTCGCTGCACCCTGTAAAAGACTGTTGGTAGGTATCCAAGCAACAAGTCTTTTTTTTTTTTCCAGTGTCCCAACTGGACAGCAAAGTGATGTGTTCCCCCTGACTTTAACAACCAATGGAACAAAAAGTCTGTGGTCCCATGGGACCGAGGCGGCCAATCCCTTTGAAGCATCTTGCTTGTTCTGGAGTCAGTAGGCCAGAAGGATCGTGGTTGAAGAGAATGGCCTGTAACCATCTTGTCAACAGACAATCCAGAGCTGCAGATAAAAGGTTCTCCGTTTCTAACACATCTTCTGGGGGCAATCTCCCTCACATCATAGTCCACAACTCACTCTTGACCTTCCTAAAGTGTTTGGCACTGCATCAGGTGGGGTCAAATGTTTTTTTTGTGTATTTGTATCACCACACTCATTACACCGCAGCAACATTGCAGCACTAAGTCTGACGTTTTACCAATCATAAAAAGAAGCGCATGAAAACAGGAACATTTGCCTCTGAAGCAGCCCTCTACCTCCAAGAAATTATCAAAGTTGTATCCGCATCAAGCATTCCCCCCCTGATAATGTTGTACAGGGCAACACAAATAAAGGACTTGACTCTGCCTGAAAAGCACAGTGAGTGTTTGCCAGCCGCTTTGGGTGGCCATACTTTTTATGCAGGGCACTTCCTTTAAGCTTCTAATGACAAGTGACCCTTTCGTGAAGGGATTCATAGAGACTAGGTCAGGCTTTTAGAGTCAGGGGAGTTCCTAGTGCACCGAGTCTATCACGCCTGGAAACCAGGCAATCAACCGGTGTATGAAGAGACCCTACAAACCCTATAAACTTTTTTTTTTAAGCCCATAGGAAAGGATTGTTCTTCAAGCAGCATGGGTTATTAAGACTTTATGATGGGCTGATCATTCATCATTAGCGAGTGACAACAACAATCCAATGTTTTCAAATGAGGAGATCCGTTCATATTGTATGCTCGGGCGCAGAGTGACTTCTAGATGGGACAAAGAGGTGTGAGTTGGTATGCTCAGAGCAAAGCCCCAGGAGCAACTGCTTTGACAAAGGGAAGCAGACTGTTGACATCAATTCATAAATCAAACGGGTTCACTGCCTCTTTGGAGATCGAGACTTGTCTTCCCACATTTCTTCAACCAACAAGGACCTCAGGCGGGAAAAAAAAAAAAAAGTGTAAACAGCTGATTTATAGGCTGATAACAATATATGTGATGAAACTATAAAAGATGCTGATATATCGGCGGGGTTCTAATATAGATTTTGTATCATGTTTTCCATAAAATGATTTTGTCATATTATTATTAACAAAGTGTAGGCAGGAGAAACTTAAGAGACACCAGACACTAAGTTTCATCAGGGATATTTATTGCTCGACTAATCTTACGTAGGAGAATAGTATTAAATTCATTCAGAATGTCCCAAAGACTTTCCTACAGTAAAATGTACAATTCAGACGCAAATTCTCACCACAGAATGTAACTCACTATTCAAAATAATCCAACAAGACTTCCACAAATATACGCTACTAACATATACTATGTCATATACTAACATATACCAAACAGAAGGGCCTTAAAACCATAATGTTACAGTATATCCATTTGGTGGATTAATTCAGTGCATAAATAACTGTAGTGGTAACTCTTCCAATAATACAAAAATAAAACAAACAAAGCCACATGCAGTTAATTCCGATACAACACGAACCATTTGGCACGTTGATATCAATTGAAATGCTGTATTATATTCAATATACAGACTACATTCTATCTTTGTGCTTACTCAAGTGCACATGTGGAGGCGGCAATCGACCCCATACAGCGCAACACAATGAAAACAAACTTTCAAAACATGGTTTGGTACCATGCACACAAACTGAACGTCCTCCAACATGATTGATAACAAAATACATATCTGTAAGATGAACTTGTTAGGCTTTCAGGAAGTATTAGCCTTTCAGTCCTCTCATGGGACCAGCTAGCATCATTCAGCAGCAAACATTGGACCTAGATTCATCTGACTTCTAACAAACCTATTAATGCACGTCTTTCTCATCAAGAGAGCACACCTGGTGGGGCTACAGGTGAGTCGCTCGAAATGAAGCACTCTTCACTTCCTGTTTTGCTTTTCACCTGTTTACGCACCTCTTAATATTACTTCCTGGAGAGGGTGCCCTAATAGGCACAGCGTCATTTAGTGGCTTTAGTGTGAACATCACATTATCAACTATAAGGCTACATATACATTGAAGACTTTAGCTCTGAAAACTCATTATTCCTTCATAATTGTGAACATTTTGTCAATGGGTCATGCCCACTTTGTTAATTTGCGATCTTCGTCGGAGAAATTCAGAATTAGCTATTTTAGCTAAGCACACAGTGCTTTACTTGCCAACCTGCAACTTGCCGGCCAACAAACCTTGCTGACATTCATCTGCACACACCAGTTAGTTTACACAAGGCTGCAGATCGTTGTTGATTAAGTGTATATTGTCAGAATGGACATAATTATCAGAATAAGACCCAGATTATTAAAATAAGGTTAATGCTTTAAAATCTGTAGTGTTGTCTGACTGGTTGCATGCTGAATCTTCAACTTTAAACGAATGTAGGGCTTGATATGTAGCCTACATTATGTGTATTAGGGCCCTTTTTAAAGATCAGGTTTTTGTTGCATTTTGTACGGGAGCGCCTGATTGAGTTGTGTATGCCACATGCCAGCCATGGATTTGTTGACATAAAGCCTAAATAATGGGGCGGCTGTAATATAATAAGCTACTAAATATTGTTAAATATACAGAAAAAAACTCCAAAGCTCATGCTTAAACTTACGCCAACCTAACTTTTTTCCTCGCGTTTTGCCCGTCTCCTCATGTCACCTTGCTCTCTCTCTGCCGTGGTAACGCTGATGTGAGAGCTAGATTGGTTACCAGATGGCTTTTATCCAAGTAGAGGCGCTTGAGAGTAGACCGCTTGGAGAGTGGGAGCGCAGTTGCAGGTTTTCCATTTCATGGAGCAAGATCTACCGTCACTCTGCCACGTCTGGGATCTTCCTTTATATAGACGGTAGACTCACCACCACCACTTTACTCAACGCGGATCCAGATTGTTTTCATTTTCCTCTTTTGCCCCCTCTCTCCTTTTTTTTTCACCCCCCTGATCAGGCTTAACCACCCTGTGCTTTGTAAAGGCAATTGTTTGTGCGCATCATCGCGGGAGCCAAAAGGAGGTTTGCCACTGTTCCATAGGAGACCGGTGAGTAAGCGACGGATTGTTTCATGTCTTTCTATTGCATGATCCATTTTTTTTTTTTTTTTTTTTTATTGACATATGACCCAACTTCTTACTAGGCTGCTAACTTACATTCAGTAAGTACAATAGCCTATAATGATGATTGGGTTAATGATTTGCCCACTAACATTAACATGAATGTACAATGTCTTTTCTACTTTTTTATTCATGATGTTGTTGTCCTTCAATTGAATGAATAGTTGATGAGGCATCACACTTAATTGTTCTTTTTTTTTATATAGATACATGGCTGGTTAAAGGGCCATGCAGTTCCATAATAAGTGAATATTAGTTGGACTTCTGTTGATTTAAACCTTCACATACATAAGTGTGGACTTTTCAATGGGCGTGGTTTTGCACTGATGGGACAGTCCCATTCGAATGTTCCAGGAAAGATACAAATTCCAGAGAAAGTCACTAAATCCAGTTTTTGGTTATGAGGTCACCTTTTACAATTCTTCTTTTCTTGTGTTTGTCCAGCGGGCTGCTGGAGCGTCATGACAGCTGAGAAGAGCGGGCCCGTTATAAACGGGAAACCAGAGGATGGCAGAGACCCGGAAGGTTCCAGCGCCAGCCTAGACAAAGCGCAGTACAATGAGAGGGGCCACTGGAACAACAAGATTGAGTTTGTCCTGTCTGTGGCTGGAGAGATCATCGGGCTGGGCAACGTCTGGAGGTTTCCTTACCTCTGCTACAAGAATGGAGGAGGTAAAGAAGTTTTCAATTATCTGTGGACATATGCCAAAGAGTGAAGGTGGTAGGAGAGGTTTTTGTGTTTGCAGAGGTGGACATAAGCTCCCTTGCAGGAAGGAGGAGGCAAGACAGGTACGAATAGAAAAGGCAAGATTACAAAAGAAACACATAAGTCAATATTACCTCTGATTAGACACATACGTAGGATAATATATGATCATTAAAATGTAAAAGGCAGATTCCTGAGTAAAGGAGGTACGACAAGTTATTTTATCATACCAAAAATAGAGGTCAGTTTTGTTTCTATTAGCTTTGATTTTATAAAAAATGGCAAGAGAAGTATCAAAACATGATGTCCTTTATTAGCCTATTCCATCCATTATGCACAATCATGTCAATGAAAGAGGTGGGCTCCCTCAATAGACACCATTAGACAGCACAGTATGGATCCTCCATTTATCACATGAAAAGGTCATTTTGCAGTAGAGAGTGTCATCGTAGCGAGTTGCTTTGATCGAAATCTTGTGAATTGCTCCTGTCGCACTCGTTTTAAAGTTTTATCAGACTTTTTTTATTGATTCACGCTCTGTAAATATTTTTCTTTTGTGTGCCTAAAGGTGCATTCTTCGTTCCATATGTCATCTTCTTCGTGTGCTGCGGTATCCCTGTGTTTTTCCTGGAGACTGCCCTGGGTCAGTTCACCAGTGAGGGAGGCATCACCTGCTGGAGGAAAGTCTGCCCGCTATTTGAGGGTGAGAAAACCCGCACTTCATATCTTTTATCAAGGTGTGCTCAGGATCTTACTTTTGAAATAGAAGATCGGAAACTTTAAAGAGACAAAATAGTCGGGGCTGATGAAACTTGATTCTTGCACATGCACACTATCATATATATGTATTTCCTCATGATGATCCAGAGTAAATTATTTGTTGTCTTATCTGTTGCAACACCTGTACAAGCTATGGACTCTTACAGGTGTCTTACTGATATTAGTCACTGCAGCTGTGAACACTTGCAGGTTACAATAATGTGAAGATCCAGCCCATTTACCTGTAATTGTTCATCTCTTTTGTGTCTCTTTTGACATCTGTGTCTCTTTGCCTTTTCAGGAATTGGTTATGCAACGCAAGTGATTGAAGCTCATCTTAACGTGTACTATGTAGTGATCCTTGCCTGGGCCATCTTCTACCTCTTCAACTGCTTCACCACCGAGCTGCCGTGGGCTGCCTGCGGGCACTACTGGAATACAGGTAGGAGGAGGGAACACTGGATACGAGAGGAAATTATTCTTGTGTGAAAAAATAATCATGTGCATCTTTTTTGTTTCAAGAGTAAATTAAATAGAAAATACCTCATAGGGTTTAATGTGAAATGCCATATCTAAATCTCTACCTGCAGGACGCACTAAAAAGTAATAACATTGTGTATTCACAGAGAACTGTGTCGACAACTATGGAGAAAATGCCACCAACATTACAAACCCCAATTCAACCTCTCCAGTCATTGAGTTCTGGGAGTGAGTACATTTTTCATTACATTTTTTTTCAGGTGTTCTGTCATGTTCATTAGTCTTTATATGAGATTTCACGCTCTGTTTGTGTGTGCAAAGTCCCATTGGTGGGCATACTGTTATGATGGCCTTCATCTCTGTGGGTATAAAGTATTAATGGCATCACAGTTTGTATAAAAACACAACAAGGAGATGCAGTTCAGGCAGTCTACAGCATCTCCTTTAATGTGGAAAATCTGAGCTTCTGATAGCTCCAGACTTACCCTGACCCCCCCTAACATTTGCCCCAATAATTAGTCAGCCCTTTTCATATTTGTGTGTCAACAGGCCCTGGTGGGCCAGCTGTCTCCCAGCTAGAGCCATGTGTGTGGCAGCGGATCAGGCGTTGTCAGTGTGTAATGCTGACCACACTTCCTGTCTCGCTGCCAGTGGCTATGTTTACACTGCTGGGTCAAATCTAATTAAATAAAAAAAAAACTGTATATTGCAGTCAGATGGTTGAATTAAAAATGTGATATATATATATATTTGTGCTTCTAAATCAAAATGAAGTGAGTGATGATTTGTGTAACAGGAATGAAAACATCAGATTCAAGCCATAAACATAAACTTAACCTCGGAGACGGCCATGCCCAAGGGTAATGGCCAAAAAGAGAACCACCCATGTTGCTGGCAAAATTAGAAACCAACCAGGCTTTGTTTGATCCATGCCAAGACAGCCTGTTATGTGTTGTACTGTATATACAGCATAAACAAACATCAGAGCAGTAAGTTAAACAAGCTGTATTTTGCCATCTGTATGAATGTTTACATTGATGCTCCAAAATAATGTTGCACAGTTTTATCATCCCATCTTTACTCCTAAAAATAAAAAAGATTATTCACTGAAATAGAGTTTGATGAAAGACTCACAAACAACCACATTATTTTGTACATGTGCGATTCATTTTGTACACATGTGCAATAATTGTACCAGTGCATCACTAAAGTAGTGTGGACACATACTTTTGAATAAACCAAAAAAAAAAGACTGGACACAAGATATCAATGCAGATGTCTTGGGGTTTCTTAACCAAGAGGATGCAGTACTGTGTTATTTTTTACATTTCAAAAGTTCACACATGTGAAAAGGAAAATGATATTTGTTTCTTTGGTAAAACTAACGCAACTGAGTGTCTTTATGATGGTTATTTATGGGACCATGTAAAAGATATCCATCTCCTGCTTGCTTATCCGTAGATTGAGCCATACCGAACCCTCAAAAATGACTAGACATTATTATTGACCAGAGAAACCTGCTCACCTACTCTGTCATAAACACCACACACAGTATGCCCACAAGTTGCCTTGCAGAAATATGCAGCACTTAGCACCCATACAAAACCGATTTATATACATTTTAGATCACACAAAAGTAATTTACACACATTAGTGTTCACATCTTGCCCTCTCGGCTGATCAGGGGGGCTGTGTTGGACCTAGCCTGTGGCCGGCCACCAAGAACATGTCACGATGATCAATGGCTGGTCAGGAGCTCCGGGGGTGAACTCGGTGGCAAAGATTTGGCAGCCCCATGAAGCCCTATGGCTCTGAGTCTCACTTCTCATCCACCATCAATGCTGTTGCCTGGCTTTGCTTCAACAAACAGGAAACACACTGTTAATTCACCACCGCTGACAAGATGATGTCATAATTGCTGACAACATGCTTGTTATATTGCACCTACACTGTTCCATTTATATTGCAGGGAAGAACATTACAGTTGTAGTAGTCCTATACTATTACAGTGACACACTACAAGCTACAACTGGATTCTATTGGCTTGATGGCGCGCTACTGCCGAGCAGCATGCTGAAACTAACCATTTCAAAATGTACTTTATTTGTCCCATTGGGGAATTTGCTTTGGACTCCACGGTGCAGTTCCATAACAAATTAACGAATAAACGTCACAGAGCAAATGCTGACAGCTGCTTGATACTTCGAGTTATCAGATGGCAGGTGGAAAGTGACTTGTACGTTTTAGGTAGAGGGTTGTATTACCTTGTAGTTGCATCCTTAACTGTCAGGTTAGCAGCAGGATGAGGGTGATGGACAGGAGGAAGTGATACTGCTGGTTATTCCCCTTGATGTCATGTTGCTCTCTGAGTCGCTGACAGAAAGTGGATGTATGATTTGATCAGGATGGCAATGTTAATGACTGAGCTACATTCGTCCTGAGTGATTGGGCAAGTACATGGGGAACCAATAAAACACAATAAAGGCCATTTAGTGATCAAAGCAAAGAAGAAATTGTTTTGTTTTGTTTCCCCATTCAATAAAAAATCTTGATCAAAATCAAAGCTTTGAGGATCAAGAAAAAACACGTCATTGTACATTATATTTGTTCATCACCCAACTGAGGTGATGGACAATGTTTTGATTTTGAGGAGTAGATGTACTTTGTGGGGTTGAATAATGCATGAACTGAACTATAAACTATGGTTAACAAGAAAAAAAATGCATTGTTATTTATATTGAGCAGCCTCAAGCAAATATGTATCCTCTGTGTTGTAAGTTAAGTTGCACAATTTGCAATTAATACCTGAAGACTGACTGAAGTTCTATTTTCATTACATCCACATCTAAGTGTTTAACAAGGCTTGTACTTATGCCACACAAGAGTATTAACTAAATTGTAAATTACCTCTGCTCTCTGTGCCAAATCAGACGCAGAGTACTGAAGATTTCAGATGGTATTGAGCACATGGGGGGAATGCGCTGGGAGCTCGCCATGTGCCTGGCCCTGGCCTGGTTCATCTGCTACTTCTGTATCTGGAAGGGACCCAAGTCAACTGGCAAGGTGAGACTGAGTAATGCAGGTTCACTATTATGTGTGAGTAAGTGGAAGTCTGTGCGGTTTAACTGCAAGCACCAAATGTTTTCACACGCTAAACAGGAGGAAATATTTGTGTAATGCTGTTATCATATCGTCCAACTCATGATGGAGAAATTTGTATATATATATATATATATATATATATATATATATGCAGGAATATGTGTGCATGCTACTTTGTAATTTTGTATTCACCTAAACACTGAAACAACCACAAGATAAAGCAATTTCCTTTCTTGTCCTCAAAACAACACCATCACAAGAGGCCACATGCATCCATTCATCCATTCATTTTCTATCCGTGTTTCCGGGGTCGGGTCGCCGGGGCAGCAGGTTTCGGAGGGTATTCTAGATGTCGCTCTCCTCAGCAACGCTTCACTACTCTTCCTGGGAACCCTGAGGTGTTCCCAGGCCAGACGAGATACAATCCCTCCAGCGTGTTCTGGGTCTATTCCGGCGCCTCTTACCAGTTGGACTATGAAGGGAGGCTTCCTGATCAGATGCCAAAACCATGTGTGAGCTCCTCACCCTATCTCCTAAGGCTGCACCCAGCCACCATACGAAGGAAGCTCATTTCCGCGATGTCATTCATTCATTCTCATGACCACATGTGAAGGTCAGAATGTAGATGGGCTGGTAAATCAAGAGTTTCACCACAAGGTCCGGTACAACGGCCACAGCACTTCTGACACCCTGTACCGAACCACCTGTTCATCTCCCGCTCCGTTTTACCCTCACACTTGATCAAGACCTCAAGATACTTCAAGTTCCTCGCTTGGGGCAGTGAGTCACTCCCAACCCAGAGGGTGCAATCCATCGTTATCCAGCAGAGAACCATGGCCTCAGACTTGGATGTATACTGACTCTCATCCCGAACCTCTTCACACTCGGCTGCAAACCGCCCCAGTGCGTACTGAAGGAGCCAACAGAACCACATCATCTGCAAAGAGAAAAGATGCAATTCTGAGGTCACCAAACCAGACTCTCTCCTCCCCCCTGCTGCGCCTTGAAATCCTGTCCATGAAAATCACAAACAGGATTGGTGACAAGGGACAACCCTGGTGGAGGCTAACATCCACTGGACAGGTGTTTAGCTATTATACGGACACTAACTTTGGTTGTACAAGGTTTGGTTATCAATGCATCCCCCCTCTAAATGAAAGACGAAAGATGTGTCTACACCGCCTACTTCCACCTTTCCTCCCATCATCCATTTGAATGTCCTTTGAGTCTCTTTTAGCAGCTTTGAGGAGGATAGTGAGGATGCTGCACCTTGCTTTGGATGCTCAGCTCGACTAAAGAAACTCCTCTCAGATTCAATGAGCCAGAATGAGTAGAGAGTTGGAGATGGAGTGAAAAAAGAGAGGGAAGAAAGAGAGTAAAGAGAAAAGAAGAGAGGGAAAAGGGTGTGTGAGGGAAAAATGAATGGGTTCACATTCTACATGACGGGGGGTGGGGGAAACAACCAAGCGGCAATGCCTATATCTCCCTGAAGTGTCTTTTGTCTGGCTGTGAAGTAAGAGGGGAGAAGGCTTCTTCATGGCTGGGCTTTAGCAGCCGGTCCAAGATTGATTTCTGTATTCACTGGAGGAAAGGAGAACGTTCATGAGGGGCATGCAGAGTATACCCTCCGCCTCTGCCTCTGCTGCCTCTCTCTCTCTCTCTCCTGCTATGAGAAATAAACCACAGCCACCCATTGCAAGAGAGAGAAGTGCTTTCTTCTCCACAGACCCTACAGCCCATTCAGTTCCGACTCTGCTAAGCTGTTTGCTTTTGTTGGCTGTGTTTGCCAGCCATTCTCGCATTTAAGCCCTCCTGTTAGATTTACGGCGAGGCAGGGGCAAGTTTGACCAGTAAATTTGTGGTGGCTTAAATGTTTACCCGTGGTGAGCTGGATGGAGCTTGTGGAGCATCAAAAGTGCATGCAGAGATTGAATATTGTCCTTTTCATCGCCAGAGAGATGGAGAGAAAGAGGGCAAGAAGGTTTAGGATGCGTGATCGTTTTATTTGACAAATTAAAGGAGAGATTTGCTAGGCAGGAGACAACTTTTCCCACACTTTCCCCTGTTGGCCACGCTAGGATTAACAAAGCTTAGTGCGGATAGCCTCATTAAGTCTTGTGCATCCTTACAGCTCAAGCACTACCTTGGTTAGGAATTAATTTATTTCTAAACTTTTGATTCAGGTTTTTAAGGTGAAGGACATTAAGGATATTCAGTAATGCCGAATGTTATCAATTTCTGGTGGAGGGCAAAATAAAGATTTAACTGGCCTTTCACATAGGTCACACTTGTCCCCACGCTGTAAAAGCGAGCTGAACTTATCTGAAAGTTGGATTAAAAAGTTCAGTACATCAAATGCTTCAAATCCAAATGCTGCTTGCAGTTATAATGTGACCAGAGTTGTACAGTTAATTGGAGTGTGCATGCGTTTATGGGTGTGTGTTTAGGCCCGCATGTGTGAATGATCTACTTTATCTTTGTCTGTAGTATGTGCACACCCATTTCGGTGTTGTGAATGAAGTAGTGTGTGTGTGTGCACTCATGCACTTCTGTACGTGCTTCAAAGAAAAGCACATTTTCCCACACTGCCAGCATCACTCCTCTGGGCTTCTCCTGTTTAAGAGACGGGGCCAGAGGAGCCTTCTTTTCTTTTCAGTCTCCTGGCCTGGCTCTGTTCTGTCCTGTTCTGCCCTCAATTGGACTTTGACTGGATGCCAGCAAGCCAGGGGATGTATGTGGCCCGCCTCTGCCTTCCAAGAGGCCAGGGTCTTTGTTCAAGAGATTTCTAAGAGTCTTGAGCTGTTGAGCACAATTCTGCAAAACCTGAATAGTTCAATAAAAAAGGGAGTGTTGGTTTAATGGTTTGCTACTGTACTGTACTGAATTTACTATCGTGGAGTTGTTGTGCATGAAATCCTACCAGTTGTTGTACTGTACATACTGTATTCAAAGTATATGTATATAGTTGTGAAACATGGCCATTTTGGTTAGAGCATTAATCAGCTGCGAATACTGTTGGAAGGTTTTTTGCTTTGCACTGCTTCATTTTGAGTTCTGACAGTGTCAGAACTCTGTATATAAATTCATATTCCAAATCTGCATATTTTTACTTGCAGGTTGTGTATGTGACAGCTACATTTCCTTACGTGATGCTGTTGGTCCTGCTGATCAGAGGAGTGACGCTGCCAGGAGCATACGAAGGCATCAAGTTCTACCTCTACCCGGACATTTCACGACTCTCTGACCCTCAGGTAGGCTTATTTCCAATGTATCGCTCTCATTCTATGGCAAACAGGTTACGAATCTGCCTCTTTCAAAAAAGTCAAATGTTTAAACCTCAGACATTCCCACACATTGCAGCTATAAAAAATGGAGTTGTAACAGTTATTGGCTGCAGGTGGCACATGTGTCGAGGTTGTAGAAGCTATTGGTGTCTACAAATACAGCTGTTAGTGGTGGGGAAAAAACAGATCCCGCATAATGCTGCGGTATTTTGCATGGCAATATTGTGTCGGTACATAAACACCAAGTATAGATATTTTATTGCATAAACTATTAATATTACAATTAGGGATGTCGGGATTAACCTATTTGGCCATACGGTTATATAAATCACATCAAGTTGAAGGAGCTACGATATCTATGGTGTCCTGATTCCTGCATGGAGGTTTGTTTGTGTGCAGTGAAATCTCCTCTTGCGTGAATTATTGCGTTACTTTTGTGTTTGAGACAGTTGTGCCACTCACCTGAAGCGTTGCTGTAAACATTTCAGAGGGAATCAACACCTAATTAAAATTGCTAATGTTTTTCATCACCACTATAGATGACTTAAACAAAATAAAAGGAAATAGTTGATGATGATAATAAATATTTTAGTTCATTGGCTATAAGTCTATTAGAAAGGGGCTGAGATGAACAGAGTGATCTTATCTTATTGAAGAAAACAGATGTTTACAAACTGCATATTTTGCAAATGAAAATAGGTAATATATCGAAATACAGTATATCACAATGTTTGATAGTGCAATACTCAGCATATCCCAAAATCGCAATAATATCGTATTGTGACTTAAGTATTGTGATAATATAATATCGTAGGGCCTCTGTTGATGCCCACCTCTTACAGCTATACACTGTGGCTGCAATTCCTTTTCTTGCTGCTGGTGGCACAAGTTGGAACTGCAAGTCCAGAAAACCCAAGTCCAGTAATATTTCTGCATAAAATAGCCAAACAACTGCTTATTTGACCATTTCATGCAGAGTGAAACTGTTTTCTAAATGGCACCTCTCTTGTGGCCAAAGTTTAAAAAAAGGCAACCGTTCCATATAGTATGTAAACATTTGGCTTTGTTTATACGCCCCTCTCTAGGGCATTGACACTGTGGCTTACAGTAATATACAGCCAAGATTATCATAGCAGTGCTGACACTTCCTGCTGGTAATGAGATGATCAACGGTCAAGTAAATAGTGAGTTTTCAGAGCCTGGAGGAGTTTAAAGATCAGGATTTGAGGCTAATAGAGGTGGAGCATTAACATATAACTCAAACACACACGCAGAGCAGACTGCTTGACCTCGTCTGGAAAAGGACGAGGTCGCTAGGCAACAGTGCACAAGAAAATGTCAGTGGATGGGGTGTCATGACAACATGAATCGATATGGATGTAGAGTTTGAGCGGGAAAGACAGAACAGAATGGAACATTGATGGATGGCTGATTGGATGGATGGATGAATGGATGGATGAATGGATGGATGAATGAATGGATGGGTGGATGGTTAGATGGATGGATGGATAAATGGTTAGATGGATGGATGGTTAGATTGATGGATGGATGAATGGGTGGACGGATCGATGGATAGATGGTTAGATGGCTGGATGGATGTTAGATGGATTGATGGATGAATGGATGGATGGATGAATGGGTGGATGGATGGATGGATGGATAGATGGTTAGATGGCTGGATGGATGGTTAGATGGATTGATGGATGGATGAATGGATGAATGGATGAATGGATGGATGGATGGATAGATGGTTAGATGGCTGGATGGATGGATTGATGGATGGATGGATGGATGGATGGATGGATGGATTGATGGACAGATGGTTAGATGGAAAGACATGACTTCAGAATTGACCTCTCATTGAATCCCTTCCTCAAGCAGCGATTGTCCAATCACAGATTAACCAGTGTTATGTGGATGCATGTTGAAGTGATGTGGACGGTAACAGGAGCAATATCTGAGATTTAAGACAAGAGCAAAACTGTAAGGAAGGGACGACACGGTGTGTTTACTGGCTGTAGTGTAAACATCAATCGTTAGCATGCGCGGCTTAGTCTTGCCCCTGCAGTAGTAATCTATCGTTATCTCCATGGCAAAGGAGTTTATTATTAAGTTTTCCTGGGACATACAGCTTTAGCCTCGGCCTCGGTGTAAGTAGCGCTCAAGTGCACACTTAAAGGAGTCGGGTGGAGTCTGTGTTTTCAGTTCATGGAGCTGATATAGCCAACAAGCTGCAGCTGATGAAATCTATGGACCACAGTTGTTCTTTCAGCAGGCAAAATAAATTTTAAATGTTTTAAATATGATATAATCGAAATTAATAGTCAGGTTGTATCATATTATACAGATTATACAGATTATATAATATTTAATCACTTCCTCCTGTTCAGACTCCGATCCTGTCTGAACACCTGTTTTAAACTCTAAACGGCAACAGCCGGTCCACAGTGTGAGACGCTATGGATGTGATAACAAGGACACATTATTGCCTCTGAAATGATGAGAAATTGAGTCAGTATGTAACTAATGTACAGACAGACAAGCAAGACTGGGCAAAGCAGCTCCTTGCAGTGAGAAAAGGTGTTAAGAACATACAGTATCAAGCCATGATCACGGCTTGGATGATATAATGCAGTATATAAAGACTAAAACATTAACTCTTGATAAACTGCCTGTTACCAGTTATACTTCATTTTTATATCCATGCATTTGCAATGCAATAAAGTAAGCCTATAACATGATGTTAGATTTTTTTTTTCCCCAGTTGTTATCCAGTGAGATGATTGTTGCATCTGGAAATTCAGTTAAGTTAGAGGAAGGGAGAGAGAGAGAGGAAGAGAGAGAGAGAGAGAGAGAGAGAGAGAGAGAGAGAGAGAGAGAGACACACATACACACACACACACACACACACACACAGTGATACATACAGATAGATGGTGAAGGAGTGAGACAAAATGGATCGACAAACAAAGACACAAACAGAGGCAAAGAGCGAGTGAAGGAAGGTGATAAAGAAGTGCTGCTGTTTGGCAGAGGAAGACATTACTTCTGACACCGATGTTAAATTAGCTTCCTAAGGGACAATCAGGGCTCTGTTCTGTTCACCAGGCTGTGTGCAGTGTGTGTGGCTGTGTGTCACCCGCTCTTTTTACACCCCTGAACTTCATCATGCATTATCTATTCTCCCGCCCCCCCCGTACCCTTCTCTCCCTCCCCCCTCCCCCTGCACTGTGCATCACTCCTCCTCTCTGCACTTCACACACTCCTTTCTTCCCTCCCCCCTTCCTTGTTATCTTTCCATGTGCTATAACCAAAACGCTGTTGCTATTTGTGTCTTTGCAGCCTCTTACTAGTCAAACCTACCTTCTAACTTCCATTCTCCATTCCTCTCTGTATTTCCAGCATCAGAACATGTTCTTCCCGTAATATACACAAACAGCAAGGCCCAGCATGTTATTGTGTGTGTGGTACCCTTCTTTATCAAAAGAGACAGACAACACAGACATCAGCCAGACGGTAATATGTGATAAGCCTACTCAGTGGATGTGTTAAAAGCTCACATGTTCAGGTGCAGATAGTCCCTTCAGGGTTTATTGTTAAATTCAAAACTTTAACCTGCAATAGCTCATGTTTTTGCCACTTGAGCCGTAGGGGAGCTATTATCACCTCATAAAGTTGATATGATAAAAGTATTACACATCCAGCAGCTAGCTGAAGATGTCTTCTCTACTGTTAGATGCTGAGCAGGTAATGTAAAGTGGGAGTTTTAGAGCCGAAAGAGCTTCAAAACAACATTTTGAGAGCAGTGATTTTAAATTAAACCAGTAAAGTTGTGAACTGTTTTTTAACGCTTTTATGTTGTTTAGTTGCCATGGAGTGTATTTAATTATGTACTATTCAGAATCTCATTTTCAAATAGATTTTATTGAGATGAGTTTACATTTAATTTAAATAAACAACATTAATGCACTACAGTCTGCTACATTTGATTTTTGCAGTATTGTTTTATTTTTTTTAAGAACCATGTGTTTTTCAGTTCATTTTATCAACACAATAGTTGCAGAAAACTCAACAGCGTGTCGTCGACTAAAGACTTAGAAGACAAAATTGTTACATGACACAATCAACATGCACATTTTAAAAATGATAACTTAGGTAACCAGTTTCATTTGATCTGTTCCCTGATCTCACATCTAATTCTGTAATGGGTAGAAAACCGATGAGTTTTGCTTTTTGTTACTTTTCTGGGATGTTTGACGTTCTCTACGGAGAATGATGTACAGTAGAGTTCGACACTACGAGACCGTTGACACTAAAGAAGAAAAGTTTCTGACTTCACCCTAAATCTGCATTTAAGACGTACACATACGAGTAATGAAGTAGGAGAGCAAAACTGTTTATCAGAAGCTAAAAGCATCCCTCATTGACTCATTGCTGCAGACTTGCACCATCTGTACAATGTACTATAACGTGATGATTATTTGATACAGGTACGATTATGTCCATTGTATGGGTCCAAGGTGAAGTGGCGAGTGAAATCTAACTGATTTATTTCAACCACATATCTTGCTGCACTTCACATAACAGTATTGCCTACTGTATGGATCTCAATTATACAAAGAGTGCGGCGTCAGGAGTATACAAGAGTGCTACATTTACATTACAAGAAGACTATCTTACAGCCAATGTCATCCAGCTTTCACACAGTAGAAAAGTTTGGTGGAGCCAGAGTCTCAACATAACCAAACACAAGCCGACCAAATTAGGCACAACATCAACAAGTGATTCTCTCTGCGCCTGGGCCTTTAAGGTTTTCCTGCGCTGTGCGGCCATCAGCCGAGGGTGAACTAAAGGGAACATTAATGAACATTAGGAGAGAAAGGCCTGTTCTACCACAGGAACAGTCCTGTGTTTGTGAGGTCACAGAAGTTACCGTGGTTACTCTCAGGAGGGAGCGAAGACCGTGCGTTTGTTAATTGTTTTGGTCGGGAAATGAGATTAGTGGCTGAATGGTGATGTGAGAGAGTTTTCAAAGAGCCATGCTGCATTAAGTTTGAATTTGCTTGCACACCATGCTATCCTGTGGGTTCTAAGGTCCTGTGCTGAACTACAAACTAGTTTAATAATTTTACTAATTCACTGTCTCAGTAAAGAATCTTGCATGTGTAAATCCCCATGCAGACTGTAAATCAAAATACTTTGACCCATGTCCACATTATACCTACATAATTGGCCGGGATAAAGAAGGTGATGAAGGTCTTTCATTACACTTCATCTTTACTTATCATCAAACAGTGTGATTCTGAATTGTTTTGCATTGAAACAGGGACCTAACTAGGATGTTTCCCTTCAACCCATTGTGTACTGAACTGAGCCGCAACCCTAAAGAAGATTAATGAATTATCTTTAATGATCCCCTAAGACAGGAATTTACTCAGGGACATCTTAGTGTAGCAGCTAATTACGGAACAACAATCATCACACCTAAATGATTAAATAGGTTGTTTGTCAGTGTCAAAGTCACAATGCTTCAAGGTTTTGTGAGGTACAACATTGTCAAGCTCCTTCCAACTTCGCTGCTCAGAGAGGACAGTCATTATTTACATAACCACAAAAATGTGCTTGTCAAGAAAATATGAGCAACCAAATTATTTTGCTTTTCTTGTGAGGATATAGTGTCTTAGAGACACCCAAATTACAAAAAAAGATTTAAAGTCTACAGCAGGGCTGCCCAAAGCGGGGCCCGCGGGCCAAAGTTGGGCCTCCATGAGGTTAGATTTGGCCCTCCAGATGTTTCTAATGAAAAACTTTTCTCATGCGTTTTTGCTAAAGACCAGCGAACTGCTAGCTAAACTTTGCACACAGCAAGGCACTCTCCTCTGCTCTCCCAAATTAGCCTGTCACAGAAAACACTAACACACCACATTGAAGATATGTCTCAGGACATAATAGTGGAAAAAAAGGGCAAAAACTGCAGAATTTGTAGCTTTTTCAATAGCTTGGGGTGAGAGCAGTGATAATTCTGATTCAGTGCAGCTTTTGTTGTTTTTGCGAGTGAAAAGATAAACAGAACACAAGAACTGGCTTGTATCAAGACACTGCGGCACCATGAAAGGGAAAGATTTGTTTGCGGCTGTTTGGAGATTGCTTGAAAAGAAAGCTGTACGCTGGGAGAAAGCGGCTGGGATTAAAATGGAAATGTGTTATTTAACTCTGTAAAAGCTAAAAAAAATATCCAATTAAGGGATCTTGGGATCCTATCACCATTTTGCATCTGAACAGTAGAATACAATAGGTCTTTGCTTTTTATCCGTGGCCCACCATTGAGATTCAGTTTTGGCCCTCCAAGGGAACAAGTTTGGGCCCCCCTGGTCTACGGCCATAGTGGCTCTGTGAGGCTGTACTTAAGTGTTGCTTTGAGTTAAATGCTAAATTCAGCATGCTAGCATGCTTACAATGAAAATGACAACATTTGCAAGTTGCATAAGTATAATGTTAACTATGTTCACCATCTTAAGCTTAATTTATGCTTTCCATACAGAAATGAGCTGAAGCAGAATCATGACTATGAAACGTTTAGTTCTTTTACAAGTCTTCCTCGCAAAAGCAACAAGGATAAATCAAGCTTTAATTTTGCGTGTTACTTTTTCAATGCTTTGTCCACAACAGACAAATTCCATTGGAAAAAAAATATTGAATGTTTAAGTAAACCCCGTTAATCCCCCACCAAACAGTCGAAAGGACTGGAGTTGGTGTAGCATCGGAAGACTTTGTATCTACTTTTAGGATGTTAATCCGTGATTCATGCTGCGCCACTGTGTGCCTCTTAGAGGGCAAAGAAATAGATTGAGCTGAGCCATAATTTCATTACAAAGTCACTGAGATGATGAAAATCAGGTAGATGAGGAGTAACAAAAGAAATATGGGGTTTCATTACAGCAGATAAGTGTCACCTCTTGACATATCATGGTAATCTCTTTTGAATGGAAAAGCCTGTTCTACTTATCGTAATTCTGTGATTCAATTAATCAAAACAATCTCACAAAAAAGTATATTGTCAGTGACAATGCGCTGAGACGCATAGATGAAGTGGAAATTTAAGCCTTAACTGCAAAGCATGACAAATTATCAGATGCCTTAACAGTTTCTCAAACTTTGATTTGTGTCTGAATATATTTCAGAAGAATGGTGTTCAACCTTCCCTGCAGGACAGTTAGAGACAATATGCTAAAGAGGATTAGAGCTGTTCTCTCTGCTGGAAAAACAATTTAGACATACTTTCTGTTTGTTATTTTTTATAATGATTTGTTGTTGACCTGTTTATGTATGTATGTCTGTTTATTCCCAGGTGTGGGTGGATGCTGGAACCCAAATCTTCTTCTCCTATGCCATCTGCTTGGGCTGTCTCACTGCTCTGGGAAGTTACAATTCCTACAACAATAACTGCTACCGGTAAGACTATCAGAATACAGGTAAAGCCCCACTTTTAAAAGGTGATTGATAAGAATGAATGGATTGTCACATACTATATTGTTTCCATTTCCATTCATCACGCAGTAGTTCCCTGCATGAGAATATATAGGGCAGAGAGTCTGCGTTGCCTTTAGTATAAGGTCCGGGGACAGCCCTACAGTAAGTGTGATCTCCTTCTCTGTCTGTCTGTCTTGCTCCTCAGGGACTGCCTCATGCTGTGTTGTCTGAACAGCGGCACCAGCTTTGTAGCAGGTTTTGCTATCTTTTCTGTGCTGGGCTTCATGGCCTACGAACAAAATGTTCCTATCGAGGCTGTTGCAGAATCTGGTGAGAGAATAACAATCATGTTTCTTCATCAAGCATCAAGTCCAAGAACTGTAGTGTGGCTGTATACTTTATCTAAGGCATGCTGTAGACTGGAGAGAGCCTGTCTGAATCATTGTATTGTGGAAAAAAATGGAGAAACATAACCAGTTATATAATGCCACACTCTTCACCCAAGCTCTCAGACCACCGTATGATGATTTATTCAAGTCAGTATGAATGATTTAGTGAATGTGACAGAGCGAGAGATTTGAAATGTCTCAGAGCACGGTGAGGACAAAGTTCAATGTTTTAAATAATGTGTTTAAGGGTCTGTCACAAAATGTAGGCGTTAAATAACGCAATGGCATTCCACCTCTTATTTTGAATCAGCTTTACAACTGTATCTCATCTCATCTCGCTCATTTCCCCCAAGATCAGGCATTGTGCCACTTTGTGCACTGACGGTGTATTTACACGTCTATCTGCCTTTAGTTTGTACACAGCGTTTTTTTGAGAGAGCTATTCAAACCACTTTGCCAAGTGGAGGTTTACTAGCATCTGCATTGATTTTTGATAATGTTTTTGTATTGGAATAATCCTGCTTACACCACAATCATTTGCCAATGATAAAATGACTATACTGAACAATAAAGCCTAAAGCCTTATGTGGACTCCTAGGAAAATAGTGTTGAACTTAAGGCGCTGTCAAATAGACAGCTATAAGTCCAAAGATCAGCTGATTTTGCTAAATATTAAAAGAAATGTGAGCGAAGGTTAAGGGTGTAGCTGAAAAGCGAAAGATTTATGGACCAATCTATGATTATTGCTATTAGGCCATCAGACTCCAGTCTTGACATTTTCACCTGCTCTAATATGACTACCGTTATGTTTTCTTTTTGTGGTACAGGTCCTGGTCTTGCATTCATTGCATACCCAAAGGCTGTTACTATGATGCCACTGTCTCCACTTTGGGCCGGCCTCTTCTTTATGATGCTCATCTTCCTCGGTCTGGACAGTCAGGTGAGGAACACTGGTGTCAGAATACTGAGAATATAGAGAATCTTTAACTTTTGAATACAATTCAAAGGTTGCTAAAAAAAAGGGGGGGGGGGGGGGGGGGGGGGCTGACTTGATGTTTTCGCTCAAATTACACTGTTTATAAATATTTATTGACATTATCTTACACTTTGAATTTTGTTCAGTTGTTGAATACTAAGCCAGAAATAACTATGTTGTCTGTACTGTACCATAGTATTGTTTTTCTCAAGGATGTTCTATCTTATCTATTTTATTTTTGCAGTTTGTGTGTGTGGAGAGTCTAGTGACAGCTGTGGTGGACATGTACCCGGAGACCTTTAGGAGAGGCTACCGCAGAGAGCTGCTGATTCTGGGCATGTCTATAGTCTCCTTCTTCATAGGACTCATCATGTGTACAGAGGTAAGACTCAACTATAGGAAGACATGTTTGCATAATCTGGAGAAGCCAGCGAAAGAAAGTAAAAGAAAGTAGAACGTCTTTGCCAAACTACACCAAGAGACAAACTATTTTTTTAGCATTGCACTGCTACAATCCTACAGTGCATGAAGTATTTGAGCAATGAAACAAACGAGTCAAAGATGTAGACTGTAGACTGTGGTTTTGTTTTACATTCAAAGCTTTTATTGAGGTTTTTAAATGAAGCTTTAAATGTCTGTCATAATTTATGACGGCATCACCCTAAAGACAATGGAAAAAAATTATAATTTTAGTTTTTGTGGTTATATAAATGTAATTCAAGGTGCTATTAGATTTCTGCTAGACCGCCCTGTTAATAAAGGTGCCACCCTGTGTGCGGCAAGAGAGAGAAAACTGTTTTTTTTAGGGTTTTTTTAATGTCCACCTTAGACCCTTAATGTTCTCTTGAAATCCTGAACCCAATTAACCTCCTTATGACGCCAGCAGGACGGGATGCTTCGTCATTAACAGGCAGTGTTATATATATGTCATATAATCAATATAGTCAATATAGTCAATATAGTCAATATAGTCAATATAGTCAATATAGTCAATATAGTCATATAGTCAATATCAATGTAATTAACACAATGACAAGAACAAACTCACAAGAACCAGTCACATATTTATACGACAACAAAGCAGGTAGAATAACATAAAACCCAAATAACACGACTCAACAGGCCTCTGCACATTCCAGCAAAACTGCGGCACTAAAACACGCATTCCACCACACACTCCTGGGCACGGACCATTCAAATATTATTCACATCAGAGGGAACAATATTAACCATATCATAAAAACGACACAATAGAAAAATTAACACAGTATTAGTAACGCTACTGCAGATGTAAAAACAACAAAAGCAGATCACTTACCAAAGCTGCTGTTCACTATTTAAAGACAAAGTCCACCCTCCTTTCTTTGTTAATAAAGAGTTTAATGACACGGTTGTACAGTACATCGGTGCGGTTCAGTTCCTAAAGAGGTCCTTCTTAATTCATGGACGCCAGTGATGACAGTCGAGCCTCCCCAGTTGTACTTCTTGAATACGTTTTAGTGTGTTTGAGGGCTGAAAATGTGAAAATGTCCGCTCGCCAGAGGCAGTAGATATTGGGATTGTCACCGGCAAACATGCCAAAACGCTAAAAATGTAATGTCACGTAAAAACGTCTTACATATCTTTAAACTTGAACTCTTACTACTACAAAGTTCTGCTAGCTGTTTCACAACAGTCACGCTAGTCCACTGACCAATCAAGCCACACGTTAATGTTGACGTACTTGTAGGCCAGCTAGAAGCTCTGACATGCCAAAGAATACGACCAACATGTCAAACTAAAAGTCTGATTGGTTGAAGACTATGACAATCAACAATATCGTCCCCATTTACTTAAACTGCAAAGAGATTCATCTGTAATTATGAAGGCGTCTGGGCAGATTTTTATACTGGGTTTAAACAGAATGATTAGACGTGCACAACAAAGGTGCACAGCATTTGAATGTTGATTTAGAATTTGAATGGCAACGTTATGAATGAAGCTTCGATGCTTCAAACCATTTGGTACAGCCCAACAGGAGACAAAAAAAAAAAATGGCTTTAGTTACTTGACAGATTGATATTTTTGCATACAAGACACACAATATGAAAATGTATTTAATAATATGTTAAATGTACAGTCAAAGTGTACTCAACCTTATTTCTGGGGAGGTTTTACCTTCACATCATGTTTTTCTTTTCTTTTCTATGTGGGCATGTCAGCATCACCTTCATCACCGTCATCATCATCATCATCATCACCATCATCATCATCACTACCACCAATTTACGTCTAAAGTCTGAGATGAAACCCAGTCAGGTACATTCTAGATAAAAGGTCAACAATCCATATGATAGAAGAAATGTGGCCCTGTTGGATTAAAATCATTTGATCCAGAGTTTATCATGTTTCAGTCCTAAAGGTCTGCTATCCATTTAGAGCTATGTTCATGTCACCAGCTCTGCTGTGCTTTTAAGACATTTCATCTTTAAGTCATAATAATAGAAGAGAATCTTGTTCCCGACACTATGAAGAAGGTCTTTCA
Organism: Cebidichthys violaceus; assembly: GCF_023349555.1. NCBI lineage: Eukaryota > Metazoa > Chordata > Actinopteri > Perciformes > Stichaeidae > Cebidichthys > Cebidichthys violaceus. The sequence goes on along the minus strand of NW_027176340.1, from coordinate 5,563,157 downwards.
TCCACTAAAAGCTTTTCATGTGTCCATATGCACTGCTCTCCATCCATCCCCTCTCTGGTGGCCCATAATGGTGATGGAACAGGGGAGAATAATTTAATGCAATATTAAAGTGCAGGACTTTCTCAGTTTTTCTGCGATTGTAGACTGTTTCATTGTCACCACCAATTTTTCCCTCGGCTTTCAGCACCTGCACCTCTTGCCACTTTATTCTTTTCTGCCACCAAAGAGCCATCATGATTAATAAAAAGTCACGAGAGGCCTGGAGTAGGATTAAATAACCGCTCAGACGGTCTTCTGGGAGTAAAGTTCAATACCAGGCTGAAGTGTGGGGATAAAAAGACTCACTGAGACATTTTGGTGTTATTCTTATGTGTTTACGAGAAGTTCAGAGCTGTGATGTAACCCTACTTTCAGATTCATGTGAGATTTTATTCATGATGACCCTGTTAGTGGAAGATAAAAGCACAAATGAGTTGTCTTGAGTGGAGGTAGGGTAGGTAGAGTGGATGATGTGAGCACTGGAACAGTTTTAAAGGATTTATGGGAAATGTATGAATATTTGCATTGTTGCTGGGAATTAGATCATAGGATTGATACCACTCTCATATATATTGTATGTCCTTTCAAATCTCCAGCTAGCAGACGGTTAGCATGACGTGTTCATTTGTAAGCTTTAGAGCTGCTGTTTTTTTTTTAACCTGTTGGCAAAATCAGGCTAGCTTGTTCCCAGTCTTTATTCTAAGCTAAGCTAAGCAGCTGCTTGCTTTAGTTACATATTTAACTGACAGATATTAGTGTGGTATATCAAATTAGAGTATTTCCCAAAATGGGCATGAACATCACATATAATGCAGTATCTTATAATGAACAAAAAAAAGATCATGCTGTTGGCTGAAGTTGATTTTCTACAGTACATTGCTTTAAAATGTATCGGAGCTATAATGGGCCATACAAGAACAGGGTGTAGTTTGGGTTTAAATAGCCCTCCAAAGAAATAACCATGATTACTGCATAGATGTTTAATTAACACCACAGCAGCTCTGGAGGCCACGAGAGCCATGGTCATTTTGGGACAAATCCAAATTTTAGTTATAAGAAATATCAGTGCCGAGTTGTTTTTTACATTGGTTTACTATATGTCACTATGATATCGGCCCCAACAACCAAATTAAGAAAACATGAATAATTTCATATTTGATGTGATCAAACCAAGTCTGTGACAGAAAACTGACACCTGTCTCGTCCCATCAGGGAGGGATGTACGTCTTCCAGCTGTTTGACGCGTACGCTGCCAGCGGGATGTGTTTGCTGTTTGTGGCCATATTTGAGTCCATATGTATCGGCTGGGTGTATGGTAAGATAACAGTCTCAACTTGAAATATAACGAGAGATCTCAGAGAAATGTGCTTTTTCATTTCTCACCCTTGTCATCTCAGATAACAATTGTCTTTCTTATGTTAACTGTCACACAGAAAAAGGCCATTGCACAAACATTGAATCATGCTTTTACCCTCTGCTGAAATAATATTTCTTCTCTGCCCTCTGCTGGAGAATGGGCACAAACACATGCATCACTCACTTAGAGTTATACAAGGCACACACATCTTTTTATGGTATTATAGCAGTGTGACATTTTTTTCTATTTTATTAAGCAAACATAGTGTAGTGCATTTGTTTCTATTTTATATGCTCTCCTGCAATTGACATTATGCCCACAGGAATTTGTGGCTTTTATTTATGTGTTTAAATATCATCACATTTAATTATTGTTAGGCAGACGATTGGTGTGTGTGTGTGTGTGTGTGTGTGTGTGTGTGTGTGTGTGTATATATATATATATTAAAAGTATATTTTACATGAAGTAATGCAGAATGTCTGTCTCTCCTCCAAGAAAGTTTCAAACAAAATGTTATCCACATCTATTCAGCAGCTTTGTTTAGATGGCTATATATCTTTTAAACTGCCAAAAGACATCAATCTCATCATTATTTTGATGCTACACGCAGAAACTCTGAGTGACACGTATTTGCATTTCAGGTAGTGACAGATTCTACACAAACATCGAGGACATGATTGGCTACAAACCTGTCTTCTTCATCAAATGGTGCTGGATGATCCTGACCCCGGGCATCTGTGCTGTGAGTCTGATTGCAGACACAAAATCAAGCGTCAGCAGTAGCATCGACAACATATCATGAGCTCAATAGTGATGAAGGACAGACACATTCGGAGGATGCTCCTTGTTATCTTTCAGATGGATCCTGGGTTTCAAATTAATACCCCTATTTATTTATGGAAAGCAATTGTTGAATTTGTTATTGGTTGAGTTTGCAAGATACTTTCTCACTTTGGGTGAACAATTACATTTTATCCTATAGCTGTTTCTATATCCAGTTACACAAACCCATAATGTTTTTGGATTTATCTTTTAAATATTTCTTGATAGAAGCAAAAACAGAGTGTCGCATATACAGCTTTGATTTATATCTGGGTTTGGGTGAAGGTATTAACATTTTAAACAATGGCTTTGGATTGTTTTCACATGACTTACTCTGTACATGAAGGCTCTATTGTGTGTGGCCTTACATTTACCAGACCTGTATTTGCTACAGAACCATACTGACTCTGAATTCAAAGTATGCAACCTTCAGTCATCAATACATGTATTGTACTTGTATTTGTTTATTACAATGCAAAAAAACAACATTTACAAATAGGATTCTAATTTCAACTCCTGCAGGCAATTTTCCTGTTCTTCCTGATTAAATACAAGCCGCTGAAGTACAACAACGTGTACACCTACCCTGACTGGGGCTATGGTATCGGCTGGTTCATGGCCATGTCCTCGATGGTCTGCATCCCTCTGGGTATGATCTGGAAGATCTGGCAGACTCCTGGCACCTTCTCTGAGGTACGCGTACACACATGGACAAATCTTACAAGGTTTTCTTTCATTAAAGAAAAACAGTAACGTTCATGCCTTATTGCATGTAGCTTTAACTATAATGTCGTTGACAAATTAACTTCCTTAACATACCAGTAATTACTTTAAAATCAATGAAGCAATGCTCTTGATGATCAGTAGCCTCCAACTAAACCCTGCAACGTTCAATCTTGAGAACAAATATTTGCTTCCTACATAAAAAAACAGATTGTTTTCTTCTTCAAAAGGCCAGAAATGAGATGTAGTGTTTATTTGGTTTGCACAGACCATAGACAGATAGAGAGACCATAGAACCTTTACAGTAGTCATATTTGCACAGGATGAGCTGCAATGGTAACAGTTTGATGACATAGAGAACCTTCCTGTGTGTGTTCAACTAATCTAGTAGGTCATTTCCCCAAATCTGTGGCAAACATTGTCAAAATGCAGTGTGGATTACAAGGTTTGCGGCCGTGACTGTCATCATCAATAGGTGTACCTCGCAAGCAAAATATTTGGAAGTTAACGCAAAGCCAATATTTCTCATAGCAGGTCATTCCTCAACACAGCAATGGGCAGTGTGACCACCACATGTGATATAATTCATAGAATTAATGTAGATAAAACTTTACAGTCGTAAAGATCATAGAAGCAGACCAGCATTAGTGACTGTTGTTTTAGAGATGCAACCCGTATCACCTTGTAATGAAGGACATGATTTAAAATAATCCAGCTACTGTATCTATTTGACTTTCTCAGAGGGATTTTGACACAGTTTATCTTCCATCACCGCTCGAGGGAGGATCAAATAGACAAATTGCAGGTTTCTGACGTGAGATGATCAGTAGTAGCCTCTGGCTTTCAGCAGACCTGATGCATAATGAAAAGCAAAGGAATGATACTAGTGATATCTGTATGTTTTTAATGCCAATATATTGTGACAGCTTCATATATGTTCATGTGCAGTCCTGTATGGACAGTGACTATTCAGTTAGTGAACTGGATAGTTAGTGTGACATTGTCAAATGAGTGGAAGACATACTTCATCATTTGATATGATATATACAGTATGTTATGGAACAAACTGTGTGAGTGTCTTCTGTTCACTTGGTCATCCCTGAAGTACCTCGAGACTGAATAAATAGGAAATCACCTATTAGTTTAATGTCTATACAAATGAGGTAATGGTTAGTTGATAAACTGTCATAAAAAGCTGATTTACTGTATTTGTCAACAAATGAATCGCTGGCACAGACATTTTATATCTGGATACATTTTTTTGTTGATGCATTTGAAGTTCCTTCAAAGAGTAAGACTATATGCATGAACTGCATTTGCTTTATGCCGTTATCCGAAAAAAGCATTGTGGTGGGAGACTGAAAAATAGCATTGTGTCTCTGTCTTGATGCTCTCTGCAGAGAATAAAGAAGTTGACGACTCCCAGCCCGGCCCTGAAAATGAGAGGGAAGCTCGCCACCCTCAGTCCTTATGCTGCCAACGATGCAAAACTTAAGGTTGATGGGAAAATATCCACCATCTCAGAGAAGGAGACGCATTTCTAACCAACCGCCTGACTGACCGACCAAGCTGCGTGCCCTCGTCACAATAAGTCCAACAAATGAAAACTACGGCAAACAACAACAACATTATCCACCACTACACAAAACAGGAAATGAAACAAATGACTCAAAGTGTTATTTTTGTTTTGTAAAAAAAAAAAAGGGAAAAGAAAGCAAAAGCTATCACATTATTCGTAGTCTGCTTATGTTTTGCACAAACTTTCATAACACATTTGTTGTTGTTTTTTTCAGTTAACATCGTGAGTAAAGCAGCTGTTTCTTTCTTTTCTAACCATTAATATTTTGAAATATGTTTAATGACATACAATTTAAGGTTAAAACTTGTCTTGGTACTTTGTCAGCACTGGTCACACTAGTGTCTGGGCCTGTAGAACAATACCAATGTGCTGTGTTGCAAAAGACTTACGCTGTACATTTATTGGCAAAGTGCTGTGCCTCTCTATTAGGTACTAGGTACCCAAATGTGACTATCTAAGATGTAGCAGCTTTTGGACCATTCTACATAGTTGTGTGTGTTAAGAGAATACTGCAGTATGTGTTAGTACTGAAGCTATACCAGAGTACTGAGGGCATACCCTGCAAGTTAAACTTTAGTTGTATAAAAAGAGTTTTGCCATCAAAATGTCGGACGTTATCTGAACCAGCTGTGACTGTGAGGGTTTTTAGGCCTTCAGTGATTCTTATTTACTTGAATTCATTGTTGTTGCAAAGCAACATCAGCAAAAACTCTGCTTACTGCTGTAATTGCATAATATTATTAGAATATTCACCATCAAGTTGTGATTTATTAGGTTCTTGAGGGCTTTGCTGATTTCCAACGCACTGCTCTTTCTAAATAGGCATCTCTTCTCGGAAGGTTCAGACTAACGTTGAAGGAAAATGAATAGCAAAACCTGTAAAAGCATTCCTCTTTTAGAAATCTTAAATTTGACTATTGTTTTAAGCTACAAAGCTTCACATGGCCACAAATAGAGAGTGACTCGCAGGCTGAGTCTAAAAACACACCTCTCTCCCTCCTCTAGCTGCCCTCCTATAAGTCGTGGGTTTCTGTCATTTCACAGCAATTATGCTGAGCCTAACACAGAGTGACGGACAGACGGGCTTCCACCCCTGCATTTTTATTTCCTGTTCCGCCTGTAAAGGAGAAGATGCACGCCCATCGGATGAGCATTTTAAAACCCATCTGTCCTCTTATACCTCCTCTTTTTATTCTTTACCCTTCTCTCCATCTCTCCTTTCTCCCCCTGTCCTTCCTTCTCATCCTCAACGTCTGCTTGTCCTCCTCTTCCAATGTTTTTCCAATTCTTTCTTTGACTTCTCTTAATCACTGCTTGAGCAATGACACTCGCCTTGTATGAAACTGTGATGCTGCTGAATGCTTTGTGTTTCGTCGCAGACTTATGCATCAGCGATAGTCTTGCTATTGATTAGTGTTTCTTGAACCACACTGGAAAGAATACATCATTTAATTTTGCTGATTGAGGCAATGCCGGGGTGAAAGTCCAGTCTGCTCCTGTCATTCATTTAATTGTGGTAAGAGTCAATGAGCTGGTCTCATTGTTCAGATCAAACTCAGTTCATTACAGCCTCATCCAATCAGCACTCAAAGGACTCTTGTCCTCCTACCTCCCTTCCTTGCTTTATCTGGCTTTCTCACCTCCCGTCCTTTCTTCCCACTGTTCTTTGTTTCCTGATGAAAATGCAATCAAAGGAGAGCATCTGAGAGAATGAAACTCAAATTTCTCTCTTTACAGTTTTTCAGGAGGAGGCAAAGAAAGCAGGGGAAGAAATAAGGAATTGATGAGCTGAGGAAGTGCGTGATCGAGTAAGTAACGAGGGAACTAGAGGAAGTGTTTAGTGACTGAAGCCCCTCCTGTCTAAGCTGTGACATCCTCTTAAACATGTGATTGGTCCCGCTGGCGTGGTTGCATTATGACGTTATCACCTCCTCACTGATGTTTGTGCAAGTTAATAGTTGTGTGCATTGGAAATTCTAGCCTGCTGTTTAACACTGATCTTGTTGATGTATATTTTTACATCTCCTTCTAGAAATCTGTGGTCTATTTCTTTACATGAAAGATGTTTTAAAAAGAATTGCTGTATTAAAAAGAATACAACCTTTGATTTGACTTTTGATATGTTGCTCAAAAGATCTTGTTATAGAAATATAATGAAAGGTGTTTTACTGTTCTGTGCTGTTCTATACACATTTTGGTATTCACAGGACACATGAACTGTCTGCTTACTCATTTTTAAGAATAAATATTATAAAGGAAAACAGAGTGTTGGCTCCGGTCTTTTTATTTAACTTCATACATTCTCATAGTTCAGCATCACAGTTATCCTGAAGAGGATATCTCAGATACTGACATTTCCTTCTTAAAGTAGTTTGAAAGGGTTTCAATGCCTCCACTGTATCTATGATGAGACTTTATAGGTAAAATGATGGGATCGGATAAGATGGCATTTTAATAAAACTGTATATGCATTTTGCAAACGACATTTGAAAGACGGATGACTGAATGAAATATCTGAAAAATCTAACATATCATATCCCCCACATACCCTTTATCCTCCCACACAGGTGTTTTCACTCAATCTGCCCCATTACATCTCTTCTTAGGACTCTCTGTGTGTGTGTGTGTGTGTGTGTGTGCGTGAGTGTGTGTATGTGTATGTGTGTGTGTTCAAACTGGGCTTCCTCACTCTTATGTTGTCTTTTTTCCTGCATAACTCCACCCTACTTTCACCTGACTAGAGGTCTTAACATTCCTGCTACCTCAAATAATTCATGTGGATTTGCAGTACAAAGTAGGTGCTGACCAAACTATGCAATTGTTGTGTCTTGGTCCGGTGCATTATGGGGCCTTTGATGCATTCTTTCTTTCCCCTACATTTCTGTATCACCATTGTCACGACTATAGTTGTTATTCTCTATCCTAAAAGTCATGACAGAGGCCTCTGAAATCCTGATTACAGCCAGGAGTATAGGGCCAGCAGCCATCATTCTTTCTATGATCTTATTAGATGATTTTGTTCAGGGACCTCCACATGACTGTAGTCCAGATTTGATGAAATCCCTTACCAGTGTGTTTGTAGGCCTCTGGATGTGTTTCAGTGTGTATGTGTGTTGTGCATGCTTCATGTGTATGTGTGTGTGTGTGTGCACTCATGCACATATATCCAACTGTCACACTTCAGAAATGAGCTTTACTTCCTTTGACTTGGAGGTGACATCTTGACTTGATCCGGTTGATGATGTGAAGTAAATCTTCTTTTGTTGTTGTGTCATATTGCAACTGCATGACAAATTCTGAGAACACATTATGAGCTGAAAAAGTTTCAGGACTTTTCAGCCAAGCAAAAGCCATTCAGAGAGTAATGTAAAGGTTACAAAAAAGAGCGGAAACTCTATCGCTTTCAAATGCTGTAAAATGTCTTCATGCGTCTCTCTTTTTTTCTTTGAGGAGATAAGCTTTTATCTAAAACCCTGATCTAAACAGTTCTATTGACTGACATGCACATACTGTATTACTATTACAGTTTAGTAACACCAGTTTAGTGACGGGACCCCTTGAAAAAAAGACGGGTTTATCTTTCTAATAAATTATCTAATGTATACATTATGAACTAGGATTACCGCCTCATGGTTGTATGCCTCTGCCAACCAGAAAAGTTGCAATTCATATATGTCCAAAATGTCATCGCTTCATCATTTTATCCAATGAGACATTTCTGTGAAATTGTCATAATTAGCACATGGTGACCTTTGACCTCCAAAATCGAATCCGTACATACTCCAGTCATAGTGGATGTTTGTGCCACATTTTAATGTATTTGCTCCAGGAGTTGTTGAGGTATCGCGCTCCAGAGAACAGACCAGATATACGTAGTATGTACGGACGGACAGAAACCAGAAAACAGAATGCCTCTGGCCACGGCTGTGTCTGGCGCAGTGGCATAATACAATTTCCCCACAAAGGGTTGTATTTTTTCACTCTTCCGATGATTGTTAGGAATGAAGACAGCTGGCATTCCACATTAAATAGTTTTCCTGGAAGCTGAATCGACCACTGCAGCATAAGAGTAGACCAGGCAGAAAGATAGCAGATTAGGGAAACATCTAACCATTTCATTTTAATCTTTAAAACGACATTGATGAATTTCTGGCTAGGGCGCATTAAAACACATAAAAACTACCTGGCAGTTACACAGATACCACATACATTTTGTTTATTCTATGTATCTTTTACTATATGTTTTATGCATTATATAAGGTTTTATGCATATTATGCTCAAATCAATGGGTAATACAGTTTTGGTTAATGTGTTAGCAGTTGGCTTCATACACAAACAGCAGACAAAGAGCAACATTAGCATTCATTTGGAGTTTTGATTATGGTTATCTGAAGAATGTAATGTTTGTTGGCTCTTACACTTACTAGTTATTTGACTTTAATGATCAGCTAATTGCCGACTTTGTTTGGCGTTAGGATAGCGGTATGGTATATTTGACCAGACAGGGTTGATGGGAGTGGAAACAACCATGCAAGTCAAAGTAGATGTGCAGCCAATAACGCTAAAACAATTAGCTAATAAAGATGCAAATCGTGATCCTGTACAACGACACAAACAGAGGTTGAAAGATTTAACAGACCACAGCTGTTGAATCAGTGAGAATAACTTGAAGAGAAACAATCAGGTGGAGTGAGAGCGAGACAGGTAGGACAGGGAAGCCATCAGGATGAAGGACAAGCAAACAAACACCATGCTCTTATAGCGATACAGTGACAATAATACATAGAGCACCAACAGGAAGCCTAACAAACGCAAATTTACAGAAGTGATGGAGAGACGGATGCCATAAGACAGATGAGGAAATAACAAACAGCAGATAGAACAGCAGCCAGTAGAAGAGAGAAAAGAGGGAGGCAGCATTCTTCCCTGCGATTATGGAGAAGGCATAACAGATTAGTTGACTCACGCACTGTGTTCTGGGGCGGCGCTTCAGGACAGAGCCAAGATAGAAACACGACGCACCAAAAGTCAGCCTTGCCTAAAGATTAAAGTAACCTAGATTTTTCTCCTGATCTTTTGATAGTGAGCGATAAAAGAAAAAGGAAATGTGCAAGAAAATGTGAAGGGAATCCATAGATGTGACAGTTAATCTTACACCAAATCCTGTTACCCTTTAATTCATTACTGTAGTAGATGTCTTGCTGCTATGACTTCTTGTATTTTTATTTGATGCTCTTTTTTTGGAGGAGTGGGGGGTGTTATTCAATCAATCAATCAATCAATCAATCAATCAATCAATCACTCCCTCACTCGCTCACTCAATCAGTTTAGTTTTCTTGGCAAATAGACCTTAATGCATTACTTCATGACATTTGTGCCAAAACCAAGCAAAAAAAACAGGATGTAGTTCCTGACTTGATTCAGATACTACAAGTCTCTGCTGGCACCATGGCTTTGTATGTGTTGTTCTTGGCTCTTTTTCTGCAAACAATGTATTGCAACTGTTGCTGAACACCAAGAGGCAGGACACAGGGTCAAACAAATCATGATGAGAAGGAAAGATCCTCATTAATATGACTCTGTTGTTCTCAATCCAAAAGGAAGTGATTGAAAAATCCTTTAGAGACTTGCCAACGCGCTGCACATTCCAATTAAAGATAAATGAATGAGTGAGACCACTATACGATTATTGTGAGGCAACTTTGTGCAAAAGCTGAATCAAAAAAAGTGAGACAATGTGATTGAGAAAAGCCAAAAATATGCAGTAAAAAGCCAGTAGTTCATAGAACATCTCTGATATACAGATACAGCTTTTATTGAACTATGGCTCGGTGCCTGAAATCAGCCAGAGGTTGCGTTATTGGTTCTGTGCTTTAAAAATCGTCTACTTCCAAACTAACATCACTCAGTTTTTGTTCGCTCTTGATCCCCTGCTGGTGACATGAGGTTAAAGTTATTCTTTTAATTTCAGCAGGGGGCAGCAAATTCCAAACTACCATGACTGAACAAGCTTCAGCACCAGGTAGAAATACCACAGTTCATTTGCATATTTCTGTTTCTGGTGCATGTGCGTGTGCTAAGGCATCTGCATGTGGCTGCATATGTTTTTACAAGTGTGTGCATTTCTGTGCGTGTGCAATATGTTTTCTGCTCATGACAATATATCTGTGTGCTCAAGCATCATGTGTGCATCTCTGCCTTCATTATTGTTGAATTCAATTTTGCATGCTCACAGGGCATCATTGCAATTTCAGGTCATTTTCATCCTTGCACGCTCGATGCTGACAGCCAAAGCAAATGAAATACATAGCCCTCACTGTCATGGTGAGTATGTCTTTGCACATGCGTGTCTTGATCATGATATCCCAAGGTTTCACAGGCACACATTCTTGTGAAAAAAAAAGAGAGAGATAGAATGAGATAGATAGAAAGTGGATGGCCAACAGCGGGAAATAAATGGTTCAACTAAAACATGAGGAAAGAGAAGGATGGGGAAAGGAAATGAAGAGGGGTGGGGCATGAGTGAGAGTAATCTGCTGTGTAATGAAAGGAGGCAACACAGAGAAAATGGTTTCTGTACCTGGTGAGAGAAAGAGAGAGCAGAGAGAATGGACAGAAAACGCAGAAGTCAAAAAAGGTTAACACTGTCCATTGTCCTTTGTATGAAATCTCCAGATACAGCTAAAAAAAAAAACTGTCCGTGATGACAATACCTCATTTCCACTGTTGTTGTTTTCAGACAAAGAATATCAAATTAATATGATATTCATTTGGGGAAAATAACTTATTTATTCAATGAATGATAATGGATTCAGTCTGTAAATAATGCATCATTTGTAATCTGCAAGCTTCTCAAACATTCTATCAACTGTTTAATTTGTCTGTGTTTTGTTGAGTGTTATGTGTTTGTGTTATGTGTATGGTGGAGATCTAATTTTGAAAACAGAAAATCATCAGAAAATGCAGAGGTACACAGTGGAACATCGCAGTTGATCTCTATACTCGCCCACAAACATGAAAGTGGGCCATGAGAGAATTAAAATCACACCCCAAGAACCTCTGGCAAACCTGACGTTAAAAGAGAGCGATTATATCACAGTGTGTTACCAGAGCCTTTCTCTATATCTGCAAAATAAACGAGTCCAAATAGAGTTAATAAATACCACCAGATAAAACAATTAGGGGTGGTCCAAAACCAACATATTACAGGAAATACGATAACACAACACAAATACATATTTCCATAAGCTGTTTCCGTCAAACATTCCTCATGTTTTAGATTCAATAAATGTTTGGTGCTACCAATTAAAAGTAGCTTTTAACATTTCTTGTCGTTTTAATTTGCTTTCTGCTTCTTTCAGCGATTCAAAGATGTCCTCGTGACAGTAAAGAGAAATAATACGTCTCAATCTACATTCACACCGATTCAGTTATATTGTCATGGGGTCTCTGAACACTGAGATGACAAACTGAACTGTGGAGCCATTTAAAATGCTCTGACATTTATGTTTTAATAATAAATTGTTTCTCTCCTCTACTTACTTATTCAGTGCTGCCTATATTTGTTCTCTTAATGACACATTCATTTCCACTGACATTATAAACAGTCAATGAAAAGCTATTACACTGCGCGGTAAACCCTGACCTACACGTCAACATCTTCGTTGTATAATGACAGTGCAGCACACATTAGAATTATGTGTGTGGGGGAGAGAGGGTGAAACAGAGAGGGAGAGACTATGTCACAGGGGTAAGGATGTCAAATGGGACCCGACTTGGCACCTTCTTTGAGTTCTCAGCTCATGGGTCAAAGGAGAAGAAGCCTGAGGACACTCCAGGCATCTTTCCTTCTCTCCATCGCCCTCTCTGTCCTCTTCAGTAGGCAGCAAATGAAGTGTAGCCTGAAAGAAATCAGCATTACCACCATCTATCATCATCATTACCAGCATCTTCAATGCAATCAGGAAGTGATTATTAACTAACCAAAGGGGCGATCCAGTGACTAGTTTTGGTAGTAACTCATTTTGTAATTAGTTTTAACTAAGAACTGACTTTGGTACCACTTATCACTTATCACATTTTTTTCTTTGTATAATCTGCATTAAGACTTTTTTAGGATCTGATTTTGACAACAATTTCTATTTTTCTGACTTTCTTGCTCATTTTCCTGTTCTTGCAAGTTGTTCTAAGATTGTATTGTGGTTACAGTATGTGTTGGATTTTTAGCTTATTTATTCATTAATACGATTACTATCACTATTCAGTCATTTTGAGAATTAATATTTTCATACTGTTTTGTACTTTTGACGATAAATATCCTATTTATTCTAGAAGAAGATATTAACCTCTTTTCTATGGAATAATTGTTTGTTTGTTTTTTGTAAGCGTATTGTTGGTTCTGCTTTTACATTTTTTGGGGGTATCTTAATGGGAATTTGCCTCATTTAAATTGTATTAAAGTGGCTTCTGTCCCCCGCCTGCTCCCAGATGTGTTTGCTTATGGGTTTGTTGATTACTTTGTCCATAGGATCAGCTGATTGTGTGTAGGTACAGTATCTGCAGGCTTCTGAATTTTTTGTATGACTAAAACTTGGCTATTGAATAAATTGAAAGTGCTGACAGCATACAGGTTTTTTGCCTTATTTTCTTTGTGTCTTTCTGTATACTTTTGCAACAAAGACCACTTTTTCTGCAAGCCTCGAGTACCAAAAAAATAGGGTGAACACTCATGTTGTCAAGTGTTAGCTGCTTTGTCATCGTCCTCCCAATTTCATAGTTTGATATGAATTACTGTTACAAAAGCTGGGCCTTGATTTTCTACCTGTGTGCAGCTATAGCATGCTGTGAAAGGTCAAACTCAGCTCTGTGTGAATGTGGGAGGGAGAGAATTGAGGTGAGTCAGGGGGAGAGTGACTGGAGGGGCTGAACAGCTTTTGTTTATTTTCATGCTAAGCTGAAATCTGCTTACAGTAAAAGTAATATTATTTTCTACTTCAAGGTTCTCATAGTCCATCAACACCATGCCATTTTCTTGGTTGATTCTTTAAAGGGTAATGAGGCAAATCTCTTTTTTCATGTTTCTGTTTCTAGTTTGAATCATGGCAGTGAGGTGAGCACTGAAAAAAAAATAGATTTACAGAATACATACTGTGTGGCATGAAGAAACTGTATTATCAATGATGAGCACAGACATGGAATGTGTTAGGATGGCCATGCCTGCGTGTTCTACTCTGTGATTAAGAATGTGTGTGTGTGTTACAAAATGTATACACACATACACACACATGTAGTGTATGTGCCCAGAATTGTGTGTGTTTGCTTAGTACACTCAATGAGTGGTCTATGCCCATTGGGTAGGCCTGGTGTTGCACGGTTCTGCGGTAATAGGTTTTGGCAGCTGTGTAATTTCTGTTGATTTACCCCTGACCTTGGAAAACTCTTCTTCTGCAGTGCAGGTGTCATTTGTAAGGCATATACACACACACACACACACACACACACACACACACACACACACACACACACACACACACACACACACACACACACGCACCCACCCACACACTGTATATGTATACATACACAGAAGAGTCAATCAAGCAAACAATTTAATGTACACAGCGACTCAATTTGCTCAAACACCACACATATTCATACATACACTCACCAAAATGCAAATGCACACCCAGCAGCTCACATTCATGCATCAGCCACCACCACCCTCCATCTACACACATTCACACATACATGCACAAACGTGGTGTTAAGAGGTCACCAGCCAATGACAACGCTTCCAATTTCACTGTCAAGTAATGTTGACTGGTTGAATGGGTCACTGGTTAGGTGGGGCGCCAGCTCTGTGGGGCTCGGGAGAACACTGTTCATCACTCTGGGCCTGGTTTCTTAGCGTCAAGGAGCCTACATGGAACTTGTTATGATAGAGAAGAAAAACAGTACTACCGTATTTGATTAATTGCATGTCTCTTGATTACGTAATTTCCAGCATACAGACCTTAAATAGTTATGTTTAGGCTATCAGATTTAACATCATACTCCAAAATGAATGCATACCTTCATTTGATCATTATAGTATATGTGCAAAGTATGTGTTCCTAATGTATGTTTTATTTTTACTTCTACAAGTTTATTTTTGGTACAAGCCCTCAATAATGAAAGGTATATTGTATGTCAGATGTTTATGACTGTATAGCCACAAAAAAACAATGTCACAAACATTGGACAATCTCTATGATGGCGTAAGAATTTAATGGTATGAGATGTTGATCAGATCTGATTGTACAGCTCCCCTGGCTTTTCTCTCACTCTCTTACTATTGACTCTTACTACCCTGCTTTCCACTCATCACACTTTTCTGTTATTGATCACCAAAACAGTCAATACCCTCTTACTTGTAGTACCATCATTATCCCACCTTTCAGTGCTTAAATGGTATCTGTGTGTGTGTGTGTGTGTGTGTGTGTGTGTGTGTGTGTGTGTGTGTCAGGGAGACCTGATCAATGGCAACAGTTGAAGGCAGGAGAGGAGTAAAGACATCTTGGACAGAAGAGACAAAAGGTGTGGTGCTTTGCAAAATGTTAATCTAGCAGGTTTGCGGAAAAAAAGGTACTGCACCTTTACTTTTCTTTTCATTTAGATGTTACAATAAATATGATGTAGTTTGACACTTTGTTTCCTAATGAGAGACACACTTCACAAAAACTTACTTTTGACAATACTAAGCTGTTAACAAAATACATACATCAAAGGTAGAACCAGGATTTTAGATTGTTCAAATTCCACATTTTTAGTTCACTGAAGTGCAGTAATCTAATAATTCTAATTTAAAGGTCTAATGTAAAGTTTGAGTTTTGTTTTTACATTGGTTGTTGACACCAACACATGTCTCATTAAGAATTATCTACACAACATTCAGAGCTATAGCAGCAAACAACTATTTGCAATAGATAGATAGCAAAGATATAGTGGAGTAATGTCTCTCTGAGGGAATGAAGTTGCCCTCGCTCTGTGTGCGTGGTTATCTGAGCGTTTCTGTGCTTTGTTTATGGTAGTGCAGATCTTGTCTTGATCTTTGAATATATCTATGATCACTTGTGAAATAAGTGATTGTTCTGAACCAGCCAAGAAACAAAAAGCTTTCACGTTCTTGTGTTACCATGGACGCGGTGTTCATATTTATATCACAACCTTGTTAAAATGTAAATCAGAATTACAGCCAACACACCATTCTTTTCAAGACAGTGCGTAGGTCAGGAAGTCATGATGAGTGCCAATGGGTTCCGTTTAGCACATGCAGTGTATCACGTAGTTACCCATTGAGAACACAGCGCTCACTGTCATTGGTGCTTGGTTATACGTTGGTCCACATTAGTGTTTATTCATTCAGAAATATCTCATATCTTTTTCTATTTTCTTGTAAAATAGCAGACTGTATGGTCTTACGTCTTCGGGCCTATACAACTAAGAATCTACAGCCATGCTAGCAGTCCAGTAATGATGTACTTAACCTCACACAATATTAATGCAAGCTGTTTTAAAGATATCTTTTCTGAAAAAAAAAGTATATAAATGTGCATGCATGATTATGTATGTTGCGCCCGTCTGTGTGTTTTTCACATGCTTTTTACAACCCCAACAACTCCCCTCCTACTGCTCTAATGTTCTTTTTATGTTGCAGCTCATGTTCCACCATCCAACCCCCATAGGAGCATTAAGGAGCTGTAAGCGTCTATTGAGTTATAAGTCTTTAGCTCCAAGCGTTAATGATGCTCTCCAGCAACATTAGACATATCTTTGTCGTTTAACTCAGATTTAAAGTCAATTTTTATTACCCAGTATGCCTTAGGTTGCAAATCTGAACCAATTTCATGTTCCCTGCAACTCAACAAACCATAGCACTACTTCAGTTTTTATAGAAGCTAGTATCCATTATGTTTCAAATCAATCTGTAGGTCAACCAATAATTCTGGTGGTGCCTTATACCCTCGGTTATGTACATTATGACTTCTGAGTTTTCTGTCTTTTTTCCAGGATGCTGTGTATGTGTTGTGTTGTTGCTTGTGTTTAGTCTATTTGCTTGTATTTTCTTAAGTTGCCGTGTGATGACACTAATATTGTCAACAATAATTCTCAGTTGTATGCATTTAACTGCTTAAACATTTGTGACATCAAGTTTTAAATACCCTGGAGAGCTTATAGAGCATAATCAACAGTAGCAATGGTAACATAAATATAAGCCAAACCTGTATGAACACATCGGGTACTGCCACACAGTGTCAGATCTGCCTATTTGGATATGACTGGCAACATAAGACACATTGAGCCATGTTGGGGTTTGTCATTTGTTGTTTCTGAGAGGCAGCTGAGCTCTAGCCCTTTGAAAACACAACACACACACCAGCTGAAGGATTGATTGCAGTGATGGTGACAAGACAGGGTAGAATTAGAGAGAGAGAGAGAGAGAGAGAGAGAGAGAGAGAGAGAGAGAGAGAGAGAGATGCTATCCATCCACAAACACCTCTGGCTATTCTAAAATGAATCTCCTCATCAAGGCTGTGACCTCTAGCCCCAGTTGTAAAGCGCGGGGTAATTGAGGTTAACAGTGTAATTTGACCTTTGAAGCTTCTGTGTGGCTTCTGTTGCAATGTTTCTGCTAAACTGTGGAAATATGAGAAACAGTCCCTTTGAATATTCTTATCTACAGTTCCAGAAGGATTGTAAAGTGAAGCAGCATATTAAAATCCATGCCACTGAGAGCGAACATCACGTGGTGGGCATGGATAAAATGTTTTAGAAAAATAAAATGGACTCTCTCAACTGAGTGCCATGATTATGCTCCCTCTCTCTCTCTCTCTCTCTCTCTCTCTCTCTCTCTCTCTCTCTCAATCTCAATCTCACATAAAAAGAGGGTTAAGATGAGTTTTTCGTTGTAAATATCCATATCATCCAATGGGTTACATTTTGTGAGCTTACCCCATGCACATTTGCCTCCCTCTTTCTTTCTCTCTCCCAAGAGGACATAATAAACTACTCTGTGCATCCACCTTTCAGATTCTCTGGTGAAATGCTACAGGAGCCTGGAGCACTACAAATGTAACAGCGTCACTGGCGTAACACTTCACAGACACAGCAGTACACTCACATGGACTGTTGACACCCAAATTGCAAAAGAATGACACAGAAACACCCGGCCAGGTACGAAGTACACACACACACACACACACACACACACACACACACACACACACACACACACACACACACACACACACACACACACACACAGCCACCTCTTGGAGTCCAGGGACCTGAAAACATGCATGTTGATGAGTTTGGCTGCAGGCAGAGACACCTCCCAGTGAGTCACTGCTCCTGCCACTCGGTCCCACCGCCACACACCTACCTCTCAGAAAGGTCACCATGTAAAGCCAGCGGCGAAAAAAGTAAATTAAGTTGTTCCTTGGGGTGACATCGGTCTTGAGGTGTGGGTATGTGCAGTGTTTGGGGAGAGTGTGTGTGTGTGTGTGTGTGTGTGTGTGTGTGTGTGTGTATGTGTACGTAGCTGTTCCTAGTAATGTGGTTGTGATAACCAACAGTTAGGTTGATTAATTATGTTGTAATAGATAATATGCTTTATAGTGTAAGTATATGTGCATTGCTGGAGGAAAACATGTCTGGAGGAAATCAATTAATGAAGCAGTCATTTATCCTACAGTATGTTTAGATATGCACAGAGAGGTGGGCTAATAAGAGCATGAACCTGGATCGACAGGATACCTCAGTCTGATGGAAACATACACTACACCGAAAGATAACTAATTATCGGAAATTAGCCAGATTCCTATTTCAATCAATGTAGTGTAGATTATTACAAAATTTCCAGAACAGCGGCAAAAGAGAATGCAATTTAATGTGTGTTCCTATCCATGACATCTAGATAAACAGTAGGTGACGCTAATCCGTTGCCATTAAGTGTTGTTAAACAATTTATTGAACATGATGGAAATGCTCATAACATGCTCATAAAACAGGTGGATAGAAACGCTTTATGCACACAGGCCTTAGAGCCTGTCAGCCAAGATTACAGGATTACTTGATATCAGATGGCGGTATAAAAATTTCAGACTCTGTTCACTGTAAAAATGCCTCACAATTATATAACATGCCAGTGTGAAGGTGAACTCCAGCGTGCGAAGGTGATCGATGACTTTTTTTTACTTCGGCAGACTACGTTGGATGCAGTGTGTGGAGAAGTATAGATAGACAAAAGCAAAGCTAACAAATGCTACAGCAAAGTGGATAGCTACAAACTGCAGGCCGATTAGAGTTGTGGAAGATGTCGGTCTGAGGAACGTTCTTAGGTGCACAACGAATGATGGAACGTATGAGCTTCCCTCAAGACGCACCGTCACAAGAAGAATACACGAGTTGTATGAAAAGGAGAGGACTACAAAAGCGACTGCGTTACAACGTGCACCAGCTGTTGCTCTCACTGGAGACTACTGGACATCGCTGGGTAACCATAATTACCTCGGAGTTACAGTGCATTATGTTGATGAACAGTGGGAGCTGCATTCACATGCTCTGACTGTAATGAAAACAGAAGACAGACATTTTGCTGAAACATGCGCGGAACATTTTATTCATGTTGCACAGCAGTGGAACGTTTCAAATAAAGTCAGCACACTGAGCACAGATGAAATATGATCGCTGCTGCGAGACATCTGCCTTCTGAACACGTCTCCTGCATCGCGATTAAAAATTGTAATCGTTGCCCAGCACTAATATATACTGTATATATATATATATATATATATATATATATATATAGGTAATGATGTGTGAAAATATATAGAGTCAAACTTATGATTCTGATGAACATAATGATTGAGGAGCAGATGATCTCATTTGAACGCCATATCTAATAATATTTCCGTGAGAGAGCTGATGTAGCTCATCCTCTGACTTTTCCTTAGCATCACTAGCAGGTCAAAATGTTCACTCATCCAGTAAAATATCTACCAGACTGATTGGCATACAATTTTGTCCATGCAATCTTGGTGACTTTGTTGATCCCATACTTTTTCATCAAGTGACAATAGATCTAGAGTTTCTAGACCTTTATACTTGGAAAGAAAAGTCCCAATCAGCCTCAGTACTTTTTTCTTGCTAACTAATAATGTATTGTAAACCTTTCCTGCTAAACATCAGAGAGTGTTTTACGGGGGAGCACTATATACAAAGACAAATCTGTGCCAACATTTTGTATTTTCCTTGCTTTGTTTGATATTTAAAAAAATGTCAAAATAATTTTAATGAAACATTGCCCAAGCTTATGAGATGCTGCTTTACTTTAATGACTCATATTTATGAAGTCCTTCTCAGTGTGTGTGTAATCATTCATGGTGGCCCACACTTCCACCTTTTACACCCAGAGTCTCTCTTCCACTGTCATTCTCTCCCCTTTTTCCTATCCCCTCTCTTCCCTCTATTTACCTTTCTGTCCCTCTCTCTTGCACTCTGTCATCCTATTTTTATCTCTTTTCTTCCTCTCTGTTTCCCCTCTATTTATATCTTACTGTCCCTCTCTCTGAATGAAGTGTGAAATCAAATTAATATCAAGGAGAATAGGTCCCTTAAGCATTTGGCAATCTGATAAGAAACTGCTCTAATTTTAGGAAAGATATTCCTGTCTTATATATTGTAATCTGTTGAGAAGTGATCTCCTACAGAGAGAAACAAAGCAGATATTTGCTAAATATTTCTTACATATGATCAAAATACTTTTTGCACTTCAGTGCCTTTTTGGGGTTTGCATGCCAACACGTCTGGTCAATGAACTTACATGCTTATTATATCAAACTAATGAAAAACTTCTCCTTCTATGTGATACTTCAGAGAAGTATTTTAAGGGGCATTAATCTTGTCTGTTGAGGGATGAAACACTGAAAAGAATCCAGCTAGTTTGAGCTTTCTGTCCACCCACAGAGTCTGTGCATAATCCAACTATTATCTGTCAAAAAGAAGGCAGCTAGTGTTTGCATGACAGAAAGAGAGAGAATTGATAGCCTGAAGATAGAGTGCCTCCCACAGTTGTGCTCAGCAGTCGTACAATCATTACGCATACAGTAAAACTACAGTAGCGTGTCTGCATCATTGTATTTTTATGTAAAACACTCTGAAGATCACTCACAGTTGTAGACTGGTGAGAGCTGAGCTTCTCAGGGACAAATCTGTGAAACATTCCTGATTTCATAATTCACCAGCAACAGAGATTGTAGAACAAGGGGAGATTACTAATTCCACATTAGAAGAGAAAAGCTGATTTTGGCAACTGACGGCTTCAAAAAGATGTGTCAAAAGAAAGTCATGCCAAAGTGAACTATCATGCCAAACCACCTTGCTCTCCTCATCAAAGGGACACAACTTTTTCACTGGATTCAAATTTTGATACTGAATTATTTTCCACCAACCTGAAAATCAGTTTAACTTCAGTTAATGGAGCGGGCCAAAGGTGCCCCCGGTCTCAGTGCAGTGAACTGGAGTGTGTGGAAAAGTTTGTCTGCCAGGTCAGAGGAAGCAGACCTGAATGGCAGCATCAAAGCTAGAGGAACACCTCCTCCTCTAGAGGTTCATTTTACACTTAATCCATTTCTCTTTCTTGCTCTGCCTCTCCCCCACTTGGTCTCTTTATTTCCTCTCCTTTTCTCCATTGCTTACTTCCCCTTATTATCGTTCCTTTTTCGCTCTTTCTTTCTCCAACTCTCTCCCCACCTCCCTGGTTTTCACTTTGTTTCATTCCGTTTCTTCAACTTTTCCTCTCGTCAGATGTTAAATCGCGTGGTGCAGTCCTGTCATATCACAACTCACCTATCATTATCAAATCCGAATAATGAAGGTTATAAGTCACTTGAACAATGCCTTAACAACATGCTTCCATTTAAAAAGAAAAAGAAAAATGGCATTACATGTTTAGTTCACTTCTTTGTTTTCTCACTGGCTATCGCATACGTCCCCTGAGATAAGGAAGAATCTACAAATGGTGGTATAGCACATTACCCAAATTTCCTATGCCTAATGGTGTGTCAACATGGATAGGCTATTACCGTATAATGATGTGCTTTGTGATAACGAGTGGATTATTTAGTTTACTATGCCATGAGCGGCTACACGGAAATAACACGGGGGAGAAGAGAGGAGGCTAATTCGGTCCTAATTCGATGCCCGAGGCGATCTGAACTGTTTTGTTCTTGTATGTATGAAGGGCCTCTTCTATCCTGTGAGTGCAATATGGTGAAAAGCTATTTTAGACCCCGTGGATGCAGTGCAAGCATCACATCCTTTCAAATTTCCTCTGCACACATCAGATAGAGGACAGGATTCTGCTTAATTTTGCGCCATACTATCAGCACGTCACTTCTTCTATTCTTTTGTGACGCTACGGGATGTTTTATGTTGCCTGTTCATATACTGTATTTCACTTTGTTAAATCTCCGTTCTTCAGTGCTCTAACCTTAATATGAGCACTCAAACCAAAAAAGATAGGTCTTTTGTTCTTGGTAAATTCAAAGTCAAGCAATGATGAAAAACTAAAATTAGCATATTTTGGCAAAATTGGTTAATCCCGACATCCCTTGTCCAGACAGAAATCTCTGAACATCTGTTTGATGGATGAACCATTCATTGTTCCCAGAGGATGAAGCCGACAGACTTTGTTGATCCTCTGTCTTTTCCTCCAATGGCACGAGGTTGACATTTGGGGTTTTGAGTAAAAATGTAAGAACAAGTACTGGAGGTATTGTCAATAAATTTGGTACAGACATTCACATCCTTTTCAGATTGAAGTTTAATTATCTCATCCCATCATCAGGTCAAAATTATGATTTCTGCTTTGGTTTATAACCAAGCATCTACAATGTTAGCAATGTAACTGTAGCCTCTTAGTCTTAGCGCAGTTGCTTCTCTGTTACATATCCACATTCAACTAATCCAAATGTATCTTTGTCATCTGTTGTTTCCTTCTTCACAGAATCCCCACAGGGTACCGAATTGTATTTCAAATCCAAGACACGTGTGTGACGTCCCCAGACGGATATAGACCATCTTTCAGGTTTTTGCTCTGTGTTTACCTGCCATATCAATAACTCTCGTGTCATTTTAGATCAGGCAACTCCCACTTGCCCTGCCATAACCTCATTCCCAGAGATTCCACTATATATTCTGTCTGACTGCCTGCCTGGTACTTGACCCTTGCCTGTTTTTGGAACTGATCAAAAGATTTAAGACTTTTACCAATCTGTCTCTGTGTTGTACGTTTGGAATCAAGCCTGTCTGTGTTTTATGAATTCTTACAATGTGACTAATAAAACCACATTGGCAAAGCCATTAAGACATCTTCAAGCTTTTTAACACTTACAAAATAAAACCCAACAGAAGTAATCAGTCATCTTTTAAATTTGTTCATCAATTTCCGATTAGAAAGGTGCCTGCATTTGAACCATGCATTGTGTTCGTCAAGCAGTCATGCAGTCATGCAGTCATGCAGTCATGCAGTTATGCAGTAAGGTAACCTTTGTTTCTGAGTAAGAATCCATCTGAGAGTGTACATGCCAAACCTTCAATATTACCTTTTAATCACAGCATGAACCACATGACAAACTGATGCATCAAAATTGATTTTTGATCATTCTATAATAACTTAAAAATGTACTCAGGGTAAAAGAGAGAAGAAATAATTAACAATCACATAAGTTCCAGCAGCAGCAATTCGCTGTCAATTACTTACAGTAGTAGAAATTAGCATTGAGAATTGATTCTCTGACAGACTGGGAACATTAATTGATCGTGACCTTTCCTCACATCATTGATGTTACACTAGAGGCTGTAGGCCAACAAACAAGAAGAAATTACATTGCACTGTAGCTAATGTTTTTTTGCATATGGATTGCATATGGAGTCTGCCTCGCAAAAGAGAATTTTAATTTTTTTTATAAACTGTTGATTGAAAGGTTTATTTAAAAACAGCTTTTGCTTGTGTGGGCCAACATTTTGTCCTCTTTTAAATGTTTCTTTAAGACGTTTTGTTGTTTTCTATAATTTAAGCTAGAGGGAGCGTGTTGAGGTTGAACAGAAGAGGTCCATGAATGGAGCCTTGGGGAACTCCACGTCATTTTTGTATGCTTACGGTTAAGCTAGGATCAAATTGTGTCATGCTAATTGAATTGGTATTAAATTGCTGCAAGGACAATACAGACCCTGAACCTAATATGGTGGAACAGTTTAACAGTCAAATTTTCAAAACTTTGTCAGAAGTGAATGAGGCAGATTCATTGCATGATTAAGTGGAAAAAGGTTCAGGTATTAAACACTTTTTGTTGTCAAATTCCATGAAAACATTATTTTTTTCTGTGCCAGTGTAAAGTAACAGTCTAGTTCAGTTATAACCTGGGCCAATTGTCCTCTTCTTACCTTTTCTAAATGACACTGTGATGAGAGCTGTTACTCCAGGACTAATGATTCAGCATCACACAATCGTCTGTGCTCATTTAAGGTCTACATGCTACCCTCCCCTTCTTCATTTTTCCTCCAAATTTTCAGTCATCTTTCCACGACCTTAAATATACTTATTTCTCCTTTCTTGCCTCTTATGTTTGTTTCCTTTTTTTTACTAGCTCTTTATTTCCTCTCCCTCTCTCCCTCTCTCCTTTTCTACAACGAAAGAACGCCAGTCAGAGCCTAGTAGGCAGAACTGTCAGTATTGTTCATGGTAACCTTTCAGTGATGAAGACATGCAATAGTTAAGCCAGCAGCAGCGCCTGGCTGTTGTTAATTCTCAACTGGCAGATCCCCCCCTCCAACCCTTGCTCCTATTCTCTGTTTCCCTCTGTTTAGCGTTGTGCCTGTATCTCTTCATGAGCCATTTTTGTTTTACTTTGTCTTTCATGCACCATGCTCAAATACCCTTCGCAATCCTCTTTGCTCTACATATTATCCTGCTTTTCTCTCTCTCCTTTACCATATATTGCATCTCCGTACTGAGGACAACAAATGTTAAATGGGCATAGATATCCTCAACATAGGAGAGACTTCTTGTTTAGTATCTATAGTGATCCTCCTAAAGATTCATGCTTCCACAAATACAGTAGATTAAATGGGATAAAAATGTGCTGCTGCGCACTAAAGTCATTAAATCCAGTGCAGTGTCATGCATGTTGAACTGGTAATGAACCAGTAGACAGGACCCATGATAATTACACTCCTCGTTCACCCCGACCTCTTACAGTTGGACCAGAAGAAGACATGTCTTGGAGCTGTGCTCAAACAAGAAATCTACAATACAGACTAATTTTCAAGCAACTGGCATGACCACAACTAATGAGCCTTAGAAAAAAAAACACTTGATTCTTAAGTTCAGTAGTGAGGAAACTCCAATTGTACAGTTTATAGCTAATCTGCAGTTCAAAAACAGAACTAATAAACGTTTATTGGACAATTTGAGAAAAAGATTATTAACTAGCATGCAAAAAGAACAAAAATATATTGCACTTAAGCCTGCAGTGCCCATTGGTTAGGTTCTTCAGGCAAGGTTAGGTCCTCGTGTGTGTTCTGCTTCAGCAGGTGGTTCAGCCACAAAACGCCCGCTGGAACCTTTTTCCCTTGTCATTGTCAGTCTACATCACAAGATAGCCAAACAGACAACCATCCAGAGAGCCATGTCACAACACATCTGCTTCTCAAACTAAATGTCTATTTAGAAACACGATATGAAGAAATGGCGATCTTTTCGTCAAGACAGCCAAAAGATGCAGCAGCAGAGGGGAATGGATTTCACCGGTGATGACAAAGATCTTTGTCTTTTGAAACTGATGTTAAGAAAGTGGCACAATGCAACGTCTGTTTTGCTACAGGGCTAGAATGCGCCTTAATGCACCCTGTCATCATTCAGGGAAGATCATTGCTCCTTCGTCTGTTTTGAAGACGTTGTGGCTGGCAATTATTAGCATTAACATTTGTTAAAAATGAAAGATGCCAGATGGGTGCTCCTAAAAATCTGCGTGGGACTAAATCAAAAAGGGGCAACTTCATTATTAACTATACTGATGATGAAACTCAAATCCTTTATTGTTTTAAGAACAGTTATTTTTTTTCATCATTCAATTTCAATTTAATAAATTCAAGAGTACGTTCTGTAAGAATGTGTCTTGTGGCCGGCATTGGCTCTGAAAGTATAAATGGTTATTAATATATCCGTATCGCAAAAACTGAAATAGGGCAGAAAGTCTATGTTCGAAGAAAAAAGCTTCACGCCAATTATCTTTTATCTCTGTGTCATCTCTTTTTGCCATCAGGCTATTATAACTGATCATCTTTGATCACAGACTCACGGTTATTAAATCCTTGATAAGAATAAAAGCTGCCGAAAATCCAGGCGCTAGCTCCTTGACTATCCTCTCTTCTCACTGTTTCTTCATATGGACATGACACGATTTAGTAAATTTACAATTTCCCTCACAAATACGAAATGGAAAAAGATAATGAATGCCCATTACAAAACAAAAAAATAGCATATGCTGTTTGTTTTTAGTACTTTCAGTGTTAGCAGCTAAACGAAAGCAAAATAAATGGTCCATCGCTACTGCCGCGAAACCAACATCTAACCAGCATCCAATAAAAGAACCAAATAAAGAAAACTGAAGGGGAAAAGTGTCACATTTAGGCAAGCTGCAGTAGCGGGTATCTTGAGGTGAAAGAAGGGTCTTGGACTAAAGAGCACTGACAGCCACTCTGGAAGATGGGCAGCATATCGGAGGGCTGAGGCTCTCTGAGATGAAGTATCAATCAAGGCTGCAGTCAGGAGCATGTAGACGTGAGCGAAAAACTTGACATCGGATTTAAAGATAGGCTACTAGGATGAAGGAGACAGTTAAAGCCAATGTTTGAATTGAAGGGCAAGACCTGAGGCAACGTCTGAGTTCGGGGGCAGAGGACTATAAGGAGAAAGGCTTCTGATATGAAGAAGGAGGCTATAGCAGAGCTGCTGTGCTCCTCCAGCTCCTGTGGGCTACTGCTGCTACTACAGCCGCTGCTCAAACAGGCCTAGATTACGTTTTATAGGAACCTTCTAACCCTATTATTGTTACTCAGATGAGGTTTTTGGGAGGTTCATTTGAATTTGGTAAAAGATTAAAGTCTGTAGGCTTTCATGGTCTCATGGTTGTTAAAACCTGAAGGTCTTTCAAGCAAATTATACTTGTATGCTAATTAGTATCCAAGTCTTCCCCTGCCATGTGTATTTGACATTTCAAGGAAATGCTTTTAAAACGTTATAAGAGGAGGAAGGGGCACCACTTGAAGGAGATAATGAAATGTCTTTTTCATGCACAGTTGGAACATTTGACGCCTCTGCTAATCTAATCCTGTAACTCAGATCTTTTACTGAACTGGATCTTTGTACCGTTCAAAGTGACGCATGTTGCCAGCCCAGGTTTCAATGTTTCTGGGGTTTGTCATATACAGTAACTCCCATTGGTGCCTGCTAAAAATGCACATACACACGGTGCTAGCAGACACCGAAATTAAAACATCCGTCTAATTCCATCTGGACTTGTTCAGTATTTAGATGTAACACATTCTGCCGTGATACAATAAAGTAGCTTTTGTGTGTGAGTAGTAATGAGATAGTCCAAATGAAGAAGCATTGTAGGATTATAAACCCCTGTTTTCTAAAGAGAGCCGGCATGCTTATGAATTACAAAGCAGGCTCTGTCTTCATACCCTGTAGTAGAAGGGAGGTTTCTCTCTTGGGATATTGAATATTTTGCACCCATCACTTTTGCTCTTTTCAAAATGGCATATACAAAAATGTGAAAGCAAAAAAAAAGAGTAGCTTTTAAGGCATTTATTTTTCTTGTGCAGTACTCCACACCTTTAATCTGTTGCCTTGTAAGCCTAGCTGGACAAGGAGTAGTCCAGTAGGGTGTAGGTTAGTTCAGCATAATTGGCTGTGTAATGATCCAATCACACACCTCCTACACTCCACTAACTCCTCCAGAGAGGACTCAGAGCTTCCTTTCCCACAGGATTGCCCTATTAGACCATTTAAAAAGAGACAAGTATGCTAAGGTCACATTGAGTTTAAACATGACTGTGATATGTTATTATGCAAATCACATCACAACCTGATCCACCTTGTGTTTGCATGTGTGTTTGCGTGTGCTTTCACATTTCACCATGCTACACCTGCTTAAGAATAAGCTTAGATGCATGGAGGATGATTTACCACGGTGTCTTGAATTATGGATTATTTAACATACAGGCAACAGTGTGTCCACCAACTGAGCGGTGTGTCGGACATGCGGCTGAAGAGTACCATGACATTGTCCCTCGGGACCACTATGTCAGCATTCCTGGCCATCCTCCCCTGCACTATACCTTCTGATGTTAAATAAATAAGGAGCATCATGCTAAATGTGCTGTTTGTAGGCCACTGACAGAGCAGGGAATCACTGTAAGACAGCCAAAGTGGACCCAGAACTTAAGGGTCCTGTTCCAGAGAGAAGAAAACCTCACTGATATCTGTATTAACGCAAACTAAAAATCTCAACATTATGTTGTGTGGTTTACTCTACATGTCTGCACAAGGGCCGAGAAAAGAGTCCATTGCTGACTTCAGACACGTCTGTAATGACAGCAGGACAGAGAGGACCGAACGATGAAGGAGTTTTAGACAGCAGAGAATACAGCTAGAAAGTAGGGAGAAAGACTTTAAAAGAGAGTGAGGATGAAATCTGCATACATAAGTACCAGCACTGCCAGTCTGACACACTTTCATGGGTGCCGTAGATTTTTTGAATGCTCACAAAGTAATCGTGGTGTAGTAAATGCCAATTAGAAATGATATGGAATAGTAAACCCCAAGAACATGTTTCATTTATTTAGAGAGATCAATGAAAGAAATCTTGAATAAGAGAATGTTGAGAAACTGAACAAGAGCTCTGCTTATGAGCTCAGTGTCCTTTGGAAGTACATCGAGTGTTAACATTTGGCGACAATGCAGTAGGTAGCATGCCTTTTATGAAGGCCAGCAACGGCATATGTAAGAGGGGTCAATGTATAAGTAAGATGTATTGTTTGTCTTTTTGTTCACTAAAATGACTGCTGTAATGACAAAATGTTAATTGTTGCTCACGATAAACTACAGAAGCTATTAACAAAACTTAACAGAGAAATTCCCTGTGAAGTTTTTATCCCTCAAGTTATTTTTTTAAATCATCTTGTTTGAAAGGATGAATATAAAACCAAATAACTGTACTTTGCTCTAAGAATAAGGAATCTTTTTCCCAGTTTTGGATTAATGAAGGGCAAAGAATAAAAGTGAACAAAAATCCTCCTTAAGACTTGTAGAATCAGATCAAATCTGCTGATGTTTCACGTTGCTAGTAAGGGGTACAGTCTCACTGACAAGGCCTTAAATATACTGATTGTGATTGTGCATGTGTGCACAGTTACATAATGTTTATATGTTAGTGAGGAATTTTACAGTATGTGTGTGTGGGAATAGGAAATGGAGGAGAGCAGGTGTCAGCAATCTCTCCATCCGCCCCTACTTATCCCCTATTCACCCGGGCCGTTTCTATGGTAACGAATGAATGGATTGCCACATGGATGATTGGTGCCAATCCACTACTCATTGGCCTCATAATGGACACCCACTCAGGGAAATAATAGTAAATTAAGACTGAGCAAAGCCTTGTATGTATGAAACACATCACTGAGGGATTTGAAACTTATTGGTCTCCAGTTTTAACCACTTTATGAACTTACATTCATTTCAGAACATTTTCAGACAGAAATATGCAATGATTGGAACTGAAAGTGGTTACCTAGAGTCATTGGGGAAATTAAAAACAAAAACACATCTGTGTTTGCACAGGATATCTTACCCTGCAAGAACCGTATTGCAATTCCTAAATTGAACAAGCTTAAACACATGCATATTTTTGAAGAGTTCTATGATCTTCCTTTCAACTGGCAACATGTTAGAAGTCA
Organism: Cebidichthys violaceus; assembly: GCF_023349555.1. Taxonomy (NCBI): domain Eukaryota; kingdom Metazoa; phylum Chordata; class Actinopteri; order Perciformes; family Stichaeidae; genus Cebidichthys; species Cebidichthys violaceus. The sequence goes on along the minus strand of NW_027176340.1, from coordinate 5,533,571 downwards.
TGATCCATTTCTACACAGCATAGATATAATACGGTATTTACACACATCAGAGCAAACAATAGCTACTTACTACGCAAGACTTCTCAGTTATTGACAGTACAGAATTCAAGCTGGTGCTTGTGAATAGATTTCAGCACCATAGTGGAGTGGACAGCTCCACCACAGGATAACCACAGTTAACTATTACGCAAGGATAATAAGAATTACAATACTACTACTACTACTACTACTACTACTACTACTACTGCTAATTATAATAATAATACATATTTGAACCATGGCCATTTCCCAATTGCATTCTATGTATTTTGGATTTCAGAATCAGGTGCTGTTTTCCTTTATTTTAAAAAGGCATTTTAGATGGTCAGTCATAATGTTCTTCTATCCAAACTGTCAAGATTTAATTCATACCTAACATCATACCTAAACTAAAGACAACAGTGCAACAAAAAAAAGGCAAATGCTCATCTCAGGAATCAATCCTTAGGCCAATTCTATCTAGCTTATATGTTAATGATCTGCTCTTGATTTGCACAGATCTCCCCATACAGATATATGCAGATGATACAGTAATTTACACCCATGCTAAAGCAAGAGGACAAACTGCTTCAAAACTCACAGCAGTATTGAACTGTCAGATTGGTTAACTCACTGTTGTCTTACTCTTAGTGTGAGCAAAAATTGTGGATATGCATTTTCTTTCTATGAAGAGAAATGGCATACATCAAGCTGACATCAAAATAAAGGAAAGGTAATGCATATTTTTTGAGAACTTCAAGTATCTGGGCATAATCATTGATTCTAACGTTTAAGAGACATGTATGTAAACAAACAACAAGGACCGACCACCATTGTACCATCATTCAAAAGTATAACCTGTTGACCTGTGACGTTTCTTTTTATTTTACCTGATATGTGCCCAATTCATAAGTTAATTTATGGTCTTGCGCCACCACCACCTAAACAATGTGTGTCATTCTATGGGGACGATGCTAGAGAGACCAGCATCAGCCAGAGGTGACTGCTCGGCTAAATGCAGGAAAACTGCTTCTGTACAATCATCATTTTCAGTCAGAGTAGCAGATAGATGGAAAACAAAACCCACCCAAATCAGATAATGCACATGTTTCAACACTTAAAACACTTAAAACATGGCTCAAGACAAACCAATCATGCGATCACTGATCTAAACCTTTGTATGGAACAGCATCGAGACTACATAATCTGTATTTTGTGCGACATTGTTTTTAATGTGATTAACTGTTTCTAAACAGTTTTGCTTTTAATTGTTCGCATCGTATTGTTCGTATTGTACTTTGTTTGTTTTTTCATATCTTCCTGCCCAGGGCCCACAAATGCAAATTAGCCATATGGCTAAATGTGCGTGGCCCCTGTTAAATAAACTAATAAACTAAACTCTGCAGGAGAGGAAAGTCTTTGACAGCAATCTTTCACTGGTGGAATATTGGTCAATGTTTGAACGAGGTAGCCGCATGTATCCAACATTAAATGGTACGGGTGACAAAACATTAGCATCAGACACAATAACACCTGCCCCACCCCCCTCTGTGGTAAATTCACCCTGATTACGGGGTGTAAATCATCTCACTAATCATGTCTCTTAGAAAAAGTAACTGCAACATGCCCTCATCCTCTAACTCCAGCAAAACAGTACAGCCCATGTATGAGCAGACGATTCAGCCCTCTTCGTCATGTTTGTTCTTCTTACCTGGGTCTTGATCAACTGTCCGTAGGATGGCGGTTGTAAGCTGGAACAACTCATCAGCAGAAAAGCAGAACTGTCCTTTCTTTACAGGCCAAACCAGGTTCTTCCTCTCATGGTCTGTCATTGTGAAGACTCATCAGATGCCCTCGAAATCCGTCGCTCTGGCAGCAGTCAGATGCCCTGGATTCTTACAGCCCCTTGCTCTGGTGACGTGTCACACACTGGTCCACAGGTTCAGGGATCACTGGATCAAAGACGTTCTCCAACCACAAATCTGTAACAGGTCTCAAACTGAGGACCCATTAACAGAAACGAATGAGACAGGTCTTCAGTGCAGCTTTGCTAAGCAGAATCATTTATTTGCCAATAATGGAAATATACATCTTTCTGTATTGTCTTTTCCATATTCCAATGTTATTTTGCCAATACAAACATCCATAATAAAAAATAAGACAAAATATCCAGGCTAGTTTCAATGTATTATCTGCTTTCAAGAAAAACACAATTTCCCATGTTTTTATTTACCATTAAAATAATGAGTTCAGTCAGTGTACAACTGCATTCATAATTCTCATTCAGTCCATTAACTAGGCTAGTGTTTTCATTGAGTTGACAACTAACAAAAAAACATCTCTAAAAAATGTCTATGTTCTCATGCGATTCATTATTTAACCTCTCTCTTAGTTCAAATGTTTAGCAGCACATTGCTACTAATGAATCTCACTTCAGTAAGAACGCGTTGGCTGAAAATGTCTAATATTCAAGAATGTAAACATTAAACTGTGACAATAACAATATATTCTTTCGAACGAGCAGTTCTACCAAAAAAAACAGTATTAATACTTAGTTTAGTTTGAAAACTTCACAAACCTGTAAAAACAAAAGAAATAATGCGACAGGTGTTTCCCTTCAGTTCAATTTCGCTCAGCAGAATGAGGAAACAACGAGTTTGCTCACAAAAAGAGTCCATGGGAGAGGTAAAGCGATATACTGCGTCCTAGTGGCAACACGGAAATGCTCCAAGTGTATAAAAAAAGAAGCCTTGCAGTCTTACCTAGAGGCAATAATTGACCAGTATGGCTAATATTCAATTTTATGAACAGAATGAAAATGTACCTGTATTCTCTGCCAGATTCTTGTTTGGTGCACTTGTGCAGTGTCCTTCACGGCTAGACCTTCATCTGCGCTGATGAACAAGTTCTTGAGCGACACTCTTTGATGAGTGCTTTGCTGATCGATAGAAGTGTTTGTCGGCAGTGTAGAGTGTTAGAGTACGACTTGCTGACAGGTACCAGTTTGCTGTAATTTAGGTCTGGTAGCACGCTCATGGCTCTGGGCAGAAAAGGCTTTATAAGCAAGTAAAGAAAAAATACCACCAACGGTTGATATTTACAGGTTTACAGAGTGTCTGTTCATGTTCCCTCTCTGCCACTTTCACTTTAAATTTAACTGACACATTTGGGTGTATTAAGATGAGTGACCAAATGCTTTTATACTATATATTGCCATTTACCTATATGAACTGGAGGCTCAGTTTTTGCACTTGACATCATAGTTGCTGGAAAATTGCAGGACTTTTAACAATGCTTCAATTTGTGTTTTTCCATCTGTGCTGCTCATTCCTAGTCTGATACTACTGTACCGCCTGTAAGATCTATTTTACTGATGAAGCCTTGGATAGCAGGTACTTTCTTCTCTCATTGGGATTCAATGTTTCATGTATCCTACAGCTTTGCATGCGGCTATAATCTCATTGTACTAATGGGTTTTCTTTCCGCAGGCTGATTGTGTATCCTTAATTGTTAGTAAACTTCTATCATAAAGCAATGCTGTTTCAATGGATTAAACAAAATGAATATTCAGCCCCATTTGTCTTTTTCAGGGTCTCTGCATGTTCATATGATTTTGACTTTGTAAAATGATACGGATACACTGTAATCAAATGTATTTTATGTAACTTTTCATCTACCGTATAAAACCTTGGTAGAGTAACTTTCTTCTAATTCCGTTCTTTTGAGTTAGTTAATCACACTTAAGAATGTTTTGCATACAGAATAGCTTAAAGGCCCATTGATTATGCTAACAACATATTTAGACACTTTGTCGCTGGAATGTTCAGGGAGGACAGTTGGGTAACAGAACTGCTTTTGAACCAAACGTCTTAGAAGGACGTTTTAAACAAACGGTCATTCAATGTTGCAATGATCGCTGGAGTGTCTGATTTTTGATTCATTTATTTTTTTACATTTTTGAAGTGGTGGTTGGGTCTGAAGCAGCTCTTCAAAGAAAGATTCCTTTGTCTTTGAATGGAACTTTTCGTGTAAGGACACAATGTACGGACTGCCACATTTGTATTTAGGATAGTGGATTGTAGTGGTCTATTGCTTTGCAGGAGAAAATCACTGTCCTTAGTGTGACAGCTTGTCTCTGTCCGCCTATGTGACAATTAGAGTGTGGAGACTCTAGACAGATGCATAACTGATGACCATGTAAGGATGTCTTTTAAGGCAGAGACATACAATCTTCACCATCCATCATCAGATCAGTCCACCCCAAAGAGGGAAAGACACTTAACTGAAGAGGGAATTATAACTTTTATGGCGGTGCAACAAGATGCCTTTGTGCCTATCATGACTCTTTTGTCGTAAGGTGGCTTTGCACTTTGTAATAAAGAAAAACACAATGGAACCCGGCCACGCTCCTCTGATTTAAATATTTGCTTGACAAAAACAGTAACATGCTGATGCGGATGGAGCATTTGACAAAAGCATGTCAGTGAAACCAGCTCCACTCTCAATGGCAATCAATTCTATCAATTAGAGAGCTATATGAGGGTGTTAAACACTGTATTGATCTTTTCCAACATGCTAAGTGCTCATTGTATGAATGTAGAAGTCAATAACTATGCAGAGTTATGGAGTAAGTCAATTCCTAATAACATGAGTAGACACAAGGAAACAAATGGGTCACTGATCCAAAACACCTTTGAGTTTTCCTATAAGAAGGAGCAATAAACATGAAATATTAGTTTTGAATTGAGAATTAATTTATAAGGAAGACCCTATTGCTCACAACACTGTTGTCTACAAAAATGATTAAATGATTAAAGAACGATCACAGGGACACTCATTGGATCCCAGCTCCACAGTCTGAGGCCCACCTCTTAGGTGACCCTTGTCTTCAAAGCAGACCACAACAGCCCACAGCTCTGTTGCCTAGCAACACATGAGAGAATATTTCATTCATCACAGCAGGGATTTGCATTTAAACTGTCATGTGGATTGAACTGATCTAGTTTGCTTTTCAAAATGTTGTAGATTCTTACGTTTTGCCCAAAAACCTTTTCGCCTTTGACCTAAATTCAATGATGTAATTCAAGATCCTCGGCGAGTATCTCACATTAAAGTTACTGTAATCTGCCCAAGAGCAAAAACAAAATCGTTGGAAAAAAGAATAAGAGCATTCCAAATCTCCTCTCTTTCCTCTATCCTTTCCTCCATCCTTCCCTTTCCTCTGTGGTGGCAACTTCAGTCAGCCATGAGTTTGAGGGTGCAGGTGGCAGCGGATGCAGATTCTCTGAAAGCCATTAAGTATCAGCCCTGACTGTGGATCACATTATGTACGCCTCCATTACCCTGACATGGGTTAACAACCCATAAAAATGGTTTTGGGAACAGAGTTGAAACCCATAGAAAGGATACATCTTCCCATTCCATTCCTTTCTCCTGTCGAGCCTTTATTACAAATACATGACATTCAACAGAAACCAGTTTGAGAGGAGAATCCCAGTTATGGCTCCAACCACTGAGTCCTTTCTGAGTCCGGCAAGCTTGTCCATCCTATGATTCATTTGTCTGTAGCTTCGGCAGCTATACCCAATCAAACTCAGTCATCCAGCATCTAAAGCCCCCACACTCTGCTCTGCTCTGCTGTTGTATAAAACAGCTGAATGATGGGGAACATTAATACAGGTGCACAGGCAAGAAAACTGTCCGCTGCAATAAATTATTGTATAACCAGAGGCCAACGTATATTGATATCCCCATAACACAACCCACTGGCCCTCTGGACAAAGAGAAACCGCATTTTGTTTTAATATTTAATAGATCAATTATTCTCCTGCAAATCAACAGTTTGACATTGAACTGTATCCTTTTTTGAGATACATAATGCATGCTGAAATACTAATGTTTTTATTTATCTAATTTATCTAATGTTTTTATTTATTAATTTATTTTCATTTCTAGTTTGCAGATGTGACTAAATAATGTGAACGATGACCAGCAAGAGAATAGATGCTTCTTGTATTGATTTCATGATGATGTATTTTTGTTTCTACTTTCATTTACTTTTAATTGTTTTGGTTTATTCTTCTTCAATTAACGATGTGATAATGTGAGAAAAGTCAAATGAAACATTAACTTTGTACATGTTTTTGTTACAGTGATGGATGCAAATTTTAATCTCTTTCAAAATATGAATTCATTCAGATTAATCAAAATGTTGATGTGTTGAGTGTCACCACTGCAGCAGCATAGCAAATAGGCACATTAGAGTTGCTTTAATGACTTCAAAGATTATCACACAGTAGTAGTAAGATCATGATGTGGGGCAAAGGGCACAACTGCGCGGTGATGTAACAGTCCCATGTATTGTGATGGCGCGTGTGCGTCTGTCAAAAGAGGTACATCTGAGTCCTATGAACTCATAGTTAATAGAGTAGGAAAAAATGCTGACACAGCAAACCACTTGACAGAAGATTATATGCATAATCATACAAAGCAGCTGACTCATTTTTAGAGACTTGGTGCAGGTTAGAATATTTATCTTATGCCCCGGTATCGCCGTCCACCCTGATGTTTTCTGCCATGCTTTGAAATTTTTTACTCAAGTCTCGTTAGGATCAGAGAGTAAAATTCCACAGCGTCAATTCAGAGATGCACAAAATGAACTTTCCCACCGTGCTTGTCAACAGTAAAATATGTAATAATACTTAAGTGGTTGTTATATAAAAAGTTGTCTATAGTCATATAATATGGACACGGTTCTCTTTATAATAATTTAATGTACTGTTCCACATCTGTCCTGAAGTTGGGAGGACTTCCTGTTATGACCAGCTTCATAGCATTTGTCTAAGGATGATCTCTGCATTTCAGAAGTTTTATTTCTCGGGAATAGTTCTATTTATTTAATCTCTGGCAGCAAAACAATGGAGCCTAAAAATAATACTGGGTTTCAAAAGGCATACAAACAACAGTAAAATGGCACTGAGGCAAGATATGTGAATCCATAGCTTGCAAGCTAAAAAAGCTACCACCTACTCAGACTGGCTCTTATTGTATGGTAACCCACATAGTGTCGGATATCCATACAGTTTTATGTTGAATTAATTCGAACACCCATGATTGATGCTTTGTCTCAGTGTCTCCAAGCAACAGTAAAGCGAGAGGTTGTAATGAGGAAACAAATATGTAAATCGTATTTAATTACCATTTTAATGACTCATTTATTCATTCAAAGGCTCTTTCATTTGTGCATGAAAAAGGCACATTAGTGACACAGACGTGGTCACATACTGAGCCTGATTAAATAGACAAAAACCTTCATGGTCCCCAGAGGATAAAGTCTTCTGATTTTAGAGACTCCTGACTTTTCCTCTAGTGTAACAATTAGGTTATCATTTTTGTTTTTAAGTGAGAGTTAATGGATGGATTGCTGCGACATTTGGTAGAGCATTGTGTCAGTACAGTGTTTTTATAATACTAGTGGTGTGACTCTTGGAGTGGCAGTGATGGTCGACCCACCACTTATGTCCAGATTTAAATACCTCCGCAATTATTAAATGAAAAGGCGACATTTTCTTGGCACAAATTTTTCCATGTTTTGGTTTAACTCCAGATATTCAATGTAGTGTGAAAGAAGCAACGTACCTGTCTAACCTGTGGCAGGTTTGGCAATGCAGCTTTAATTACTAATTATTCTCATATACACACATAATGACACAGTGTAGTCAATATGACATAAGCCAGCTCTGTAATTAGTCATTGAAAACAAGCGCTTCTTTCTTAATTGGTCTTTTATCTTGTACATTTAAAATGCCGTGTTGCATGCTCATCCACTGCACCATGGTAACTTTTTGCAACCTGTGTTGCTGATCCTATAATAAATCAGGACAGGTTGTAAAACAATGACACAATGCATTTACAGACAATACCACTCCTCACGTGTCTGAACATATCTCTACCGGCTTGACACTTCACTGTTACGTGGACCATGACAGTTGATTAATTTAGGGAAAAACTTACAGCCATTAAAATGAAGGTGATGATTAACTGACAACTGTTTTTTTATTTTTTATTTAGAGTTATCCCTCATTCTGGCATTTCTCTAAACATGTTCTCAGAATCAAATTCCAGATTCAGTGTGTTTGAATCTTCATGTTTATGTTCCGATGTAGTTCTTATAGATTTTGCTACATTTAAGAATGGCTTTGCAGGCACATTTTGGCTTCACTTTCCCTCCATACTCTCCCTGGCGGACTTCGACATTCCTGCTTGGCTGTGAGAAGAGTGAGGGAGGCAGGGAGGGAGGCCAGTATTTGTTTTACTTTGCCGCTGTGTTTCCATCCTCTCTTTTTTTAGAAAGGCACCCTGGGTTCTTTTTGTGAATCACCCGGCAACAGACACATCACTTTGTCTCCCTCTTTTCACTGCGAGCGGAAACGTTGCACCGAGGCTCTTCTGGAGAGGCCTAGCAGCGTCCTACCTGACTGACTTACCAATGAAGAGCCAGACACATTCTATGGGCCTGCAGTGTTCCACATAACTGGTCCTGACAACAGTCCCTCCCTCTCCCCACCACCCGAAAAGAACAGAGGCTTTTAGGATTAAGAGACATGGAAAAGCTACAGTACAGGGCTCCGTCTGTCTGTTTGTTTGTTTGTTAGTGTGTCGTTCCGTTTACCTCTCAGTCTTTATCTCTCTTTCATATGCCCAAACATACACATTGATTTCCATAAGCTCTGGAGTGCCAAGCCAACATACAACAGTGTTAAAACAAAATATTTGTTCAAATTAGGTATTTGAGATGCTAAAACACACTTCAATTGGAAAACACTGAAACTGACTTGAAGAGTGTCAGCAGACGATTCATGCAGTCAATGTTAAAAGGTTAATGTGCTGCCAAGTAGCAAACAAGTTAAAACCACTGTCCCAAGAAAAGTACGGATTCATATTTCAATCATATGCTTTTATTTACTGTTTTAATTTTTAGCTATGGCCACATCATGGCTATGGGCCCAGCATTGTCGGTCAGTCAGTCAACTACTTTGGTCAAACAGAAACATATCAGCAATGTGCTGGATGGATTTCCATGAAAGTTGGTACACACATTCATGGTCCCCAGAGGTTGAATCATTACGATTTGGGTGATCCCCTGATGTTTCCTCTCGCGCCACCATGAGGTCGACAATCGTGGTTTTGTGTAAAATGTCTCAACTATTACATGGATTACCATGAAATTTTAATGCTCCTCTAAGGATTAAATGTAAACACACCGTAAACATCCCTTAATACTTTGGTTTATGACCAAATACCTGAAAAACGAATGACATTCTGTGCTTTGTATTTATTGCAATTAGCAAATTATAGCATGCTAGCATGGTCAACTAAGTTGGTGAATATAGTAAAGATTGCGTCTACATGCAGCATGTTATCATTGTCATTGTGAGCAGGTTGCCTGCTGGTTTGGCTTTAGACTCTCCTCATAGCTAGGTTAATCCACAATAAGTCATTCCACTTTATCAATATATACAAATACTTCACATACACTCAAATCCTGCTCATTTCAGTTTTCAAAGAGGTATACTTGGGATGGTGTTACTCCCAGTCATAATATTTATGTCACACATAAAGAGCCTCAGCACGTCTGCAAAACCTCATGGAAATACTGAAAGTGAGAGGCAACATAAGGCTCTGTAAATATGCCTGCACTATACAATGCATCTGTCGTCATTATCACTGTCATCATCATCTGCATCGCCATTTTGTCTTTCTCACATGAGCAATAATCTGCTCTACAGTTTCACAACATCACTTTTGTCCCCCATGTCTGCGCGGTGAAACTGACAGGGGTCCAGCTGTCTGCCTGTGTGTTTGCCTGTACTCTACTCTCTATTACTACCACCTCCTTCTGTAATTACAAGCTCCACTGCACACAGTCTCACCATCAGGTGTGGCCAGGGCCAGAAGCGCAGCTCCACCAGCTCTCATCACCGTGGCATTTTGAATTCCCCTCGTGTGAGAGCTGCAGGCCGACGGGAGGCTTTTTGCACATCTGAGGTGCCACAGCCTGCAGGCCATTCAGCCAGTTGGGATTAAAAATGCTAAATTTTGTTTCATATCATTAGAAGGTTAGCTCACCCCCTCATTGGTTCACCATCTGGGCATTCTTTCCTTCTCTCTCAGTGGTGTGGCTTTTCTGTTGCACTGTATCAGAACCGCACAGCCTACAGCATGGCGGACGGAGACAAAAAGAACAAAAGATGGAAGGGAAAGATTTGGGCAGATGAGCACAGGGGGGGGGTAGCAAAGGAAGTGAGACGTGAGAGAAATAGGGATGGTGTGGGACAAGGAAGGAAAAGAAGTTAATCAAACGAATGGGAGAATATCAACATTTTCTTAAACGTTTTTGATGCAGTCCAGACTTGCAAGCATCCATGACAACGACATAAGCCGTGACATCGCATATGATTCCACTTGACATTCAAATGAAGCTGCTACGACACCAAGATATCACGACAAGGTGTCACCAGACAGCTTCACAACAAACTCGAAATACGGGAGAAATGAATCACCATCACAGTTTTCATCGGTGAGACGTTTGCCATTCCTAATGGCAGATGTAGATTTTCTTTTAATATTAACACTGGTTTAATCCTTACTCATTTTCACAACTCAAACTTTAACTGTTAAACCCTGCGAGAGTCTAATCTCCCAGTGAGACCCTAATAATTTATCTCGATGTGGGAGTTAAAGTCTGCATTAAGACTGCTCATTTGGGATGTTCCACAAGGGTATTTCAGTTTGGAAGACAGCTGGCTAAGAAGATTATAAGCAGAGTTTTCAATTTATCTCACACACCCTGACTCCCTTTATTGGCTGGGACCCTCTTATCATGTTTTGCCAGGAGCTAAAGCAGCCATTGGCATCTTCCTCTATATCAGCTACTTTGGAATGGCTGCTTTTGTTACACTTCTTATTTTTACCCACAGCCTGGCCTTTCTACACAAGCTGTTTCATGTTCACCACCCAAAAGTGTAATGGATGGAAGTTTAGAAGATGACAATATGTGTCACTTAAGTGTTATTTATGGCAACTTGATGGAGTCTATTTATTAAGTTGGTTAGTTAGCATCAACTGGCCCCTGAGTGAGCAATAAAGGATGAATGAGGGAGAGAGGGAGAGAAAGGGAGAGAGAGAGAGAACTTGCTGATGTAAAAAAAAAAAAAAAAAAAAAAAAAGCTGCAGGAGTAAGGATATAAAACCTTGAGACAAGAGGATGCTCCTCTCTCAAACCCGCTGCCATCTCAGTGGTGGAAATGTTGGAGTTGGGGAGGGTCGACTTTGAGGTGACATTGACGCTATGTAGATGAGAGTGAGGATCCTGCGCTCATGTTACGTCCCTGCTCGCTTCAACTCAGACGGCGGCAGCTCCTTTCCCCGTCTTCTCTCCCCTCCTCTCTTTCAGCACCACTCCTTCCAGGACAGCACCTCGCTCTAAAAGACGCGTTTGTTCGCCATCCTTCCCTCTCAGGATCATATATTTGCCCGCTGTCGTCGGATGCAAAGTTTTCACCTTGGTTTTATTCTGTAAAAGTGCAAGGAAGTAACTTTTTAAAAATCGGATTTTCCCATCGGGGAAACAATCTGGAAAATAAAAGGAATTTATTGTAAGTATTCTGTTACACAGTATGCATGCATTTATATAGATCAGGGATATATATGTGTTCGTTGACATACTTATTACAAGCGATGATCATTGAGGAATTTGGAATATGCAGATTCGCGGAATTTGGCAATGTGCACGGATGTGCGACTGCGCTTATTGGCGACGCAAGAGACTCATCTCAGGAGGGTCATTAGCGAATTTGATCCTTCAATCCTGCAGCCAACTATTTTAAATGTGTCGAATGTAAATGTCTGATCTGTGTGGGAAGAAAAAAATTACACATAATTCTTACTTCACTTAATTTTCAATTTGTCTTGAGGGTGTGAGAGACTTTGAAGTCAAATGTTACATGGACCTGGATTTTTAATAACAGATTGAATGTAAAACGCTTACTGTTTAAAACATCAAACGATTTGTAACCGTGTTGCCTCACAGCCTAATGCCTCTCACTATTACGCACGCAAGTTGAAGGAGAGCGCAGAGAGCGCGCTCTATGTTGCATTTGTTCAACTATCATTAGCAAATGTTTATTTTGCATTTCAAAAGTAAATATAAATATACATAAATAACGTGAATACATTACCTCGCTAAAATGATGTACTTAAATTGTGAAGCTTATTATTTGCATTACTGCATATTTACTAGTAAGTAAAATAAATGTAAAATATCTTAACCTTGTCCCGCAGATACTTGATGAAAATGTCTATTCAAAAACTGCAGTGAGTTATTAGCCTCTCCAGGTGATTCATTAGACAGTATCGTCGCGCCTGACTCCTAAATGTGTTTAATCGCTCTTCTCTTGTACCGGAGCAGTAGGAAGTGGGCCATTGAATTTAGAGCATAATGACTCAAGGACAAGGGCAGGCTCTAAATTTCTGCTAACATGCATTCACTTCAAGCAATTAAAAGTGATTTTTATTGCATGAGAAGTCTTTATTTGATCCCGTGGGGTTCACGGATCGTGGGGCACATTTTTCTATCCACCCCTGAAGAAATGTCATGGAATTAGAATGGATGCATGCACAGTGATCGTGGAAAATTATATTTGACCAGTAACATAAAACTTATTCTTATGCACAGGCCAGTAGAATGTCCACATTGATAAGCGTTTTGGTCACATCTTTTTTTTTTTTTTCTCCTAGAAATTAGGAGGTTATTCGGTTAATTGGGAACATGATTCCAGTTTCATCGAACTGAAAATCAGAATCACACATTTTTTTAAATAATGTAAATATATTAAACAATTAACGCAGAATTACGCCAATTATCCCTCATTAGTAAGACCTGACATTCAACTTCATAAGATATGTCAAGCATTTTTTTTTTTGTGAATTTTTATATCGATATGTAAACATATATAATTCTGTTTTCAGGGTCGCTGGAACGCTGCCAAGCTGCTCCTGATCGCTCTTATTACCCCGATTATTCATCTCTACTCGACGGTTATCTGGGAGCTGGGTGTACAGGACGGAGACGCTGCTGTTTGCCTGGACCGGTGCTGAAACCCCCTCCTCTCCACTGGTCAGGACTATCCGACACGCACAGTGACCATGGCCACCAACGGGACCAAAGCCTCGGACGGACACGTCTTAACGGAGACAGTTAATGACGCGCCCACCACGCCAAACGACAAACCCAAAACCTTGGTGGTGAAAGTGCAGAAGACGAAAAATGAGATACCCGAGAGAGAAACGTGGGGAGGGAGATTTGACTTTCTTCTCTCTTGTGTCGGATACGCAATCGGACTCGGAAATGTCTGGAGATTTCCTTATTTATGTGGAAAAAACGGAGGAGGTAATGAGGACTTCCTTGGCAATTTTCCATTTATCCATACACAAAAAGGAATGCAAAGATCTCGACATCAAAACCTGCCAGTTTGCTTCCGGAGGTTTTTAATAAAATAAAGCTGTATTTCTCCCCCATTTAAGCCGTGCGTAATTGCGCACAAGAGAAAGCCTGCACGCTGATCAGGGGCGCAGAGTGAAATGCTCCTTTTACCAAATATCTTATCTGGATTATTATGAATGTTACTAGTTAATGATTCACCTTCACTTACACACCTTTACCTCTCACCTCTCATTCAGGGGCCTTCTTGATTCCCTACTTTTTAACCCTCATATTTGCTGGCATGCCCCTGTTCTTTTTGGAGACGGCTCTTGGTCAGTACACTTCTATTGGAGGACTTGGAGTGTGGAAGCTGGCCCCGGTTTTTAAAGGTAAAATACACTTTTACGTTATCCTTAAGGCCTTAAACTATGCTCTGTGTGTTAACTGGCTGCTTCATAAAGGCCAGGTGGATTAACAGACAAAGTCGGTCATTATTTCTTTGTAATCATGAAACAGAGGCCCAAAGTTTATCCCCAGTAAAAGACCAATACCAAAAATAAAAATGTATATTCCCGTTTTATGTCAACACAAATCTTTTAACACAGTTTAACATGCCTGTATTCTCCCATTGTTTCAGGTGTGGGTATAGCTGCTGCTGTTCTGTCCTTCTGGTTAAATATCTATTACATTGTAATCATTTCCTGGGCTATTTACTATCTGTACAACTCCTTCACTACTGTGAGTATTTGATTTTTATATTCATGTGGTTTTCTAATAAAATAATACAATAATAGGACTTGAATACCTTGAAAATGTAGAGGAGATAAGATCTAGTTTCCTTGATTTCTTCTGAAAAACATTTAACACAAATGCCCTTTAAATCGCAACAAAGCATAGATTTCATTTTGTTTTTCTTTCCCAGGTTGTATTTTTTTTGACGTAGTAACCCTTGAAGTTATGTGGCAGGTTCTTTTTGCCAGCAGCTCTTATATAGGGGTGAACAGCTCTTAACAGAGTATGACATTTATTACTTCCTTTCCCACATAATTAGCGCCTTACACAAGGTATTGATAAATGCATTTGGCGATGAGGCATTCACTCCTCCAAGAAAAGCATGAAATCTCAATGAGTATCATGGTCTTGGCTGCTTGACAGCCACAGAGAATGGGACCCGACGGTGGGAGAGTGGTTCAAGTAAAAAGAGCTGTCTGTGTGATTTTGCTCTCTCTTTTTTTTCTTTAATTTTCAGGAGCTGCCATGGCAGACTTGTGGCAATCCCTGGAACACAGAGCGCTGTTACACCAACTACAGCATCCCAGACACCAAAAACCTCACCAGCGCTGTGGTGGAGTTCTGGGAGTAAGCTGGACATAAAAGTCTGTTTAGATCACAAAGATACTGCTCTGTTATAAACGGAAGGTCATGGTCCCTATTGTGCACAGTCAAGATCAGGGTTGGAGTCTGATATGGCCATTTGGATCTGAGGATCCAATGGTTCACCGAATCCCTTAATATCCATCCATCCAGATCATTCTGGAGGAGGAGAAATTGTGCGCATAATAAAGGCCCTCAGAAAAAACCTAAGCATTTTTTTTTTTCATAAGAGCAAAAAAAATGCGTGTAGACATGCAAGCATGACTCCCTTTGACTGTGGAGCCTTAAAAAAGCTTCAGGGGTGAGAAAAGAAAGCCAGGGAAAGGTCTTTTTGTGAGCATCTAGACACGTGCTTGCATATTTGTGTGTGCACCCATGCATGTTGTATGTATGAGATCAAGGATGTATTTGTGCGTTGTAGTAAGCCCACTTTACTCCCCTGCAGACGTAACATGCACCAGCTGACCGATGGTCTGGAGAAGCCTGGGGAGCTCAGGATTCCACTGGCTATCACACTCGCCATTGCATGGGTGCTGGTCTATTTCTGTATCTGGAAGGGGGTCAGCTGGACTGGCAAAGTAAGTAGAGGACAAACACGGAAACTAAACAAAATGGAAAAATAAAACCCATTGTGAATTCAATTTGCATTGTCTTTATGCTCCAGGGCGTAAAATTGTCACAATGACATTTATAATTGTTGGTCAAATGTAGAGATCAAAAGTAGTGTAGGCTGAGCAAAAATGTAAGTTCTAGCTTCAATGCTTTCATAAGGTTAACTGTCGTGAAATATCTGAAAATGATATAAAACAACAATTTTCATCCCTTCTCAAGTGAGACAATACAGTGACATGCATTACTCTGCCAACCGCTCTCTGTCCGTGTCTCTTTAAAAGGCAACAACATTCAACACATCCAATATTAATCCAAAGCACTTTATGTATGACAACAACCAACACGTTCCACAAAGAGATACAAAGGCTACACAATTACAAAACCATAACATGTGTGATTAGCCTTTTGCACTTTTTATATCAATGGTCGTTTTATGACAGATTCATCATTTCTTTTTATTTTTATAAAAAGGAGTGTCAATGACAGTCTATGTTAGTTCACTTCTTATTCAGTTTATTTTCTCATGATTGATCTGAACTGTGTTGACTTTGATAACACAAATTAGTTCAGATAAGGAGGGAAATAGTGCACTGAGAGTGTGCTGAACCCAACCGTTCTGGGGTCATCTCGCCTCCAGGGAATGGCAGACTAGGTCACTGTGCTGCTCTGTGCTGTAGAAATGGTGCCACACAGTACTGTAACGCTGTTCATGAGGAGTTGAACAACTTAGCAGTTTTCACTTCTTCTACAGTTCGGTTGCCCTGCAGGACAAATATTAAAAGTTAAATGATGCTCACTAGCTGTGTGATTTAACAAGTTTGAGCTTAGATAGACAATATCACTTTTTCCTAACAATAACGTTGTGTCCCACAGGTGGTGTACTTCTCAGCCACATACCCTTACTTTATGCTGTTCATCCTGTTTTGCCGTGGCATCACTCTACCCGGTGCAATTGATGGAATTCTCTTCTATATCACACCAGACTTTGAAAAACTGAAGGAGTCTGAGGTATGCTCTCTGTTTCTGCCATGAAGTATAAACATTTTTTCTGTTCAGGGATACATTTATCTATTTGCTAAGGTGGATGAAGATGATATACCAATGACTATTAATTGCATGGGCAGCAAAATAATAGAAAATAAAAAATATTTTCCCTAGAGCAGCAAAGCAATAAGCTAAATATATTGAATTATAAATATATATAGCATATTTGTATTTATTTTGCTGATGCAGACTTTTTAAAAAGTGTTCAGTAGGATAGCTCAGATAGCTGTTGAAAGGCTGAAGTTTACCAGTTCTGGGTTAACAAAAATCCCTCTATGATAGTATTCCTTTTTTTTTTCTGATGATGATGTAATCTTTTATTCTGTAATGATTGTGACTTAATGACCTAGCCACATCGTTAAAGCTCATGTAGAACATGAGCTGAAGCTAGATGAGGTGTGGAGAGACATCATTAGACGAGGTAGAGTTAGGTCAAGATGGGATGCAATGGGATCAGAGTGGGTCAGATATAGGACCAAGTATAACAAGACAGCACATAGGTCTTCCAAGTTCCCGACCCAAGTGTTGGTCCCAGTTCCTGCCATTAACATCAAGGTTTACAAGACACAAGATGCCTTTGTGTACATCGCTTGATCAGACCAGCCAGTAAAATTGGCAGATAATGACAAACAAGACAATTTCATCAGTAAAAAAAAAGAAAATCTGGCCAATTTTTAAATAAATATCTCTATTTAGCATCAACTGTGTGTTTACACCTGGTCAATTCAACCTCTTTTCTTCCCTTCTTTGTGTGATAGGTGTGGCTGGATGCTGCCACTCAGATCTTCTTTTCCTATGGGCTGGGATTAGGCTCTCTGATTGCTCTTGGCAGCTACAATACCTTCAACAACAACGTATACAGGTAGGAGATTATAATATGTTGCATTTTCAATACCTGTTCATAGTGTCTAACACCAGTCACTCACACATCACTGGGGCGACTTGGGGGTTAGCGGTAGAGCAGGGTGGTCCTTCAATCAGAGGCAAGACACTTAACCCCAAATTGCTATGAATGGGTGTGAATGGTTAATCGGAGTCCTGATGGGCAGGTGACACCTTGCATGGTAGCCATCAGTGTTTGAATGTCATTCATGCATGAATGACATGTAGCGTTAAAACACTTTGAGTGGTCGGAAGACTAGATAAGCTCTATACAAGTACACGGCCATTTACATCTTTTTTATTTTTAAGGAGACTGTGCCTGTGATTATTTTGGGTTTCTTAGCAACAATGTACCTTCGATTTTGGGACTATTTTAGCCTCCAGCTGTATCAGTCTTATCATTATTTTGGCTCCACCCTCTGTGTTACGCTCATAGGCACAGACGTCAGGTTTGCCTCAGCCTCTGTCACATTCTCTGAGAAACACTGGTCTGCAGGTCACCTATGCACATCTATGGTTCCAGCTATTTTGAAACAGCTGGAGTTAACTGCCATTTTAGAAGAACAGGTCAATATAAATGTACTCAGCTGCTGTGCTACTGCAGGATGCAAAATGTCTCTCCGCCGTCCCTTCCCCCCTCGGTGCATCTCGACAATGTGTGACGGGTTGATAAGGAATTGATATAGGCGTGACAATGGCTGCCTTGTGCTTTGTCTCTCCCCTACAGAGATTCTATCATTGTGTGCTGCATCAACTCCTTCACCAGCATGTTCGCTGGCTTTGTCATCTTCTCCATCGTGGGATTCATGTCCAATGTAACAAAGAGACCTATCGCTGATGTGGCAGCCTCAGGTAATTGCAATCAATGTTGAAAGTCGATAGTAACAATCGGCACAGAGAAGAGATATTTGTGACTCTGCAAAAATTAGCCCTTGAAATTGCGAGACTTTATTCTTTCAGTCAAAAAGGGAGGGTTTCAGTTTGGCACAATGTGTCATTTCTGAGAAAAATTGCTCAGTAATTTTGAAAAAAAACTCTCTGTCCTTTAAATAAATACTCGTTTGACATTCAGCACTCACACTTTGTTCTATCCAGGACACTTTGGATTTATCGAGTATTACTGCTACTTTACGGCTGAGTATGTGTGTTAAAAATGTTTTTAAATGAACTTAACATTCATTTTTTTTAAAACGTATATACCAATTAGTTTTTTTACTGATATTGTATGCCATTGTAAGCACACAATGTCACAATGTGTATGAAATGTGTCTTTTTTTTAAGGACCTGGCCTGGCATTTCTGGCTTATCCTGAGGCCGTTACCCAGCTGCCCATCTCTCCTCTCTGGGCCATACTCTTTTTCTCCATGCTGCTGATGCTGGGAATTGACAGCCAGGTAAAGATAACCCAACAAAAATGGTCTAAGTTGTGGTTTATGTGCCATAATGATACAGCAAAGTGCTAATGTTCCTAATGTTTTTATTGTGACACCAGTGTTTTACGTAATACAGTTTTGACGTGACTCTGCCATCTCTCCAGTTCTGCACAGTGGAAGGCTTCATAACTGCGCTGGTTGATGAATTCCCTCAAGTTCTCCGAAAACGCAGAGAGATCTTCATCGCCGTCGTCTGCTTTATTTCTTACATTATTGGACTGTCCAACATCACCCAGGTAAATTCTTCTTGCAGAGACATTACAGGCAAGTTAGTTCAAAAACACCCACAGCAGCCTCCTATCGTAATGACAAGGTTGATATCTGTTTCCATATTCGGGTCATATTGAGTCTGAATTTCTACAATTTATCAAATAATCACACCGTGGGGATTTGCCCTCCTTTCATAATATTTGCAGAATTCAGTAGAAATGCTGCACAAGGTCAACAAGTTCACCTTTAATCAACTGAGTAAACACTTGATATATGCAGACACCAACATGCCTTAGTTTCTTTCATATTTTACATTTCTGACTTTGGCACTGTTATAAGATAATAAAACATTTCCACAGACTTGTAAAAATCCTACCGCACACCGTTGTTGTGACCTCGGCAGCTGACCCAGTAACCTGCAAGAGTGTTAGCTCAGCTAGGTTGTTAACTCAGCTCTCCAAGTGGCCCTAATATGAAATCCAACGAGCATCTAAATAAAGCGGTCGTGGAGTAATGACCGCTGAGACTGTAGCTCCTGGCCAAAGTGGTTTAGGTCATCTAGCATCATGTTTCAGTCTGTAAACAAGAAACAACATGAAACAAAAGTTTTCAACCCTGATTTCACATATTAACCTAGCTAGCCACTGGACCAAAGGATAATCGCATGGTCAGTCCAACAGTTCCGATCAGAGGAAGATGTCTCACACCTTGAGGCCAGATTCTTAAAGGTGTCATCAATCATATTCTAAGGAGGCAGATTGCTATGAAATATTATTACCAAACACATTCATGCTCCTCAGACAATGAACCATGTTGTGCACTCCATGACCCAAGCCTGTCTCCTACGAAATTACGATCCCATGCTGCACTCCCTATTACATCCCGGATTACGGTCACAGTGATTAACGTTGTGAAATGAAACTTAACAAAACCAAAAACACTACAAAACTGCTTGGTTAGGATTTGTAAAAAAAAAACAAAAAAAAAACATGGTTTGGCTTAAAATGACGATGAAAACAGAACTAAAATAAAACATAACAAAAGTAGTTGGTTAGATTTAGGCAGCAAAACCACTACTTGGTTACGTTTAGGCAACACACGTATACTTGGTTTATACGAGATACAAACATCAGTCTCCAGGTTGAAAGCCCTGTGTTATTTGACCCATCCAGCACCCTGACCTCATCGCTACATGGACTTCCGCAGACTCATTTGTGTTACGTCAACCGCAAACGTTACACAGGACAAAATACATAAACCTCGAAATGTAATTCAGAAAGAAACACTGGTCACTGCTGTTTGACTAAACTAATTTAATTTGGAATAAAAATATAAATTAACATTTTTGTGTAATTGTATAGGTCCACTGTTATCTCCAAACATTTAATAACATGCTTTATTTTAAATGGTTGGCATTAATTATTAATGTTCTGCTTCGGACTACAGTGCAGCAAGTATTTTCCAAACACCAGCCCACAAAATGATTACTGACAAAAGTATTTTTGTCACAATTTGAATCAAAAGTTTAAAAAAAAGGCTTCAACTTCTGCCTGCTTGTCTTTGGATTCCACTTGACTGATTTAGTTCTGTCCTGCACATTCAATGCTATAATTGCTTCTTTAACGTTTTCCCCTTCACCTTCATGTGTCTTATCTTCTTGTCCCTTGTTTTCCGCTTCTCTTCTTTTACAGGGTGGACTCTATGTGTTCAAGCTATTTGATTACTACTCAGCAAGTGGAATGTGCCTGCTCTTCTTGGTCTTCTTTGAGTGCATCTCAATTTCCTGGTTTTATGGTGAGCCACACTTATGTCTTATCTATCTATCTATCTATCTATCTATCTATCTATCTATCTATCTATCTATCTATCTATCTATCTATCTATCTATCTATCTATCTATCTATCTATCTATCTATCTATCTATCTATCTGGAGCACATCTACTGTCACACAACTCAATAACTAAAACTGTATTCATGATGCTTCATCTTTGGTTCCAGGTGTGAACAAATTCTATGACAACATTGAGGAAATGGTTGGCTACAGGCCCTGTCTGTGGTGGAAGGCCTGCTGGGTCGTTTTCACTCCGCTCATTGTGGCTGTAAGTGTTGTTTGTGGTTAACATGCACATGTCCAAACAGCAACAGGGATCCTTGATTGTCCCCATCAAGGACAATAGTTAGGCTAATCCAACACCTTATTGTTTAAGGATCCTTGGCGTCACTTTCTAACTCACTGGGTAGCTCCACTACAGTCGCTGTAATCACATGGTTCCATTGTGAATTCAAACAAAAACACTTCCTTAGGTTTAGGCATCAAAACCACTTAGTTAGGTTTTGGAAAACACATTGTGGTTGGGATTAAAATAAGTACGTAAACTAAGTAAAACTTAAACAATGTAACATAAGTACTGGAAACACATAACTTCAAAATAACTCAACAACACAATCGCTCTCCTGGTTGAATGTGTTTCTGTGTTTGCATTTTTTTCATCACACTCCCGGAGCATTTCCTTTAAGCTTTTAATAATGACGTAGATGGGGTTACATTGTAGTAACTTGAAAGCCCAGTGCTTCTTATGCAGACTCTGAAGGGTCACTTGTGGGTCAGTATCAGATGCCGAGGGACATGACAAAGCATTGGTATTTGACAACCTGCGAACGGGCAGGCTTATTAGGTCTCATGTGAAGCTACATATTGAGAATGATTGCATAATCTTTATGTGCAAAATTAAGCTATGTATTTTTGTCACTTTATCTCAATGGTTGTGTTCACAAAACCGAAAGCACTTTAAACTACATTTACTTAATAGCTTTTACTTGATGTGACGATTGGCTTAATTAACTGTCAGTGCTCTTTGCTTAAAATGCATTACCATCTCACCATACCATCATATTACACCACAACGTGTGTCTGTTCTGTCCAAAGATCATCCGAGAACAAAAGCTTGTTCTGCAGTTTTGCGACAATGTTCATAGCCTAGAATTTAGACTTTGTGTGTCAGAACATGATAATGAAGAAGATGCTGAGATCTATTTCCTTGTCCCTCTTGTCCAGGGGGTCTTCTTGTTTAGTGCAGTGCAGATGGTTCCCCTCACCCTGGGTGACTACGTGTTCCCAGCCTGGGGCCAGGGCGTTGGGTGGTGCATGGCCCTCTCCTCGATGACCCTCATCCCTGGCTACATGGGCTACATGTTCCTCACACTCAAAGGCACATACAAAGAGGTAAGATCAAAGCGAATTCAGTCAAATAGTTGATGCATTTTACTTAAATAATACTATTTGACCTGCTTTTTTGCTACAAAGCAATGAATAAATTATGCTACAAAGCCAATTTTACCAGATGCTTATAGCAAATAGCGCTAATATCTGCATATGCAAACTAAATCATAAATACATACACTTAAAGGACGTGTTATTGAACTTACACATATGTATTATGGTATATAAATACAGAGAGTTTTAGTAAATGTAATGCAAAATACGATTGCCGCAGATCTCCCAGAGCACATCACTGCATCCACGTCTGAGCATTTCACACATCTACTGTATTAGCTGGTTTGAGGTTTAATCTGCAGGCAGCAGCGAGGCAGGCTCTGCGTTAAGAGTTTCGAGTGGATTACTTTTTGGCTCAAATATATTATTACATAGAGTATGATAGACCAATCCAACACAGGAACACAGAGGGGGCTGATGTGTAGTGAGGATAATGTAATGCCGTATAAGCCCTGAAGATTTTACAGTCAGTTTTAAACATGATGGGAAGTTTGAATATACATTCAAGGTCACCCTGTAGATTTATTTACAATAAGTCTGACTCAAACATGTTTACCAGAACATGCTGATCCAGGACTTATATCATACTCACTTACATATACAATATAACATAATGCCTAGCTGTGATATGTAATTTGGCAGCAAACAGACTTTTCACACTGGATGTTGAAATGCTCAGTTTGGCCCAATGTGATTCAATGCTGTAATTAGAAAACACATAGGCGTGCTTGGTAAAGATGAGATAAATCGCTGTGAAGAGTAGAACAGTGATAAAAGGATTAGTAAAATAGAGTTTCTAATTAGTTCTGTGAAACAATTTTAGATGTCTTTTTGCTTTACCAGTTCTCAAAAAATGACATTAATTTGAATGCAACAGAATGGTACGCAGCATTTTTATGGTCGCATAATACCTTTTGCATGCCATTTACATTAAGAGCATTTTGATTTGCAGTCATCCATAATGGGCTGAACAATAACCTTGCATCTATACGGTCCCTAGTGACAGATATAGCTTTATAGCCACCGCTGACGGAATAAATGGGTCATAATTGCAGGCAGTGCAACAGAGGCTGTCAGATGCGATGTGCAGGTGTCAGATCCTGCAGTACCAGCTGATGGTTGATTGTTTAATTGTAGCAATCAGCCAGCCCTGCAGCCAGGCGGAAGCTTAGTTTCACAAACACTCCACATAAATGCTGCAGAATCCCAGGTCCAACACCGCACCCAGAGTTCAGATCATTTAAAAGGTTCAGGATGGTTTGATTATTAAGTTTCGTGGGATCAGTAAGTTTGGCCCATGAATTATTTATTAGTTAAATGTTAAGAACGTTAGCTTTTAATTTCCTTTGTCAGCCACATCTCAAGCTGTATTTAACCATATAACTATAAATCACATCAGGGATACTATGTGGATGTCTTTTCTGAGACTATCTTGACGAGTTTACGCCCATTCATCAAGCACACAGCTGTGTAGCTGGTGTGTGTTTTTTGTTACAGCTTATTGGTTCACAAACTTTGCAGCTGTTTGGTCCCTGCTAAAGCTGTGTGACAGTGTCTCATTGTAATTTCAACACCATCAGCGATTTGTTCAGCTGTGTGATAGCCGTGCTTCTCCGTTTCAGCGTCTGCGGATAATGTTCACGCCTGTGATACTGCCGAAGGCTCAGGAAAACGGTCCAGACCAGCAGACAGAAAACCAGAATCAGAACCCTGCCAACGAGGAAGCCTACATCTAGAAGATTCTGCCTCTCTCTCTGTCTCAACGGGCAGACTCGCGATCTACACAGAAAAAAAACATAATCAAGGTTGGGAACGACCACCAGACTTCCACGTCTGCTTTTATTCACCTACCTCCTGGGGACACGTGAGACCAACCTGATTACAGTTATTTTTAGGGGTTTTTCTGTTTGTTTATTTGTATAATACAGAGTTATAAAACTTATGAGAAAAAAACAAATTACCCAGCAAAACTGTTGTGATATTTTGAATTTCATTATGCAAAAAAGTTAGTCTTTTTAGAAAAGGAAATGTGACTTAGGAAATTACTGTATATTGAATATATAATTTAAATTTGGAGGCCCGCGTTGATTCAATAGTATTGTGCTACTTTGAAGATATTAATTAATCTACTAAACTACAATTACTGTACAAAGAAAAATATTGGTTAAATGCATTTTGCTTGTTCATAAAATACATACATTAAAATGAATGCAGTGTAGTAGGTGAAAAAAAATGCAATTTGAAAGTTTGTGAAGTGAAAATTTAATACTGACCAATTTATGGCAAAGACAATGTGGGAATGTGCAACAGGTAAGGCCAAATCTGCTTGTATGTGTAAAATATAATTTAGCCAGACTATCACTCCCTTGCAGGATCCTGCAGTTCACCTGAAATGTTTACCACCCATGTCTGGGGCTACCTTTGAAAAGCACAAGTACAGTATGGGATTTTGAAGCGTCCAGTTTTTATTTTGGCTCGATTGAAACTTGTGACAACAGCAAAAATAACTTACATAGGATACATAGCAAGAGACTGTTATAATTGTTTCTTTGTTTTCTAAAGAACAATAACTTTGTATGTTGTCTGAATCTTTTTTGTAGAATAATTTTTAGGTCATTTTCTATATGTGAGAGTGAGAAGGACCAAAATCATACTCGTGTTAGAAGGATTGGTGCAGACATTTGAGCCGCTGAACAGATATGGATTAAATCAAGCAACTCCTTTGTCTCTCTGAAGAGCAACAGAGTACAGTAGCAAATACAGCATCCATTACATTACAAGCACAATTTTTGGATCTGTAAACTACCACCTCTAACGAGTAGCCAATACATAAATCCCACATTTGCATTGTGCGTACAATATTTATGCCTGACATTATTTAGAAAAAGTAGAATTTCCTTCTCCTGACAACCAGTAAAACCAGTAAAGTGGATTGACAGAGTTGTGTTGCAATAAGTCAAAGCTAATTCAAATCTATATTTTAAACTGTGAGATTGAATAAGCTGCAGTGGCTGCTGCATTGGAGACTGCATGACGGATTTCTATGATAGCTCCACTTCTCCGACTGGAACCGTTTACTTGTATATCTATTTAGTAACCCACTCCTCAGGAACAAAGGTGGAAGTGACCAAATTATCTCAGCTCTCAGATACTACCATTATACACTGAAACAATTAATGCTATATTTAAAAAAGAAAAAAAATATATATATCAGCAAATTTTTGCCATTTTCTCCCATTATTCCAACATGTTACCTTAAGCGGCAACAAAACATAAACACATAAACCATATATATATATATATATATATATATATATATATATATATATATATATATATATATATATGTGTGTGTGTGTATTTGTGTCTGTGTGCGTGTGTACATGGGCACACTCAAAAGCTGATCCAAATTGTTTTCTCTTTTCTGTGTGCTATTCAGCTAGCATCATTTCTTTCAGTGTAAATGAACTGTGATGGCCTTCACTCAGTCATTTTAGTAGAAGCCAAACTGTGTTTCTATCCTGTGGCTAGTGCAGATTTCCAATAGCAGATAAGGAGAGATAAACTTTGGCTCAGTCAGCGGACAAAGCCAGCAAAAGCACTGTAAACACAACAGGACATAGACAAATGCTATATACTGTAGGCCAACACCACTGAAACTACTCCTTTTCATAGGGTAAAGAAAAACCTATTATTACATATCAAGTTTGCTCGGCAATATAAAAACATATTATGTAGAAGCTGACTTTGAGACAGACCACAGATATCACTGTATTACTATGAAGGAGGATCAAGAAAATTTGCTTCTGTGGCAGCTACATGCGACAGGAATCAGGTTGAACCAGTCCCGTTTATTTTCTTTTATCTATGTTCTTTTTTCAAAGATATGTGAATTAAAATGTGCAATGACAAAGGGTTCCGTGAATTTTGTATAAAGTTACCATACTGCAGTTTTCTCTCTTGAATGATGTTGTAAACTGGACTGTGTAATACATGTATCTGTGAATGTCAGTACAACCTGAGTTTTTCTTTTCTTTTGTCTAAATGTTGAACAAAAAAAAGTGATATTATTTGCTGTTTTCTGCAATAATATTATTATCTCAGAAACTGAAGCACATATCTCTCTCAACTGTAAAAAATATAATTACAATAACAGAGTAGAGTAATAATTAAGATGATAATATTAATAACAATAATGTAATAGAAATGTCTAGTCAGAGAATATTGTTTTGTATATTTCTAGCTGTTTTATGGGCCTAATGTAAAATATTCTATGTAAAAAACATATAATAAATGTCTTTAGATGGTGTTATATGAAAAAGCATGATTGCAATATATGTTATCTGCAAAAATAAATAAAGACCTATAGATTATAATATCTGTGTCATGTAATCTTGGAGATATAGGGAATATATGTGTCCATTCATTTTTAAACGCATACAACAAATATTTATTTTACCAGCCGATGGTAAAAAATACACAATAGCGTAATTGTGGAAAGTACAAACACCATTTTTATTTGTTAAATGGATGTAAATAACCACAAGCACTGACTTAAACGATATAGAAATGCTTTTCCAACCTGCCTTTTGCATTGTTGAGTGAGATGGTTTTGCATGACAATAACCTGCTCAGTGTTATGCTAATGCAAAATGTATTACAATTACTGTAATTGGAAATTAATATGCAATCAGTTCCATCACCGCAAGATATGTTCTATTTAAACTCAGCTTATAGTTTCTGACTAAATGTTTTTTTGCCACAGTTATATCCTTGTGACACCTGCACTGAACGCTGTGCCAGTACAGACACTATAGCCGTCCTGGAGGACAGCCAATCCCTCCCGGTCACAATGCAGCATCCATCTCCCTGCTGTTGTGCTGTGGTTAGCCTACATTTGTTATGATCCAGAGAGCCAAATCATCACCAAATGCACGGTGGGAAAGAAGTACAGAATGTGTAGATATCTTTACTTCAAAGAGTTTGTGGAAAGGGAACAATGAAATAAAAATCCTGACGTTGCGCATGAGATTGAGAAAAGTACGAATTAAATAACGGGAAAAAAAGCATGAATTAAATAGCACGTCTTAAAATGACGTGTGTGGATTACATGCGTGTTCATTTTTTAGAGCTCAGTAATCTCAATATATGATGAGCTTTGTTTTTGTAACATTCATCTCTTCTGGCTCCTTTTTACTAAACGTTTGTTAACACTTGATACATTAACAAAAGATTTGAATTATTGTTTTTGTCCTATCCAAACACACCCAGTAATCCTAGAACCTAGAATATATTTGATTTTCATTTCATTCATTTCATTTTAATCAATATTGCTGTTTTTACGGCTCTGGGTCCCTCCCATCTGTTTCCCGTGGAGGCATGCCTATCAAAAAGTAATACAACTTTGGATCATATAATTAATCGATTTGATTTGGTCTAACAACTAACAATTATGACATACTCGTTGTCATGCAGACCGCAAAAATAAAACACTTATTGACAGCATAAATGCATGCTCTAATGCGTGCTGGATATAAAATGCAGCAAGTACCGTGTGTCATGTGAGAGTATAGCAGCAGACTCCAGTTGTCTTCCTGCACTATAGCTCACAGGCTTTACTACATTTCAGTGTGCCTAATCACGTGGAACGGATTATGTGAATGCAGAATATAACAGAGTTTATAATTGGCATCTTGGCAATGACATCATCATTCCTTGCAACCGTGTACAAGCTCAGCACAGCAGAGAATGGGAAGTGTTGATAATAACGTCCCTCCAAAAACCGCATCGGACAACAGATATTATGTAGGATCTTCTACACTGAGTGTGTGCGGCCGTTGTAGCTATTTTCCCTGAATAACACCTCAGTCCACATATCTACACTGGTGAGCTGGTAGCTCAGTATAGCTGCTCTCCAGCTGGACACCTGGAAAATGAGAGGGACAATGCATCCGTTGAACTGAGATGAAAAAATGTAAACCTAGCTATCAAGTACAAAGGATAAGGTTTAGTTGGAGTACAGGAGACACAAAGAATTCCATGGATGATTTTAACCATGTGAAATACTACGACGTTCAGCAAATAATATGAATACAAATAGTTTATTGCCATATTTGGGTGTCCTCCTTAAACCAGTAATACCATGCCTGTTTGTTGCCACAAAATACTGTGGTGTGTTTGCTCAGATCCATGTCTTTGGTGTGTCTTTGTATCCAATAATCTCTTAGTTTTGAGAATTAGTTATTCATAAGCATTGAAAAGCACTGGTGCAAGTTATTGAATGGTACGTGTGTACGTTTGTGCTTGTGTGTGTGTGTGTGTGTGTGTGTGTGTGTGTGTGTGTGTGTGAGAGAGCGAGAGACAAATTTAGAAACAGAGAGAAGGTGATTTTGTACCTGGTCAGACACATCCTCAGTCGTACTTTAGCGGTGATGACACTGTGTTTTTGAGCATGTGTGAGTCTGTGTGCATGCATGCGTGTGATTCAGCGTGTCCTTGTGAGTATGCATTTATATATATATATAAGTCTGTGTCTGCTCATCTGAGCATGCGCCGGCACTAGAAGTGTCAGTTGTGGTGATGACACAGACATGAGCGGAGCAGCT
The DNA here is from genome assembly GCF_023349555.1 of Cebidichthys violaceus. Lineage (NCBI taxonomy): Eukaryota > Metazoa > Chordata > Actinopteri > Perciformes > Stichaeidae > Cebidichthys > Cebidichthys violaceus. The sequence goes on along the minus strand of NW_027176340.1, from coordinate 5,504,635 downwards.
CTGACAGCTCCAGTCTAGCAGAGGTAGTAGCAGCTCAGAAGTCAGCTCGAGGGCCCCAACAACACACACACTGTGGATATGGTAATCCGGTTTCCTCCCCTGCCAGCTTGGCCAAGGCTCCCAGTTGCATGCACACTCTCCAACCGCATCACAATCAGTGGGCGCTGACATGCGCAGCACGATGGGGCATGAAAAGGAGAGAGGAAAAAAAAATATTCTGTTTGCTCGTCTTATAGCTTCAAGGCTGTAGTTTTCCACAGTTGTTTCATGTGATGATGCAGTGAGGTTACGCAATGGACGTTGCAATAGGAGACAGCATATTTGATGGGTATATTAATGGAAGTTTTTTTGGGGGGGAACTCAGATAGCCAACACGCCAACAAATCCTTTGCTTATAAAAAAACAAAAACATAAAAAATAAAATAATAATAATCTGCCTCAGCCAGTATATAGAGTAAATGTTTAAGTTTTTACAGATCATGTTTAATTAAAGCACTTCATGGATCAGATTTTAACAAGGGAGATCCCTGTTTGTTTCCCATTTTTCAACAGAGAGTCAACATATTTTTTTTTAAGCATGACCTTGATGAAGTAGTATTTTAACATTAACAAAATAGTTACATTAACCACATCACAATCTTTCCCTTAACCTAGTCAAATGGGTTTTATGCCCAAACCTAACCCATGTCATGTCATAAAACAATTTGTTTTTTAACAGGGATTTGTCTCGTTTTTTTTTGAAGGGACAGACACATGACGTTGTCCTGCTGATAAGGGCGTCAGATCAGAAAACACTTCCATGTGTCATTCTAGAGGGCATGGACAAACAACGCAACGGATTTTGTCATTTCCTTTTACGGATTTTCTTTAAACGTCTGCAGCTTTTACACAGAACCTAAACTTTCAGAAGCTATCTGGTGTACACTGCCACGCCTTTCCTTCAACTAGGATCCCTTATTCTCCCTCTGACCAAAGCTGAATCCGAATATTACTGAGCCCTCATGCTTTCCCTCTGTTCACCTTTACAACAGGCTACTGATAGCATATCTGCTCCCAGCAGACTGACAGACAGACAGGCACAGAGAAAAGAAAGTGCCCTTATCACTGCCTGCCATATGATGGGATTAGCTTGAGTGTTGTCAAACAAAGCATTAATGAGAAGTTTTAATTGCCTGCACGGCATACCCTGCCAAGCCCTGCCTGAACCACACACACACACACACACACACACACACACACACACACACACACACACACACAACACAGGGTAGTGACGCATATTTGTCCCATCTGAAATGGCTTCCAAGTGATACAGAACTTCTTCATCACTGGAGTACAAACCATCATTGCTGTCGCTCCAATACATTGGTGTACAGTGTGACAGAGAATATCGCTTCAAAGACGTACATTTAACCTCCGTTCCCTCCCTCACACAGTACAGACTTAATTAAAATCAATAGATGTTTTGGATTATCTTGTGGTGCCATACTATAGCGCAGCCTCACTGTGGTCAAAGGCCCTCAGCACTGCCGCGACCTGAACATCCCTCCCCTTTAATGTCAATTCTACAAAAATACTAGAAATACTATTCTATATAAATACCAGTTATGTCTGATGGGAGACTGGAACCTTAATCAGTTTGTGATTTTTTTTTATATCTAGCAAACTGCTCTCTATGCATTTAACATTTAAAAAAGTATGACTTATTATTATAAATTTATATACTTTTGCATATATGCAAAAATGACTACAGTTATTGGACATTAGACTCAGGACTACATTCTCTGCCGAAGGCAAGGTAAGATGAAAAGATGAATCGAAGGTTATGCATTTCCTTTTGCATCTCCTTCCGACCAGATTTGTGGGTTTTTCTTATGGGCCTGCATCCCTGCAAACTGTTGGTAGTTGGTTTGTGTATAACTAATCTACAACACACAGAGAGCTAGACGTAAACATGCAAGAGGCAGTGTGTCGCAAACTGTCGTAAAAGCCCCCATTGAGACACATATTCCGAATGCGATGTATACATGTCCAAAGAATGCTCCAAAAACCTGAATATTATCGGCATATCCCGCATTTCTTTATCAGAAAATCCTCCATTCGGAACATCCAAAAGGAATAAGCTGTTCACATGACCCATTTGAAATTGAGAATATTGTCATATTCAGAATAATAGTAATATTAGTGTGCATGTAAACATAGTCAATGGTGTTGATGGCTTCATATCACCTTTACCCCTTCTTGTTGCCCTAACTTCCGGAGAAACATGGGAAACACAAGCTGATCCGTCAGAGAGTGAGGAAGGAAGTTGGTGACGTAGCACACTGAAACATGTCATTTAATATGTCTTGCTGATTTAATATCAATGTGTCTATGTAAAATCATTTGCTTGAAATACGTGTTTAAGTTCATTGATATTTGTACTACTTAATTTGTTAAAAACATTACCTAACTGTATGCTTGCTAACTGTGAGGGGAAGAAAGTTGTTGTACTGACCCTTTAGAAGAGAGCGCTGTCGCTTTAAGAAAGAGTTTTTTTTGAGAACGTTGCTGTATGTAGGCTGAAGGCAAGAATGTGCTTCTGCTTAACCGTGAGATCTGTTAATAAAAGTTGCAAAACGAAGATGGACGTGTTTTTGGACAGTTCATTTTAAGGGTGCAACAGTGAGTCACTCTATGTTAGCTACAGTAGCTGTATGGGTAGTTGAGTCATCTTAATGTCAACGTTATGTTAGCTAACGTCACATGGGGCTATTTCATTAGAATTAAATAAATGTGTGCTTCAATACATTATCTTATCCACGAATGTGATTTCTGCCTGAGTCGTATCAACTACCTCTCATCAACGACTCTCATCGTTCCCGACTACTTCCCATCATCATCAAAGTCCTTTAGTTATTGTTTTGATTGAGAGATCCCTAACTGCAGAAATGACACACCGTGCGTTTAATCAGGACCAACCTACCCATTGCCTACAGTAGCCTACCTTTTATATAACAGCAGCTTTACAACCTAGGATGTGGAACCAGTCACTATGATACAAACATCCCGGAATGGTCAGCGGCCGTCGCACACCACCACTCAGGCTAATAATTAAACAGATGGTGACATTCTATGCTGCTGGTCTGACTGCACAGCGCAGGAAGACACAGTAATGTCTGTGTAACAACACAGGTCGCACACTGAACCAGTAAAAGGCCAAAAGTACCCCACACTGCTCAACCAACACAAGGCTTTGTCCTTATCAAAGGTGAAGATAAAGAGCCTCGAGGCAGTCCTGTTACAACCCGGGATCTGACTGTCCTTCTACCATCTGTGGTCAAATTGTGGAGAAAATTGTTGCTGAAACAAAAAGGAAGTAAAAATTGGGATCAAGAAAAGCAACACCAGGGTGACAGTTACGTGTATTGGTGTAAACTGCAGCAACTATAATCGTTTTGTATCATGTGCAGGTACGCAGCCGTTTAGGGCTCGAACCAAATGTGTTCCTCAGACCCTCTCTGTGTTTTAGTGATGAATGGAGACAGAAGAGGCTTGTGTGACAGAACAGGGAGCGTGACTTCCAGCTGGAAACAGCTCCTTTCTCCTGGCACAAAAGAGTAAAGAGCCCCAAACAGAGCTCAACGCTCATTGTCTTTGCTTTCTTAGGCTCTGCCTCTTCCCCACATATTTTTCTCTCTTCTCTTCTCTTAGGTAGTGTGAGTGATTGCCATGCCAGAACCTCAACCAATGAACCCATCCTATCCCTTCCAGTTTCTAAGGTATTTTGCCACGCCACATTTATCACCAAATGTAGCAGGAGTGCTGGCGCTGCGATGCATCTCAAGGCTTGGAAGAGGTGAGGCATCCTCTTCTACATTGAAGCAGAGAAAACTAAATGGAACAAGACCATGCACAATTCCAGGAAACACACGTGGAACGTTGGGCAAACAATTAATAAATGTTTGTTCTTCTTATATAGCTTATTTATTTGTGTTTCTATTCATGTTTTTTTTTATTTCACAACACCTTGACAGTGCTCAGTGACCCTTTAGTCTAGAAAAACAGTGTTTTTGAGATAATGTGGTAGGACAGCCTGTGCTAAAACCACATGATGAGCAGAAACAGGAGGTTTTCACTGAGCCTGAAAACCTTATCGCACTATTGAAGAAGGTTTAATTAGTGTTCTCTGTCAAGAGCCATCACCTCATCAGCCCAGTGCTCTCTAACTTAGCCAGGTTATTAATGGGCTTGTGTCTCTCAAGAAACATCATGTACTTGACACCATTTTCTGAAGAGTAATATCCACACAACCGACAAAGAGGCTCAAATTTCATGGAAAGTATGTCTGTTTATGGTGGAAGGGGAAAACAAAAAAAAAAAAGAGAAATGAGTTCAGTACCATGAATGTGAAAGCTACTTGTTTGAGATTGAGCCACAGTCGTCACGGTGGGAACACTGTCTTCCACCACAAGTGAGTCACATGTGTTTGGTTTCGTGAAAGGTCACAGCACCACCTCACAGCAAGATACAAGGGCTGGAACATATTGTAATATTTATATGATATTACATGGTATTTGTGAAGTTTCACAGAGCCTCTGCACCACGGTGGCTTTCTGATGTTACTGGACAGCTTGTCTAATGAAGCAGTTCTATTCAAGCATAAGCCAATCAGCTCCATAGCTATGATATTCCCAAATTTGAGGCTATACTTTGACACAGCGTTGCTTTGAGCCAAATGCTAACATCAGCATGCTAACAGTTTAGTATGTTGAATCTTCACACGTTCACCATTTAGCTGCATGCTAATATTTGATAATTAGCATTAAACACAAAGGACCCTTGTAGATGATGGGAATGCCATCATTTTTTGCAGGTATTTGGTCATTAACCAAAGTTGTACAAATTAGGATGTAGATGAAAAGTTAAGAGATCACAAGAGTCATTACGATTCATTAAGTGTCCGTGCAAAATGTGCCAATTAATTAAGTAAATATTGAGATATTTCACTTGAAAAGTTTTGGTTCTAGATGAAAACCTAGGGGACGGCCAAAGTCAATAGGAATCGTCCTCTGAGCATCATGAGTGACTATAACACATCTCAGGACAATCCATCATATTCATCCATTCAGTCTGGACAAAAGAACAACCGACTGATGAACGCTACATATACAGTCAATGTATCCTCATACAACAGTTTGTAAGATATCGTACGAAAAGTCACCCCTCATGTTCTCTGCATTTTCATAAGGAAGCCAGCAACAGGTGGGCAGCAAGTCTCATGACTACAATATTTGAGCCAATCCCCCAATTAATATATTCCACTGAAATCGAGACACAGCAATTCAGGGGCCCCACCCCACAGCCTTTTAAGTGAGTGTGTGTCCTCATATACAAAACCCATATTAGGGGAAAAAAACAGAGATGCTAAAAAACTGTATCCTTGACTAAATGTCCTCTACGGTGCAACGATTCATTGCTCAACAGAACAACATCCAACCAAGGATGCATCATATGTCAGCAGCCCCCCACGATTTCTCTCTCTCTCTCTCTCTTTCTCTGTCTCTCTCTCTCTCTCTCTCTCTCTCTCTCTCTCTCTCTCTCTCTCTCTCTCTCTCTCTCTCTCTCTCTCTCTCCCTAATGCTACTTATGCAGAGAGGAAGAAATCTGATGTCATGCCTGCCTGCCCTCGGCTGTCAAGCCCCCTGACACACTCAAACACACATACATACACGGACAAACGTTATTTACAGTATAATTACTTCTATGACAGTTCAGATGCAAGCCCATCACTCAGTATTATCAAACTCTTGGTGCGTGTAACAGTCTATATAATACAGACAGAAAAAAAGAGTTATATCACAAATCCAAACACATGACCTGACCAACTACACACCCACTGTAATGCAGCAGATTTCTACTCGGAAATTGATTTCTGTTGTCATCTCACCAAAAAAAAAAAGTTGACTGATGAATAAATTTTTCTCATAAATGAACTTATATCAAGATTCCAAAAATCATGATCTCATAAAGAGAATTTTAATAAGATAAACCCTCGGGAGCCAGAATAATCCAACTGGATACTTTTTCCTCATCATAGCCATTATCATTCAAATTCAGGCTAGTGTGCAGAATTTGGCAGGAAGTGGCAGGCAAGGGATATTTATATGGGTTTCTAAAGGCTACAGTTACTATGCAAATCAAGTGCAGATGACTGAGTGATTGCATGGAGACTCTCCCATCCTGCTGCTCCTTCTTTCTCTCTCTCCCATTCCACATAACCTGAGCCACCGGAGCAGAACATGCACTTGTCTTTGCTTTATGCTTCAATTCTAACATTGCCGAGGGGCATGCTGAGAGAAATCAGATGTAATTAGGTGGATGTTCGAGAGGCAGTTGGAGATTAACATGGGCTTCACCACTCAACATGGTGTTGAATGCCAGACGCACATCTCCTGCAGTCACTTTATGTTTGTAGACAGATGTTCTTTAAGACCCCCAACCCTTCATGAAATCGTGGGACGTACTTTAGCACTTATTGTAGTTCTTGTACACATTTATAATAGAGATAAAGTGACTTGAAAAGAAGTCTGAATAAAGTTTTTGTCTTGTTGTTTCTTGTTTTGAGAGGAGCTTGATCATAGAAGACAGATAACGTTCCTGTCTCCTATTAATAATGTTATGTACTTCTTATTATTTTTTCCAAATATGTTTTAAAGATTTTGTTCACTGGCAACGTTTTCCAGTCAAGTGCTATTTTAGCAAACAAAAAGTAAAGTAGGCAACATTACGTTTCTCTTAAAATGTGTTGGTTTTTTGAAAATGTGTTGCATGTGAATGTCATGCTGGCATGCCAAAATACTTTCTTTTTTGAGGAAAGCAGATACAGAATATTAGAGAGACCACACCTACATGTAGTAAACAAAACCAAATGATATACATAAGGGCCAGATTTCAACTGGTTTATAGTGAATGTAAGGTGAATTGATTCTTTTTTTGTTATAACTATCTTTGCAGACATGGTTTGCAGACATGGACAACAATAATGTGTACCAAATATTGTGATCGAGGGAAAAATGGATTCAAATCGAGTTTTATGACTTGACATGCCGTATCAGGCCAACAAGGACATTTAGTTGTTTTGTTTTTTTAACATGGTTAAAATATTATTTTCCTACTTTCTTACTTGTGCTACCTTTAAGTAAGGCTGAGTACTGTGGTTACTGGTGGGAGAGCAACTGAGAAGAACACAAGACGGACACAACAACAAAAAAACTGAATAGGACATGCTTGGAAGAAAAATGGCAGAGACAGATTACAGATTAAGCGTGCCACATCCAGCTCTCTAACTGTCCTCCCTGTCTCTTTTCTCATGGTAAATGCTTTCCTTTTCTCTGTTTGGAGAAAGTAGTGGGAAACAGTGAGTCAGGCTGGAGTGCTGAGAGCTGGACTGGACTGTTAATGCTGCCCAATGAATTAAGAGTTGGTTCTGCTAGTTTACCATTTGAATGACTGGGAGGCTTGGGAAGGTAGCGAGCTCTGGACACAAAGAGATGCTTCACAGCCCGAATGCACTTTGGTTCACATCTACATGTCTAAATATTTGCTTCCAGGGGTCACAGCATGTTGTGCATAAGTGGAAAGACATTATACTGTATAACAACACCAAAAGAAAAAAAGACATTTTAATTTGTTGTCTAATTTGTACTTGCAAGAGGGTTAATCAACTTCTAGCAATACATTTTTTTTAAAGAGAGGCCTAATCTCTAATCAGACAAATGCTTGCAAATTTGACTAAATAATTTCCACATCAAATAATCCAAAATCAGAACCACAGTTTTGGTGAAACTAAGCAACTTTTAATGAACCAACGTTATAATAAATGCATTAATGTCTGGGAGACTTTCTCTCCCCTGGAGTGTTTTTTTCCCAGACAAACCTTACTTCCAAGCTTCGTATTGCCTAATTATGCCCCCATCTATCAGAGCCCTAAAAGTCCACCTAGTTCAAGAGGTGGAGCCGTCCATCATGTTTCGGGTGTTAGCTGTTTACAGAGTGTTTCCGCCATTACTCCTTCACATGAGACGATTGTGGTGGCGGTTCACATATAGCTTGAGTGGGTTGTACAACGCAACAAGGGTAAGTCCCCCAGTGATCAGCCTACAACTGGTCGTCAGCCGTGGTGAGGTGTTAGTGGTTTGTTTTTTTGTAAACTATCAGGTCAATCAGGGCAGAGTCTGTGTGAAATGTTATCACAGGTTATCTTTTCTAACCCTAATATGTAGTTTTATGTGAACAGGTGGGCACCTCTTACCTTTTTTGTTCTGACACTCCTGACTTTACACCAGATCTGAGTGCGATATATAGTTCAGGCTGGATTTATGGAGCTCATTGAAGGGTCCTCCTGTGCTCACATAAGGCATACAATGTGCACTTGTTTACTATCTAGAGATATTTTTTTTTTACAGGGTGAAACTGATTGTGGGTTGTAGGGAGTAGGATGGCTGTGTGACGACGGAGTGAACAACTCAAAGCAGGTGAGCAGTTTATTCCCCACTGGGCGCTTTCACGAGCCTCGTCATCAGTGAGGCGAGCCCATCAACTGAGCCCTGATTACAAAGAGAGCACTTTACTGCAGCCTTACAAGAAACCCACTGAGGGTGCTATTTTTAGAATACGGAATACAGAAATCATATTTCAAGAGTGACTTTTCAAAGTTCATAGGGGGAATAGGCAGTTTGTGACGGTGCTATGTCTCCAAATTAACCACGGAGGCTAGGTATGCTCAACATGGCATCTACATGCATTCCAATGACTTTCAAGATCTTCAACACCTCAAACAGGAACATTGCAGTACCGTCTGTGTGGCAAAAGACTACAGTATACAGATCATATCAAACATTTTTAAATATTTTGGAAAACGAAACAGAAGTGGCAGCTGAATGTAATGCTAATGTAATGTAATGCATGTTTATAATGCCTTTTGGACATTGCCGTCATTGAAAGTGTTATCAAAGTGTTTAACCTACCAATCAGAAAAACTAAACTGAAGACGTTACGGATCAGCATGATCCAAATAGCATGGAACTGGTTGCATCTGCTAATAGCACAATTAATCATACAGGCCACTGCACGTGACAACATACTAGAACATCACATTCTTTTCATTTCCACATGGCACAAAATTCCCCCTCTCCCGCCGACCTCGCTTCCTTGTCTGCCGCAGGAATATCGCTCGGCAAGACAATGGCGCACAATCACCCAGAGCAGAAAGCACTGTGGCACTGACAAATGTAGTTTCTACTGAGCAGGAGACATTATGTTCTCACATCAGAGATAAATACCTCCTATTTGTCTCAGCCAAGGCGAGGGAGAGAAAAGAGCAAAAGGGAAAAGGAAGGCAGGGAGAGAGAAAGTCAGAGTGATCAAGACAGACAGAGAGAGAGGGAAGTAAGCCGTGGGCTGTGGAGACATTGCGAGACGTTCCATGACAACCGGAGCAGGGGGATTCTGAACCGTTTCGTCCTATGTTCCTATTAGGAAAAGCACAGTGAGAAGGTGCAGCTGCGTAATGACCTATAGCTTATTTCTCACGCGGAGATGAATGGCGCAGGCTATTTTGTGCAGCTCAACTCAATTGAAACTGATGTAATCCAGACACATTGAAAGACATTTTCATTGTACATGAGTCACAGGCAAGGTTAGAAAAGTCTAACTACAACAACATGTTTCATTCCTTGATTTTTAGGATAGGTTAAGTGGTTTCATCTACACTCTTTGAAATGTGTAGAGATGGGGAACATTTTGCTTATAATGCATGAAGAAGTTAAGTAATGTGTGTGTAAGATTGCATTTTCCCGACCAACAAGCTAGTGAACTAATTGGGCCATTAGTCATGGTCAAGTGCACTAAATGAAAATAGTCAAATTTATATAAAAAAATACAAATTATATTTCCAATAAAGGCATTCACAAATAAGGTGTCCAATCTCTGTGCATAGCCACGCTGCACTCTCATGATCCCCTCCCCCCTTCCACCACAGATAGATTCATACAAACACTAATTTGTGCTCATGCAAGCCCTCTTACATTAACACAAAAGACAGAATGAAGGAATCAAAAGACTTTATGTTTGCTTTATATGCCATTTGTATTTTGATTATTTGATGATTTGCCATAATATGATTTGCCGCAATAAGATGATTGCAATATTAATATTGCAATCATCATAATTTGTTGCTTTTGTGCCTACAGATGCAGTGTTTTATATATGGAAATGCAACGTCAGCATTTGTTAGTCAGTGAGAAATAAATGAGACATAATTCTACTTCCAATAGAAAACAATACATTTTCCAAAAGAAGTCAGTTCCTTATTAAAGTAAGCATACATGTGTTTCACATGGAATAGATCCCAAGTTCATAAAAAATCCTGCATATCATATTCACCTTAACACAGGTATAATGTAGCAACATGATAAAATATCACTGAGTTTATTATTTTTTAGTTTTTTTTTATAGTTATTATTCTTACGTACAAAATTCAAACACATAGGGATTGAAAACTGATGTTGGGAGTACCCCGTTTGTAAATGTTGCTCACCATGTTTGTTGAAGCGATCTGTTGGGTGGCGCTACTGCCTCCTCCTTACAACCTACCGTGAATCAAGGTGTTTGTGTCGACTGTGACCATTCGTTTGGAAAGGGGTCATTTTGGGGGTCGGGGTTATTATTGTTCTCAAATAGCTTCCTTGCTTTGCTGGCTGGATGAATTATAGCTTGCTTAGCTCAAATCTGGACGGCTGCCCATATTCTGAGGTCATTTGTAGTGCAGAGGTGTTACATAAATCATTAAGCACATTAGGCAATGCATGCATGTTTACGTGCACAAATGTAGGTGAAGTTGGTCAATTGATGTCAGAGATCAGCCCCTTTGAGTCAAAATAGGACAAAATAAAAATAATATATACATATTAATTACTTTTCATTGTTATTATTAATAATAATAATAATAAACTTCAACAACCCAAACATCATACTGAAATATTATCGCTACATGGTGACCCGGCTCACTAGCCTGCCACATTATGATATTCATAATGACATTATATTTCAAGAAAACTAAATGCACATCCAAACAGGTGACATCAAATTTACTGTCATACTGTAAGGCGTGACTTGATTTTCTGGAGCAACCAATTTCACAGTGTAGCTTGGACTGTCTGTGTCTGTGGTCTTTCATTTGTGAAGGTTATCCAAATAAGACTGAAACGCTTCACAGGCATGGCTCCTGTGTGTGTGTGTGTGTGTGTGTGTGTGTGTGTGTGTGTGTGTGTGTGTGTGTGTGTGTGTGTGTGTGTGTGTGTGTGTTTGGTGGCTCTCCAGCAATCAGATGTCCTCTTTCTCTTGTCTTCCTTTCATTTCAGAAGCCCAGCAGTTATTGTGTAAGTCTGGCCCCAGTAAATTACCAGGGAACACAGCAGGTTCAAGGTCAGTCACAGCTTTGAGGGAGGTTGAATGGAGGAGGTTCAGCCCCATCTCCAGTTCACCCAGCCTCTCTGTAGTAGCAACCACTGTGATTGCTGACAATTACCTCTGAAATGTGTGATGTTTCGTGGGGGTCTACTGTGTGTCTTTGTCCCCTGGCTTCTTTGTTTCCAATATTTCCATTACTGTATAATGTATATGCCCTGTTCTCATTATCTCTATTTTATCATCAAAGTATTTGTTATAAAGTCATGTATGATCAGTTAAACACCCATCATGTTTTGACATGTGGCTGCAATCATTGTCAATACCAGCATCGTACACACTTTCACCTTTAGCCTCCATTATCAATTTACATATCTGTTCCCATAAGTTCTGATTCTACTAAATAGACTATTGATTGGTGATCTAATGAAGTCCTTAATGAAATTGGTGTGTATCTCCAGTCCAGTCGCCAGGAAAAAAATGTTGATATTGTACATTTCTGCAAACCACAGATGTGTTACATTTGTTTTTATTATTATTATTTCATTAAAAAAAGATTGATGTGGACATTTTTGCATTTGTGCAGAGCGTGTGACTTCTCTGTGCTTTGTTGACGTTGCTGGGCAGTCCACCTATGTTATTGCATGTGAGCGTGTCACACTGGTAAGCTTCCTGCCACCGCTCTGCACTGCTCTCATACGACGCTTACAACCGATAATGACAACGACAGACAGTGTTGTGGCGGAAGAGTATAGCACCCACCCTCTGGTTCCCCTTTAGGCACACATTGTTATCTCGCTCAGCACTGTTAGCATTGTTAGCACTGATAGCTGTGAGCTGGCGGCCCAGCCATCCCCACGTTTAGAGCTGTTGACTAGAAATACTGCCTAAACCTAACTAGTCATTTCACAACGGTAACCATGTGGCATTGTGAGTTTCTGCAAGGGTAATACAAGGTTGTAGCGAAACATATTTATGAAACAAATTTTTGGTTAAAAAACGTGGTTTGCAGAAATGTACAATGCCAATGTTTTTGTTGGTATCTCCCTGTTGCTGCAGTTCTTTTTTTTTACTAGCCATTGACATTTTTGTTTTTCATTTAACTGTTATTATTTTTGCAAATGCAGCTATATTTTCAATTGTTCTTTGGGTGGTATTGTCTAAAACGCCTACAGCTATATACCAAACATAGAGTGGCCACTCCCAGAAAAACTGACATTTGGACAATGTCATGTCTTCGAAAACAACGTTCATCTTTAGTACAGAAACCCGTCTTGTATAATCTCTATGTCACTGTGTCACAGTTTGTAAGGCTCTCAGGGCTCTTGGTGAACTGAGGCATAACGCAAGAGTAGCTGAGGGCGATGGGTATTTGAAAAGAAAGCTCTCATAGCATTCAGTCTTCAGCATTTACTGCATTTCATAGTGCAGTGGGCACCAGGGGGCTGTAATCCATGGTCCTTTTCATAAAGTTAGTGAATGCCCTGAGTGGCGCTAGGAGAAAAGCACAAGGCCCAGCAGCGTTGGGAACTGATGATCCATGATGCCTTTAGACTATGCTGGTCTGCATCACTGTGCCTTCTTCTTCAGCCCCTTCATCTGCTCTAGCTGTATATGCTGAGGGAGAAAACTAGACTGCACTCCATGAATACAGAGAAGCTGTCCAGAAAGCATCTGCTCAAAGACCCTCAAACCTCAACATTCTTTGTCTTTCTTTTTGTCTGGTGTTTACAGCTCACTAATTCATTGTGGCGTTAAATGATAAGGTACATTACCCTCAGTGTAAACACTGCACAGTACTCAAGCAGTGCCAATATTTGATGTACTATAAGTAAGTAAAAGTAATAAAGAATCACCCGTTCACCTCACCATGTGTGAAGGTGAACAGCGAGCTAAACACACTTCCGATAAATGTTGAAGAAGACAGGTGTTGGTTTTTTAAGGTTTTCACTGGACAACAAATTCAAAAATAGTCGAAAAAGATGAGGCACTATAACAAATAGTTACCAAATGTATTGTAAAAATGAATGAGTACGTTAACAGGGCAACATCATTCACAGAAGTACAGACTAGCTGTCCCATTAACCATGGCATGACTGTCATCACCGGTGATAGATCATATAGATAGATAGATAGATAGATAGATAGATAGATAGATAGATAGATAGATAGATAGATAGATAGATAGATAGATAGATAGATAGATAGTAACTTTATTGATCCCGCGAGGGGAAATTATTGCATATATATATATATGAAGTGTAATGTAGAATCTCATGTCCGAAATCACCCTCTATTTGTTGATTCACTACAACTAGAAAAAACATAGTTTACTCAGAATGGTGAGCAGTAAATTGAGATTTCTGACATTTTGCTAATCATTTCGCGTCATCACTGACAACTGTGGAGACGCACAACAATAATTTGCATCTAGAGGCTTATTCCTGCTGCTTCTTTCCCACTTTTACATGAACAATACCATATAGAGAAATTAGCTAAGAAGACACTGGTATTTCATCAAGCTGTGTTGCTCACTGTGTTGTCAACCCTTCCCCACTTTAACTCTCTTCCCCAATTGTATTTCCTTTAAGCTTGCTATGTTGAGTTGTTTCAGCCATCTCTTTCTATTTCTCTTTTTCTGTTCTTCCTCTTGTCCTCTTGAGCACTAGTGAACCCTGCTGAAACCTATTTTTATATCAAAAACACAGCTGAGAGGATCACGATGGCTTTATTGCAAAAGTGCATTCGGTAGCTCAGTGTGCTGCTCTAAACAGAGACACACTCCAAATTTCACCATTTTTAGACCCGTTGAACCAATGATGCTGAATTCAGAAAATACACCAAAGCCAGCAACCTTTTCCAAGCTGAAAGGCTTACAGTTACAGGAAGACAAAGAGTCTCCCAAAACAGTACACTTGCAGTTACAGCCTCCATCACAAAATACACAAAAACAAAATTCTTCTTTTCACTGTTCCTGCCCATGTGTAGAATTAAGATTATGTTTGATAGGAGTTCTTTGTGGTGTGTTCGGCTCAATGTAACTAAAGTTTATACCAGGCAAGGATTCAATTATTTTCTAATCCACAGAACATGATTTGGGTTTGGTTGAATTGTTAGTTGACAAAAGCCATTTCCTTCATTTCAAAGGGTTTCTAAAGGCTGCAAAGCCCCAAGATCCTCAAATGACCTAAATGTGGAGAAATGTCATCGCAGTTGTTCAAGTTATGGTCTTGACAGGGTGGAAATGTTTTCTCATCTTGTCCAACATCCTCCAACACAACGGACAAAATATATTCTGGATGTTGATACTGATAACAGTCACAGCAAGGTTGATAGTGTGATACATTTAATACAAAAGTGTAATTTGATCTTGCTGGAGGAAAAATCAATTAAAAGCCTGTTTTATTCAGACAACACACATCAGTGAACCCCAGTCAGTTTGACTCAATAGTTTTGGCCCCAGGGGGTGAAAGGCATTGGATAATTGTCTCATTTTTCCATTATCACAAAAGTTGTATCATAATTGACAATTAAACTATCTAATATACAATGCACAGATATAATCATGAAATCAGTAAACATGATGCCTGAGGCACATTGACATGGCAGCACTGTATATTTTAACGATCTCATGATGCAGTTGACTCATTACACTTCTTATTGTTTGCAGGCTGCTGACTCTCTCAGGCCCACGGGACGTTTGGTTTAGGTCAGTGGGCAGAAACTACTATAGTTATGAGCTAATATACGTGATGACATGCAGTCGGTTTGTCACATATTGTAGTGTACATATTTCCAGTTGGAAACCTGACCTTTTCTGGTCAGGGCACATATTATCTCAGACTGTATTATGTTGTGAGTTACCTAAGAGTCTCGTTGGTCTCTGAGCAGATCATCTCCTTAAGTTAGTGCAGCCAGAATCTAAATTAATTTAAAAGTTGCAGAGACTTACTTCAAATGTGCAGTCGGGCAACAAGTGGCTAATCAGTTCTGACTCAACAGCAGACCGTGTGCTCTTTTCACTAGTAATTATGGGATGAGAGGTGCTGGTGAGGCACCAAAATATGAGGCATATCTGACAAATTTTGCAATGACATTTAAAACAGTAGTCATGTCTTGGCCAGTTCATCCTCAGATGTTTATTTTTAGTCCAGTTCATTAGCACTGTGCCTATTATACACTTCCTTACACTTCATCACAACCAATATGCAAAGGTGTCACCTCAACCCAGAGCAAAAAGTGATGACATGACACGTAAATATCTCTACAGAAGATAAACTGATGAGTGGCAAATTAAAGGAAAAAACTTAAATAAATGAGAAATGGAGAAACAGATTCTTCCAATGAATGTCTGATTTAGAAGCAATTCATCTATTCTGGTGTTTTTTTGTTAGCACCTAACTAGTACACGATTACCCCCAGTTTCATGGCTATATGAGCTGGCAGAAATAGTATGTGCATAGGCAGCAGTAAGATATGATGAGCTGTGTTATTGTCCCTCTACCAGCCATTTCAGCCACTGATATCGTATCACAATGTAACAGAACTTTATCTCTTAAATATCACCTCTCTGCAGCCTGATCCATTCATTCATTCTGTTACTCTGTTTCTAACTCATGTCATTCTGGATCCAATTCCACCTCCTTCCACTGACCGTTTTCACCCCCTCAACTTCTCACACCCACTTACTCACCTGCTGCCCATTCCCACTAAACAATCCAGTAGTATTCATGCATGGTTCATTTGACTTTTTTTTTTGTTATTTAGACTTTCACTCCATTGACTGTCTCTGTGTCGTGCATTTGGGCTCCTGTCTGCCACCAGCGTTACGTCACGTTACATCTGGACCAACAATTCACTCAGGTGGAGTTTCTCTAATGGATTGTTACAAACATAGATGTATAAACACACAACAATGACATGGACCGTACAGCTCACAGTGAGTGGTACAGTATAAACCTCCAGATTATAATATAGCAGTGTTATTTTGACCACCTCTCAGAATGTCACTATATTTTGATCATATCATGCTTATTCTTACCCTGCTACTAGTTCATAGTTGGCCTTTTTTTCTATAATTTATGACCATAAATTTTGATTGTATAGACCCAGTAAGGAAGTGAAATGCTACCCTCTATTTATTTGGCACATGTGGTCAGATCCTACCACTGGCCAAAGTGTCAGACTGCTTACCTCCTCACACAAATTATGATAATCCAGTGCTGTATATGAGAGAACTCAGGTTTGTGCATGCCATGGTACTATTAATATAGTAAATTAAAGAGATATACATTTAAGTTACAAGTAATTGGTGTGCCTGTAATCAAGTAGGTTTTGCTTGAATGTCAGGTTATTTGGGTTGTTGAGTGACCCATTTCAAAGTACTCATTAAACTGGGTCCATTACACCTCCAGAAAGGTCAACACTTCAATCCCCCCCACCAGCTCTTGGCTCACTCATCCATACTCATCCAGACCCTAAGACAAAAGCAAAATAGGTCAGTTATTGCATGCATGTATTCTGATTAATATTTAACATTATGTTAGCATTAGAAAACTAGAGTAACTGATTCTACTGCCCTCAAGTAATGCAGCGTCTGATATTTGTAAATCTACTACGTGTCAGTCTGCGAACTGTACTACTACATGGAGTCTACTGGAACTGATTCAGTCTCCAGTGGACCAGAGGATCCAGACTAGCCTGACTGCCTCTGACTCATGGAGAGAGAGAGGATGGAGAATATGACCCTGAGTCTCCCCTCCATCCATCCCTCACTATTCATCCATCCATTCTTAATGGGATACTCTAACCTGGCTGTTTAACACACATTAACATCAGAGCTCCCCTCAGCTGGAAGTCTGGCTTTGGAAGCTTTTGGCGATAATGGCTCGGTTGGAGGGAATTATCATATATATGTGCAATGCTATTTTGTTGATTTAAAACAAATGTAAAATGTCTAGGTGGGATATACAGCATGCCATCTTACTGGATCTTATATTCACGTTCAGCCAATACATCTTTCTCATAGAGGACATTGTAACTTGTGAAATACAGGTGTAACTCAGCTATCCAAGAACAAACTTTGTAAAGGGAATACATGTCTTGGAAATTTATGTTCAAGCACATAGTGGACAAAGGGAAATTGGAAAACTGAGAATAGAAGACACATGAAATGAAATGAGGTGAAACAAAAATGGTGTTGCTATCTCTTCACAGTTATATTGGCCAGGCTACATCTTCACATACATGTTACTTTTATGCTAAAACATATAGTATATACACTTAACTGCAAAAGGTTTAGAGCTATAAACTAATTAACATTTCTTTCTAAAATACTACAGCCTGGCGCAAGCAATGAGAGAAATCCCCTGTTTGTATATTGATGATGAATATACATTTATGGAGGGCAAAATGAAACGAAGTGCTGCTTGACACAGAGTTTATAATCTGTAACGAGAAACAGTGGGAGAGTAGTTATTGAGAACACGGCTCCCTGCTGTTAAGCTGTTCTGCTTGGCGGGCGTAATGATGTTAGTTTTACATTAACTTGATAATATTCTCTCCCAGAGGCATGACCACATATGCTTCCATCAGGGAAGATTGCGATGAAAGAAATTCTTACTGATGCTGACAGTGTGTTCGTTTATAGTCAATTTTTTTTATTTTATTTTTAGTCTTATAGATGCATTTCATGCATTTGGCAGCTCGGATGGACTATGCTTGCATGCAAAAAAATAAATATGATAAAAACAACTGGTCTGAGGCATTAGCTTTGAAAGTGTTTAGTGACCTAGGTGCTTCATAAAAAGTCAGGGTATCACCAAAGTGATTACAATTCATTCAGATTGAAAACAGGTCCGCGTTGGTTCCACTGCGTAGCAAACACCACAAGATATGTCAAAAATCGTAAAATTGTGACTTGATGGATACTGCTGCTCGTCTCTAGGTGTTTTTAGGTGGGTACACCAACAATCTATAGCAAGTTAATAATGTAACTTTAGCTAGCATTGGGATGAACGTCCTTTTTTTATCACAGATTTCTCAAACATGCTTGTGAGGCACCACTGAAAAAAACTGTTCTGATGGCGATATCCAAATAAATGTTAATAATCACCCCAATCTTTAAGCACGCATTCCCCTGCGTCTGTGTGTTGCTTGGCCGTTCTGCTAAATGTCGCTGAAGAACTACATGCTTTAATGAAAGCTTTGCTAGATTTCCTCAAAGCAATAAACCACGAGAGGCCATGATTTACAGTGATTTTACTACAGCTAATAAGCATTATTAAGCTTTACACCTCTGGGGACCATGAATCCATTCGAAAGTTGTTTAGATATTTCAGTCAGGACCGAAGTGGTGGATTGACCAACCAACCCAGATAGACATTACTAGCCTGGCAAAACAGCATTTTTATGAAGCATCTCAGATCTGGGACAAGGGGACAATTTGTTTAAACCACACAAAACTGATAAAATGGACTTAAATGCTCATTAGTTCACACAGCTTTTCATATTAACATTTGTTCTTATTAACATACAGCCTTGTCTTTTGAATTTAGATCTTACAGTCGCTGTTTTTGTCTCCATCGCCTTTCTCAGCTCCTGTTTGATTAATTTGAAGCTCTGACTTCTACCACCCATGGGTACAGATACAACGGTGTATTTAGGGTTGAGCTGAAACCAGCAATTAATCTGTCACTTTCAAAACAAGTCCTTTGTGTTTCCAAGGGGCCAGCGGGCTACCACAACACACCCACAATCCACACACACACACACACACACACACACGCATACAAATCCCCGTAGTCCTCAGTGAGGTTACCTTGCACAAGCCCAGCATTTAGTATTGTGTATTATTGTTCCAGAGAGAGACAGAGGCTCCCCTGGTACCCCGGCTGAATGGCCTCCTTCAGTTTGTAGCAGGTTGCTGCTGTCTTCTCAGGCTGTATGATTAATGGTTTACCCCCACAAATGTAGGTCACCAATGACAGCATTATTATAACATTATATGAATAGATCACCATCATTTATTTAAGGAAAATTAGTTGTCTGTGTGGGAATATTGAGCATGTGGGTAGCAGACCGATCATGCAATTGTCAGGTTGTCACAATGGCTCTTTAGGCAGTACTAAATAATGATAAGGTAAAAAAACAAAAAGCGGTAGCCTATTTATCTCTGAGGTATGTATGTACTTATATATTAAACATCAGATAAATGTCTTTTTAATGTCTCTAAATGTCATTCAAATCCTTATTGATATTATTATTGATAAGTATGTGATTTGTGGACATGAACTTCAGTCATTTTAAAGTACGTCATCATTATCAGGAGAGTAATTTCTGATTGTATGTCCATTCATAACTTAAAATGTGTTGGTATCAGTGATCTGTTTATTTGTGTTATTTCTTCTAGTGAATATTTTAAGATGTATACAAAGATATTATCATTTAGTGTTTTCTCTGTTTTAAAATTACATTTTACAGTAATAGCAACGGGTACATTCCATTGTAGGTTGCTATAAAACTGTAAGAGTAGAACACTCTGTTGTATTTTACATGTACCTGAACATCAGAGTTAAAGTAATAGAATGTTGCTATGGAAATGCAGTAACGCCATAAAACTAATTACAGTGATTGCCATTTTCTGATGGCTCGGTTTACATGACAAAATAGCAAAATTAACAAAATATTTCAAGTGAAGCAAGCCTCATTGTCTAGCTTAAACTCTACTAGCAATGAAAAAAATATTTCTGCATGTCGCTTATTTTGAACTTTGCTATTATTTCTTGTGTGGTAAAAACAAATTACATTAATTAAGGTCAGCCCAAAAAAAACAGTGAGTTGCTCAATTGGTCTTAGGATGGACTCAATTAACAAATGCTGGTGCAATTGAAAAAAAAAGAAGTAAAAGGCTCAAACTATGTTGGGCAGTTACACATATGTATAGCAGCCGGTCACCAGACTTACAATGATGAGTTTGGTGCCAAGTCTGTGTCTTGTGTCATATATTGCGTCAGCTAAGCAACGTGCGGCGCCACTTTCCAGAAATGTCAGCCTGGTTATTAAAGGTTAAAAAAAGCAGGCACACACTATACTGAACATAATACCAAAGGTTTTCAATCATGTGCCATTGAGGCTCAAGAGTCTGCTGGTTTCCGCTCCAGCCAACACTTAAGCAGCTGATTTCACTGATTACAGTCTCAAACTGAGGCACAGAGAATAAAGGCTTTCAGCAAGTGCATTTCGTAGCATTGTTATATTTCGTATGTAGATATAGATATTTTTTTCTTAATTCTCATTAAAAAACAAAAGAATAGCAAAGAAAAAATGAAATAGCGGCATTCATGTGAAACAAAGAAAACATCATATGTTATATGTTGCATGTCATATGTCTAAATACATGATTAGAAGATCCAACAGAGGTTTTAAGTCACAATTGATTGATTGATTGATTGATTGATTGATTGATTGATTGATTGAACATTTCTCACTTTCATATCGGAAGGATTGAAAGCTCGAGCAGTAAACAAGCTCTCGAGTGTGTCCCAGAATGATGTTTGACTCACAAAATCCAAAGGGTCAAGATTGTTCACGATGTTGAAAAAGCTGTGTGACACTTCAGATAAATTGAAGATTTGATGTCTTTGCTCTGTCTCAGTTTGCAGTTGTAACAATGAAGAGAGGGCACCATGAAGTACAGCAAACGTGTGTGTGATATCATGAGGGTTCTCATGTAACAAATAGAGGACATAACACAAACATGGTCTCAGACGCTTTGTTCAACCAACCATTCACCCTGACGTCCACACCCTCGCATGTCAGTGTGCTGTAAATGTGTCATAATCAATGCCATGCTCTGAACTTTAACTGAGGTCATTCTAAGGTCTTTCAACCTGTATTCTCCACTTTGACACTTTCACCTCCCCCGCCCTCCTTCACTGGGGGCTCAAGGGGTCGCTGACCTCAGGCCACGCTGACCAACAAACTATTTTAAAAGTAGCAAGGTCAGGACATCATTTTATGCCCCTCTGCTCTCTGAGTTGCTAGACAGCTGTCACTTCTGTTCTTGTTTCATTTAAATTAAGTATGCCGGCAGAAAGCATATCTCATTGTCCTTTCCTTAAAAATAACAACATATCCAACTAATGTGTAGTGCATGTCAGGCACTGACTCATCACCTGGACATGCAGGGAGAAAGCCACCCTGAAGCAAAGTTGTTTGAAGAAGCCTCTCCTACTTAAAAAAAAACACCAACATGGATGTCTATCTTTAGCTGTAACACAGGTTTTGAATGGTACACTGACTGAGGGGCTTTTATGGACATTTTGGATTGCAGTATCACTGGGTGAGAGGAGTATTCAGATGCTTTACTGAAGTAGAAATACCTCACTGTAAGAACAATCCATCACAAGTAAAAGTCCTGCATTCAAAATCATACTTAAGTGTTCTGATTTAAATGTGTAAGTATCTAAAAGTGCACATTATGCAGCAGACTGGCCATTGTAATAGTTATTCTACATTGTGCTATTGTAGATCAATTACTGACACATTAACCTTTATCTAGAACATTAATGTTGTAGCCAAGGTGGAGCTAATTTAAACTCTTCACACGACTCTCAATTGTTCCCATGTATTAAACTTTGTTGTCGTCTTTCACATGGTGTGGTTTTGTTTCTTGGCATTAGCGGTTAGTGGGTCTTTGTTCCCACTCATTTTTCATGTTGAAGTCATGCAGTTCTAAATGATTAACTACCCTGCGGTCTCTTAGCAACGTACCTCTATATCAACCTATGTCAAACTTCAGAATATCTCATACAGGATGCAAAATATTAAACAACATGAGCTTTGTTTACAAACACATCGCAATCCAGCTGAATTTTGATATTTTGTTTACCTTGTTAACACAAAAGCATAATCATTAGATGATTTGAAATCCGTCATCCTCTTCATTGTTATGATAAACAGTTAATTTAAAGTATGCTGAGCGCTGTGCTGAATAGCACAGGGGTGCCGTTGTTGATGTGGAAAAAAAGCCATAAAAGGTAATAATTGAGTATTTCCTTCTTTTTTTTCTCAGCCAAAATCTGGGCTCGAACTGACGCACAACAAAACACTATAAATCAGACTGTCACTCTGTATAACAAAGATGAATTTGATTGCACAGTAAGGATCACTGACTCTGAGAGTGTGACAGGAAGAGAGAGAGAGAGTGTGTTTGTGTGGGAAAGATGGATATGTGTATATGTGTCAGAAAATGGCTGGGGATCATGATGTTTTGGGCTACAAATGTATATATATATATATATATATATATATATATATATATATATATATATACAGTATATACACATATATATTTATATATACTGTATGTATGTGTATATATATATGTGTGTGTTTGTGTGTGTGTGTGTGGGTAGGCTGTTTCTTTATGTGTTTAAAGCCAGGGTTGTTGATGTATTTTAGAGAAAAATGTGTTATATTTGTTGAAATTCTCTTTACAGCTATCAATTAATCAAATGCTCTGACAAAAAAAGAAAAATCCGTGGCTGTCGCAGGACTCTAATAAAGTAAATGTACCAATTGGACGGGTAGTATCTGCCTGCCTGCCTGCCTGCATGCATTCTGCCCCTGCACTAACAGAGCATCACCGAAGTCCTTTTTCAAGCTGCTAGCTTAACAGCTGTGAGTACTAACAAAATGTTTGTTGTTTAGGTCCATTATGATTAATTTCTTCATAATGATAACTTTAGGGGAGTGGCCTGAAGGGACTGGCTGTCGGTGTTTCCGACTATTTCTAACTAGATTCAGCGACTTCTGGAGCTAATGCTGGTAGCTACTTTTTTATTGGAAAAGAGCTGGCACCACTGGGCTGGGTTGGTTCGGTTGGATTGTTTTTTTAATCTACCTTACTCTTGCTGGTTTCTCCTATGTTAACTACCCAAGCTTTAATACAGTAATTTATATGCATCTCCAGATTCATGTTTAATACTGTAGGTACACTACACAGACACCCATATGTAGTTGTTTCAGTGTGCAGAGATTTGCAGCCACAGGAGCATTAGGGAGGTCAGACACTGATGTTGGGTGATAAGGGCTGGTTCACAGCCAGTAAAAGAGTGTTGCATGGGGGATAAGGTCGGGGCTCTGTGCAGACCAGTCAAGTTCGTACAGAAACAATGTTAAAAACCTTTTCTTTATGGACCTCGCTTTGTTCACAGCAAACAGCAAAGCACCTTCCCCGAAGTTAGCAAGCTATTATCGAAAATATCATCGTATGTTGTAGCATTTGATTTCTCACCATTGGAATTAAAGGACTGAAAGTTCCCCAACAGCAACCAAATGGACCTTGCGGTGAGACCGTTTACTCAACTGCTGTAACCAAGGTCAAGCATGGACTTAAGCTGAGTGAAATAGTATTTTTTGTCAGCGGTATAGTACACAACATTAAGAGAACTTTGAAGGAGGGTTGTTTTTTCTTAATGAACATATAAGAGAAGAAAAATAGGACAGAGAAAGAGAGAGTGAGAGAATGAGGGACTGTCTTCCTCAATAAAGGCACCAACAATAATCACTTTCTCTTCACATCGACGCAGACAAAGAAAATGCACCATTCCTCGGTCTTCTTCTGCAAGTCTTCAAACATCAATAACATTTGCTACGATCATCTGTCATTGTACAACATTTGTCACAGCGTCCCCCACCCCCCTCCTATTTAAAACATTACTGTAATGAATTGGCTTGAATGACGAGAAGGAAGTGTAGTGAGAAGCCTTTTCCTTGTCTCCATTAGCAGGTCCTGTGTTTCCAGAGAGGCATCAAAGAGAGAGGAGCAGGAGAACGCAGGGGGGGGAGGCACGCTGTAAGCTTCAAGCTGCACACAGAGATAAAGACCAGACATAGAGTGTGTGTGTGTGTGTGTGTGTGTGTGTGTGTGTGTGTGTGTGTGTGTGTGTGTGTGTGTGTGTGTGTGTGAGGGATTAGGCTGACTTTGACTGGCTCTGTTCCATTGTGACAGCAGCTCCTAAGAAGCTGCACACTGCCACATGACGGACAGGGCTTGAAATTGCACAGATAACGTCTGCCTCTCCCTCTCTCTCTCCCTCTCTCTCTCCCTCTCTCTCTCCTCTTTCTGTAGTGCCTGTGTCTCTTAGCCCCAGGACGCTTGAGCTTTACAAATTTGTGCGATTAAAAAAAAAAACGTGCAGTATGGACGCTGAAGGTTATTGGACCTTAAAACTGTGCAATTATATACATTTGATTCTGAAAGAAAGTGTAAAAGCATAAGACAGAGAGCATGCATGGCAGAGGAGAAACTGTCACGCAATATTGTTGTGTTTTTAACAAGATGGTGTAGATCTGAAAGAAGCAAAGTCTGATAAATTGCCTTGAGTGATGTCACTTGAGTCAGCGTCGGTTGGGTCTGAAGACTACGCGTTTGAGAATGAAAAAACATTCTGGAGGTGTGGAGTTAAAAAGAAGAGAGGTTACCCGACCTCCAGCTCTTCATCTCTGCCTGCAGAGGCCAGAGGTTCAAGGCTGCATTAGTAACTACAGGCATAGCAACCTGTCGACGGCCGGGTTGCATTGTGGGTAATGTAGATGCCTGGTTTTGACAAGAAAGAAGTACAATAATATAGTACACTGCTAAATCAGTGGAATCTTCTTAAACTGTATCTTGAGTAAACAAGTGAAAGAAGAAAAGAAAGAAGACTGAGAGGAAGGACTGGAAGGGACAAATAAAATAAAGGGAGGGAAGGGAGAAGAGAATAAAATGTAAGAGAAACAGACCGAGTAACAGTTGAAATGGTGATGCTTTAGATGTATAACCAGTCCGAATGAAGCCTCTTCTTCTCTTCATGTTCTCTTTGCACAAGTGCATTAGACCTTATACTTTAAGAGTTTTCTGCTGTGCTTTAGTTGGAATGACATAAGCTTGTTTTACCGGTCAGAGTTTTTAATGTTTGACTATAAATCCTCTGCTAAGTCCTGCCATGCCTGACCCTCCTCATTACCTTCATCACTAAATTAAATCAGCAGTGACACACTCTGTAATAATTTTACAGTGTAACCATGCAGCTGGCAGAGGGAACTGTGTGCTGATGCTTTTTTGCCATTATTCCACTCACAGTACTTATCCCTAAAATAGTGTGTACAGAGGGGGGGGGGGGGGGGGGGGGGGGGGTTCTGAATGTATCAGGTTTAAGAAGGTACCAATAAACAAAAATAATATTGTTTGAACTGTAATATGTATCAAAAGTACTTGTGCTGAATGCCAATGTTTATAGGGCACATTCAAAATGTGCCAATTAACAAACAGATACACTTGCATAGATTCTCCATCTCAAATTGTCCCATGCTTTAAAGAAACCACTCCTCAACAATTTGGGACCTTAAAAGACTCGGTCCTCAACCTGAAACCTTATTTGGGCAAATCCAAAATGATTCTCTGTGTTCATGGCAAACCTCCCTACATGCCTTATTTGTAATGTATTATTCACCTGTACTAATATGTATTTTGATCGAAATCAAAAGAGACAAAACATGCTTGGAAGATACATAATGAGTCTTCCAAATCTGCCCACTAACTGTCACTTTAACTTGAGCTGTTTCTATTTGATGTTAAGGTTACATGATTATGTATTTGTTGAATGATCCCACATCTTACTAAATCTACATACGAATGCAGTTTGTTATTACATATGCTTTGGTTTGAAAATCCGATCATTTGGGGTTTTCATGCAGTAGCAGCTCTGATGCCAGTTGCACTCTGCTTTCCCCGAGTGTTGTTTCCACAGTATCACAGTGTCATCATGCCTCCCCTCCAGAGGCTCATCATATGTGGCGTTATCAGTGGTGTTTGACATGCAGCGTACTACTGAGCTCAGAACTGCAGACCCTTCGCTTGAAAACACATTTCAGCCTTCCAGCGCTAGCGTGACTTAAAAGTCGGTGGCAGGCGAACGCCATCAGCACCACCGAATCAAGGAGTTGCTCTGCTTTGGCGGTGTCACGCACAACAGTGAAAATCCACAACAACGAAATAATAAAACCAAAGAGTTACTAAAAGATGGTTGTTGCTGTTTTTTTCTAATCATTTTAACATGTTTACATATGTGGAGAGGATCTCAAAATATGAAACAATGATGCTACTCTGTTTGTGCATATGCTTTGTGTGTAATGTGTGTATGTGTGTGGCTCTGGGAGGCTGTGAGAGAGCTATTAAAGCCCAGAAACTGTTAATGGGGCCTGCAGGGTCCTGGGCATGTGTTATAGGTAATTGTGTGTCTATGTACAATGCATGACTGAGTGAATCAGTATGTACGCATGTTTGTGTGTGTGTGTGTGTGTGTGTGTGTGTGTGTGTGTGTGTGTGTGTGTGTGTGTGTGTGTGTGTGTGTGTGTGTGTGTGTGAGGGTTTTTGTCTGTGTCCAGTGCAGTGCATTATTCTTCATTAGAAACAGATGAGTGACTCTGTCTATTCCAGCACTGCCCCAGGGTTCAAGTCAATCCACCAACCAGGCACCCACACACACACACACACACACACATTATGCAGAGTCTGGCTTGGACAACGAGAACTGACTCAGATGCTCAGTAGAAATTTGCATTTTGGAGTTGTAACTCTGCCAGTATAGCAGATTCATCTCTGCATATGAATAGAGACAGAACATAGGAAGGTACATCAGCGTTTCAGTTCACTTTTTTTTTATTATAGAACTTTGATTATTAACAGAAGGGACTGACACTTTGCTTAGTCTTGCTCCTTGAACGCAGACTGGCCAATCAAAGTGTAGCATCGGTCAGCTTTGACCGGGGTCTTTGGTCCGACAACCATACCACTGGACCACATAGACTCTCATGCAATCATTTCAGATGTTCTTTATTTTCAGGCTGGTTTTGTGGATTTGGAATGGAAACATCTTATCATAAAATGGTCAAATAAAAAGTGCTAATAAGTTGTGTTTCTTAATGTGAAGAGTTATGCTTTAAGAAGTCCTACTGTAAGCAATTCAATTGATGATTCATTATTATTTGGGTTTTTGATCATATTTAAGGTGTAACTTTAAAATCAAAACATTTGGTCTTTTAATTAGTCTTGATGGCAAATCATCAAAACAAAAAAAGTGCTTCTGGCAAAAAAAAATATGAAAGGTAAATGCTGTACATTATTACATAATTATTTGCAATTATGTATTACTCACATTGCACAATATCACATTCAAACTATCTAAAATATATAAATATTTATTTATTTGGGAGCTCATGTGCTGAAATACCTTAAGTCCCCAGCCAGTTGTCATTCAGACCAAGTTTTTCTGAGGTATTACCGAAGGAATATAAATTGAATTTCAATATGGATAGACTTGCATGATGAGCCTCTCTGCTATCTATCAGGCGGCTTTGACTGAATATTGCCTACCTCCACATTGCCGGCTACTCGGTGGGATGGAATTATCCAGTATGCTAACACCTCACTATTTCTGCTTAGTCAGGACGGATAAAGCTTTCACATTTGTTTGGGGGTTTTTTTCCCCAATATTTAGACATGTTTCAACTGTAAAAATGTATTTTAGCATAATATTTCATACAAGGATAAGAGCAAGTGAGTCTGCATGTGTGTATAATTCTTCTTAATATTCTAAAATCTAAATTATCATTCAAATAGTAATATGCATCTGGTTACTTTGACAAACAGCAATATAATCAGGATTCTTCTACATAATGACAAACGGTGAATTTGACTTCTGTAGCCTCCACTTTATTGTCAAATTAGCACCATTCTAAAAAGAAAGACAGACATGAAGAGCAAGACAGACAGACAGAAAAAAGAGACGAGAGACTGTGTGAAGAGAGCAGATTACATAAGTCCTTCACCTCACATGCCTGACTATGTGACTGCAAAATGCCCAAGAGACTGAGGAATGGAGGAAGGCAGCGAGAGGAGAGGAGGTGGGGGGAAGCGGAGTAAATTGGAGAAAATTAAGTGGAAGAGGGGAGAGAAGAGGGATTTGAGGGAGAGATGGGGTGAAGGGAGAGGAAGAACGACCGAGGAAGAGAGAGAGGGGGAGGCTGATGAGAGGTTTATAAAAAGGAAAGTGAAGATGATGTAGAGGGCGTATGAATTGGGCCTCTCAACGACGGCAAAAAGACTGCCGCTGAAGAGGGCTCTGATATGCAGCCTGTCAAAAGCACTTATCAGATCCAGTACGGCTTGAGAAATGCTGACGTACAGACAAAATGTTGAAATCAAGTCAACTGGAATGCGGATTGATGACTCTATTCAAATCGTCCGGCTGACGCAACGTGTCAGAGAATGTTTTTTTGTTATCATTTTATACTCATTTCGAAATTGGTGCATTCATCCTGCACATTTTAATTAAAAAATATATTTTAATGATGCGACGAAATATAGTTTTCTGCTTTAAAATACTCACATTCCCTTTTATGTCCTGAAGTGGGGTTTTATGCTGAAGATAAATGTGTCATCAAAATAACATGACTAAGTCCGGAAATTACATGTTAACGCAGTTCTCTTTTTAAAGAGATTTGGTTCATGCTGCACAGCCGTAAATCCAAATCACTGGAGCCGCTGAGGATTAAGAGTGTTGCTCAAGGACACTTCAGAAGGACAGATGCTTTTTTTTTTTTTTTTATCAATTCCTCTGGTTGAAAAGCAAGCTCCCCACCAAGTATCTACTCAAGTACTGTACAATATTTGAATAAAGTGGATGTATTCGATATATCACCCACCCCTAATTCACACACACACACATATGCTCCTAAAAACAGTTTGCACATATTTATTTTCAGTTGCATATGGAAGTGAAACACTTGATCTGTCAAGCCTAAATGAGGCCACATGTACTTGAGCATTCCCATTTCATGCCACTTCATACTTGAACAGTAGAGGTCAGAGGGAAATATTCTACTTTTAACTCCACTACAGCAAATATTATGTTTTCCATATTATGTTGGACGAGACTAGAAATTGTAAGATGTCACATTGGGCTCTGGGTAACAATTTCTGGACGTTTTACAAACCAAACAATTAATTGACAAACTAATCAGCAGTTTAAACCGTAATGAAAATATTCATAACTTGCAGCCCTATGTAAAAAAAAAAGAAATGCAAAAAAGCATGCTGCTTACATGAATTCAGTAACACATAACACATATAATACTGCCTCCATCATGCCTCAGTCTGCTTTGTGTCAGTGTTATTAGGTTTGGTTGCACACTGGCTGAAACAACATGACAATCTGTTGTTTGAATGAATCTAGAGGACATCTTGTGATGAGTTCACACCAGCCTCGACACTAATGTCTTAAACTTGCATCTTGCACGGTTGTGACGCTTATTAAAGTCACAAAATCTGTCCACAGACATATGAACACCTGACAAAGTACTCAGACCCGCCTCTGTGGTAGTTCCCACTACAGCAGGTGTCTCCTGGACCCCTCTTTACCATGACGACACACATATAGACTCGCAAGGTGAAAATAATGCGGTTGCAGCTCGTCATTAAGAAGTTACGAGGTGTTGAAATTGGCAAGAGAAGAGAGAAGAAGAGAGGGCTGGAGGGAAGAACAAATGAGGAGGAGTAAAGAAGGATGGAAGAAAAGAAGGTCACCTCCACCCTCTGCTGTACATATTCTTAAATGAAGTGAAGGAGTCGACTGTTATTAAGGTTCACCTTTCTGCTCACCGTAAAGAGTCGACATTTGGTTTGTTTACAGAGGCTGAACAAAAGGGTTACAAAGTCAACTCCCACTGCTAATGGCAGAGTAAGTCCCACATGTGATGGGAGATTAGCCAGAGATTTTCTCCTCCTATCATTTTCAGAGACACTGATCTACTGGCGAGTGAGATGATTAATAGTGGAGATTATGTGACTGGTCTTGAGTTTACAAAAGGCTTTACTGAAGGTTATGCTGATTCCAGGGACTAAAAAAAAGCTTTGATTTGTTTTGTGAGCACGTAAATCCCCCCGCATATTGCCACACACAAGATGATCGCTACATTGCCAGGCCTCTTTCATGGAATATTTCAGCAGGTACAGACCTGGCCAGCAGATGTCACCCTTGGCTTACAAAAAGGCCTTTTTTAAGCGTTGCTGTGGAAAGGAGCCACAAAGGAGAAATTTGAGATTGCGTTTTTGTCTGATAGAAAATATCCAAGTTTAAAGTATGTTGATGCTCACAATAAATGTTGATGGTCAAATCCTATAACTGTGGCCTGAGAGGGACAGATATATTCAGGTTAGGCAAGTCATTTATGGAAATCACGAGCACAAATGATAAAAGTGATGTCTGTGACCAGTGATTGACTTCCATCAGCAGCTTCTGGCTTAACTGTAACTGGTCTGTTTCTTTCCTTACACTTTGTAATTATAGGCTATTATGAGCTCCCATGCAGATTGACCTTAATGAAATTAGGAAGACCTCTGACGCACTCATTCACACACACATTCTCACATCCATGTGCACTGTGCCAACAATGGCTGGCTTCCTGTTTTTATGAATACATTCAAGCTGTCCAGTTTTTGGCCAAAGTGCAGCTCGACCCGCCTACCTTGATGGTGGATTTCTTTTTTTTAAAAAAAAAGGGATTTTCTAAAGAGATGTGGGAGTACAACATCCAGAAATCTTGTGGTTATAAGGTCACTTCTATCACATCCGACTGTTCCTTTCTTGACAAATTTTTCAATTTAGGTAAGCATTTCCTCATTGTTTTATCTTCATCCTAACACACACACACACACACACACACACACACACACACACACACACTCCCACAAACACACTCCCACACACACACTCCTGCCTTTCCTCCACCTTATCATCTCATCAGTCTTTTCTCCTTCTCACTCTACGCTCCCTCCCTCCTTGCCTTTCTTCCTTCCTTCCTTCCTTCCTTCCTTCCTTTCTTTCTTTCTTTCTTTCTTTTCATCACCTCTTCCTCTTGCCCCAGTAATCCATTATAATTTTGTTAGTGCACCCAAGACTGGGATTTTCAGTCATTCAACAGGTTTACGTTTTCATTTTACGTAATTAATGCATCCACTACAGCTCACACTTCCTATTTTGTGTACGCAACAGTGACCCAGAGCCTCTACTGCAGGTCAGGTCTGCGGCTGTCTGATGGTGGTCTCACAGCAGCTGCTGATGTGCTGGTGATATGTTGCCTTCACAGCACAGCTTGAATGTAGAAAAGATGATATTCTGAATAATGTTGGCCTTTTGTCAGAGTGACTTTTGGGGTTTGCTATGGTCACAAAACGTTAGACTCCTGAAGGGGTAATATGTCTCACCCTAACAGGAGCAACGAGTAATAATAATCTATTGATATAAAACATAGCCATTTATCTCAATCCTTCTTGTGTACTTCAATTTCTATGCAGGACTTATAATGAAGTATTTTTTTCAGTGTGGTATTAGTACTTTTACTGATGTAAAGGATGTGATAACTTTGCTCTGCTGTCAATGTTATTAGGTTTGGTTGCACACTGGCTGAAAGAACATAACAATTTGTGATTTGAATGAAAAACTAGAGACCATGTTGAAATGAGATCACACCAGCCGCATCGTTAAATCTGACCAGTGGCGTAAAGTGGGAGGGTCAATGTTCACTTACTCGTTTTGGCGCTTTCGGCTTCATCTCACAGTCTTCTTCAGGCAATGAAACAGGATCAGGTGTCGTCACATGACCTACGAGTGGTTAAACAAACAAAAAAGTCAAGTTCAGTTAGTGACTGTTCATTTCAAAACTACCTGTTGCTTCATGTTCAACTCACTTAACAAATAATTAAAGTTGATTATTGAAACTGGTTTTTAATTGAGACAGCATAAAGAAACAGAATAAAACAAAATGCTGTAAAACGACAAGTTAGTGAGAGCGCATTCTCACTTTACTCACAGGAACATAAAATATAAACATCATGAAACTAAAGTTGTGTTGTCACTGATATATATTAAAATTCTGCCACATGTTAACTGGATCAATCAGTTCATGTAAATATTTGTGACAGCATTTATACCGCATGTATATATGTTTATCTTCATATATGATGCTCAGTTTGTTTGAATATTCTCATTTTAAATGATGTTTAAAATAACGAGTGTGGACACAAGTTCTAACATTTTCATACCTTGTTTAAAAATGTAATGTTTTCAAATTTGTACTACAGAGTTTTTACACATTTGGCTCGATCATGCAAAGCTCAGCAAAACCAGTCATTTGTTATCTCAAGATAATGGAAAAATTAAGTCTGATTGCAAATGAATAGGCTAAGATAGAATTATGAGAAACTACAGTTGCTCTAAGCTTCCTGCTCTGCATTATTTGGTTTCAAGGTGTTTATTTGTCAGATACTTAACATTGCAGTGAAATGCTTGTTTGCTACTGTGTTTGAATTATAAATATGAAGATATCCAACCTGAAAAACAACATCAATGTTTTATTACTTCTAGAAAGTGATTCTTCACTCTTTATTGTACTGTCTGCTGGTCCTCATGTATAGTACAGTACATACAGTATTCAACAATACAATATAAAAACAGAGAAAATATGGTTATACAACGAAGATAATATGGTATTTGCTTTAAAAATACTGAAAAGAGAAGAAGAAAATACTGACGGTTATTCAAATAATGCTATTGGCAAAGCAATAGATATGTGTATTCTAAGGTAATCTTTACAAAGTTGGTGAATAATTACTTTACAACATTGTCAGGTACTGGAGCACTTTGTCTGTCTGAGGTTTTTCCCCCATGTGAGGTTCATTTAATGTTGAGAACTATTAGAACTATGAACCATGCTACATACTATCAATCATGCT
Source organism: Cebidichthys violaceus (assembly GCF_023349555.1). Taxonomy (NCBI): domain Eukaryota; kingdom Metazoa; phylum Chordata; class Actinopteri; order Perciformes; family Stichaeidae; genus Cebidichthys; species Cebidichthys violaceus. The sequence continues at coordinate 5,471,349 of NW_027176340.1, read as the reverse complement.
CTGCTACGGAGTGGAGCTTTGTCTACATATTAACTATGGCCAGAGTGGTATAAAATCCAAAAACACACTCCCAAAAGTGTCTCTGACCGATTTTGTAACACCACCATTCGGCCAAAGTTTATATTTTCTAATGTCTGTATTTCTTGACCACCCTGCTGGAAGAAACATGATCTTGGATACAAGTCCTCATGAGGAAATCTTTAAATGTGTATCTCCTGGCTCCTCATCATAGATATGTACTTGCAATAAAAAGAAACCTTCTGACCTCATGAACTTTCCTCCACAGTCGCATGCTTCCATCAGGTCGTAAACATCAGATTTCCCTTTGGCCAAGTAGCCGTTTCACAACGGATCAAAGCCCAGAGGAGCCCCACATGAATCAAAGACGAATTCTCAGAATCAGCCCATTAGCAGCCTAATTAGGAGCCTCAGCCCCCCCACAGTGTGAGATGTTATTGAACATGGTCGATATTTTCTCAGAGCTCTTTCTAGTGTAAAAAACAGTGCCTTTAAAGAGAGCACTTAGTTCCACCGGGCTTTTGTTCAAGTGTTAAATCATTTGCTCAGTGCAGTAATAACTATATATAAGCAATATAAGCTGACACTTAAATAGTTATGGCTTCTGCATCAGTAGCTGTACTAAAGCTTTAAAACAAATGGCAATAAAAACGTTGGATCACATTTACAACACTTCCTCCATCCAAACTTTCACTTTCTCTGTACTAGTTTAACATCACTACTTGGACACATTAAATATGCATTTACATTTTTTCTGAACTGATATTTGCTATTCTGATATTCTGACCCTCAAACCTCACAATTTATTTATTTGATTTTTTTTTAAAGCTGAGCTATGACTGAAAGTTCTAAACAGGTTGATGGCATGCACCCAAGATAAACCAGTCATCCTTATGTACGTAAATCCACACACCGGAGATGGTGAGACACCCTTGGCGTGGGTGGACATGTTTGCCCTATGACAGCTGGTGAGCCATATAGCTGGAGAGGTTGGTACCAAGAGGAACAAGACGCAAAAGAAAACGTGTCAGCAACCCAAATTGTCTTAATGTTTTAATATCCGGCTTGCTGAGTGAACTTGATGTTACTAACAGCAGTGTGTTTTGGTGTTTAGATAAACGCACTGTGTGCTGGGTTTCATCATTCTAGCTTGAGTGACGTGAGTAATTTATGATGTTGCCATGGTCCCTTGCTACTGCTCTCCTTAGTCGCCCCTATACAGCTCGCACCCTCAACTCTCTGATACAGGCTTTCCATGCGATGGCTCAGCTGTAAAATAAAATATGAAAATATTGAATACAGGTGTTTCACAACATTGTTCAAACATCAGTATTTGATGACTTTTAATGGTATTCTTTCCATTACTGTAATAACGCTGGGTTCATGACGTGGCGGGAGTTAACCCCCCCACAGTCTGCGTGTAACAGCATGGTGAATCATGCACCAATCACAACGCGCAACTCCATCAGTGAAAACCTTTTCCAGTAACAAGATCATGGTGGTTGCTATTGTTCAGCGGGATGTCACGTAAACTCCAAAGTCTATCCGTCCAAAGGTGTGTGAGGAGGGGGAGGGGGGGAGGGGGAGAGAGAGAGAGAGAGAGAGAGAGAGAGAGAGAGAGAGAGAGAGAGAGAGAGCGAGAGAGAGAGAGAGAGAGAGAGAAAGAGAAAGAGAGAGAGAGAGATTGACGTTATCTGTTCAATATCAAGCCCTGTCCTTCACTCGTTTTGTGATTATCACCCGGAATCAAACGGACTTTCCTGGCCACCCAAGTACATCATTGGTTGGTAAGTCCAGAAACTATCCACACCATTGCATTAACTTGAATTGATCGACTTGAGGCAGCCGACAATGGCAATTGTCATTATCCAACTTTTGCTCAATAAGCATGTGTTTTATCTGTTGCGCTGAGAGCCTAAAAGTTTTCATGCAGCGGCTCAACAGGTGGTGCGCAACGACTTGTAGCGTTTAACACGAGAGCCATTATTCACTTCGATGAATAGGGTCCATCGGGTCTCAACATCACAAAAGACGAATCTGTGTTCCCGCTCTTTTGTAATGAAATCAGGCACGCAGTGGTCATTACAGATAATCTTGTTGAACAATTAGCGTTGGCCATATATCCTGTCCCTTTCTGCTGCAACAAGGAGTACGCTGCTCAAATACAGAAAACACGCGACGGTTCTGTGGATGCTTTTTTTTTTTTTTTCTCTCCCTGACATTCGTCCTTTTTGGATCTTGTTATCCTTTAAGAATTCGGTGAGTAATATACGGCTCCTAAATATTTGTGTTGCAGAGGCAGTTATTGCATAAACACAGAGGATAGGAACACAGCGAGAAAAGAATGTTTACAGTCACACATTTACAGCTCAGACTCAGAGCCAAAGAGATTTATGGGAGCGGATGATGAATCATCAGACACCATATATCATTGAGTGGCTTCAATTAAAGTGTCTCATGTGAGGCTCAAAATATGAAGCATAGATTCACAATACTGTGTGTTGAGGAGTTTTAGTTTTCCATTCACCTTAATTGGTTCAAAATGTGGCATAAAACCGACTGTATCTCCAATTTGAAGCTTTGACTGTTGCAATATGCTCCTGTCAGTGTCTCCACCTGATCAAATTAAACCTGGCAGGCATTGGAGACATTAACATCCATCATACCTTATCCACTGCATAGTGCCATATGGCAATGGTATTTAAACACGGGGGCTGATGTTGACCAATGTTGACCCATTTAATACAAACAAAATATCCATATATGTATAAATATATCCAAACCAGTTAGAATTAGTCATTTTTTCTGCAGATACTCTGCTAAAAACCTGAGTGCTTTCCCTCCCACTAAGCACTGAACCTTTGTGAGCTTGGTGTTTTTTCTTCTTCCTCCTCCTGAATGTCATCTGTGAGTAAGCATGCACAGAAATACAGAGACACAGATAAAAAAAAAAGATATAGTCACATCCGCTGGATAAATAGGGAGGGAAATAGATTGATGTGAATGAAACTGATGTTTCTAAAAGGATTTCTCCATAATCAATGAGCTACTCGAGTTTCCTTCCTCCCTCTCTCCCACTTGAATTATTAAGATTTAGATCATTTTTTCTTGTTGATGACAAGCCAAACCTCACGTCCATATTCGTAGAGTTTCTTCATTTTTTCTTAATTTATCGTATTCACTTAGCAGGACATGAGCTGTTTTTTAATGAGTCAATATTAATGTGATGGTCTTATTAGCAAAATAACACAATAATCATCTTATGTCAGATAATAAAAAAATTTAAAAAAACAATGCAATGTTTTATAGTTTGGTGTGAGTAAAAAAAACAAAACTGAATGCATATTTCAATTTACAAATTCATCACATCTACAGAAACGCCATTCTGCCTCCATGGCAACAGGCTTATTTTAATCTTCTCTTTAAAAAAATTGATACCCCAAACAGCCGAGACAAGTGATACGATTTTCTGGCAGCACTTTGATATATTTTTCATAGGAGACATCTAGCTGTGCTTTACAGATTGAAACCAGATTCTACCATGAAACACCAGCAGCATTGTATTGCCTCCTTTCTTCCAATCACTTTGTCTACTGCTGTGTCCTTGGTGGGATTTGTCAACCTCCCCTTTGTGTGAGAAAGACAACCAGCTGGACAGCGAAAGAGCAAGAGGGATTTTAGCCTGTACTGTACATCCAATTAAAAAGATGTACATCCCATTTTGAATGCATGTATCTGTAGTTTTACTTAAGTAAAAAGTCTGATACTTCTTCCACCACATCTTTCTTCCTCATTGAAATATCCAGAATCTATGGATACACAAATAGCTGTTGGACACGAGATGTCTCCAATTTCACTGAAAAGTCCATTCTCAGTGTACGTGCACTGAAGGTCTCCAGTTTTCACGTCACACTTGTGTGAGTTGCATATTTGGCCTTCAAAACATACAGGTCATATAACTCATTTTTTAAAAGTTTGTCCATCTGCAGACGAATGCGAAAAGTCTTCTAGTTTCTGCACTTAAATCATTCTGCAGAGTGAAGTTCAGACATTAAAGGAACAGATATAAGTAAAACATATTTTTGAGTGATGAGTGAGCTAAATTTAGAGGGAATAAAACTATGTAACACGTTTTAATGTGTTTTCTTTTGTTTTCCAGGTGTTAACAATTTGGATTTATATGAAAAAAATGGACTGCCGATCAAGACAACATGGATTAACACCTTTTCCAGTATTTAAAGGATTTCTTTTGTAACATAGAGGTGCACTGCTTGTTATGCCACACAAGTGTTGGATCCAAACTGTGTAGCTACACCTCATTTAAACCTACTGCTTCATACATGTTTTGGCCGACACTTGAAGATACACTGTCCATGATATGACCGGCTCTAGAGGTGACCATTGCACCTTCCATGATGGAATCTGGTCTGTCACCTTCCTCAGACCCTCTTCACCTCAACACCAACAACTTCATCAACGACAGCAACGACAGCTGGGGCGGTCTCCTCGATGCTGACTCGCTGAGGAGCAATCACACGCTGACCCTCCATGGCCGCTTCCACAACGCCCTGCTTGGGGTCTGCCTGGGATTCCTTTCTCTCCTCACGATCATGATGAACCTGCTCGTCCTCTACGCCGTGAAGAGAGAGAAGAGCCTCCACACCGTCGGGAACCTCTACATTGTCAGCCTGTCAGTGGCAGATCTGATCGTGGGGACCACAGTTATGCCTCTAAACCTGGTGTATTTGTTGGAGGACGAATGGAAGCTGGGACGAGCTGTCTGCCAATTTTGGCTCATCATGGACTACGTGGCAAGCACGGCCTCAATTTTCAGCTTGTTTATCCTGTGTTTGGATCGGTACCGTTCTGTCAGACAGCCGCTTAAGTACCTAAAGTATCGAACGCGCGGCAAGGCCAGTGTGATGATTTCTGGAGCCTGGCTGCTGTCAATGATGTGGATTATTCCAATTTTAGGATGGAGGTCTTTCACTCATGTTGACCTTAAACCTGAGGAGGAAAACAAGTGTGACACTGATTTCCGCTTTGTCACGTGGTTTAAGGTTATTACTGCCGTCTTCAACTTCTATGTACCTTCAATTTTGATGGTGTGGTTTTACACGCACATCTACTTGGCAGTAAGGCAACATCTCAGGGACAGAGAGAGAATCATTCATCCCACCGACTCATTTGGGGAAAATGAGATTGGACAAAATGTCCAAACGCCAGAGAAAAATGACTCCAAATCACCCAAGAGGGATTTTGAAGGTCCAATAACACTGTCTAAAAAAAACCGCTTGTTGGACCAGAACACTTTAGATCAGCCATATTCTCTCGAGGATTTCGATAAATCTAAAACTGCTTCATCCAGATCTCACAGGAAAATTGGCGTCAAGTTCCAGCAGACGTCATTGATCGCCATTACAACAAAGCGACTCAGGAAGACAAAAAAGGTCAAAAGGTGCTCGTTGTCTACTGAGGAGACGCAGCCAGACGTTGAGATTCCCCTGAGTCTTCGATCTTCGGTGCCACAGGACGTCATTTGCTCAGAGGGCAATAATGAGAACAAACTTCAAGCGTCTTTAAACGAATGTCACGTCACTGTGCCAAAGTCAGTGAGTGGCATCTGTGACATCAGTCAGGTTTCAGACGTGCAGAGATACACTTCAGTGCTCTACGACAACTACGACCCCAGTGAGGCTCCGCCCTGGACTGAGGAAGGGGTCGAAGACGCAGAATTGAACCCAGCTAATGCAGTGACCCTGAAACAGACGTGGCAAAGATTTATCGACCAATCGCGTCAGCGCATCCAAAGCCTGAGGATCCACAAAGAGCACAAGGCAGCCAAGCAGCTTGGCTTTATAATCGCTGTTTTCTTGTTGTGTTGGATACCGTACTTCATAACTTTCATGGTCATGGCGTTCTGCAGAGAGTGCGTGCACCACGACCTTCACATGTTCACCATATGGTTAGGTTACATCAACTCCACTCTCAACCCTTTTATTTACCCGCTCTGCAACGGGAACTTCAAACGAGTCTTCAAAAATATTCTTAACATTCATTTTTGACAGGCAGAGCAAAGAAGCAGAACAAAATCATAGGTGTCTAAATGCTGCTGATATTCACAGATAAGAAGGGAACATCTGTTGCATCAATTACATGTCTTAAACATCCTTTCATAGGTGAGCTTTTTAAGTGTAGATAAAACTGTAAATGTGTTTTGAACGTCAGTTACTTCAGTTTGTTCTGAATTTTATTTTTGTAACTTGCTGCCCTCCGATTTAGACTCATGGCAACAGTTGAGGAAAAAGTTCGAACTTCAATGTTTATTTATTCTGTCTATGTTGTGTCTCAAACCAGAGAGCTTTAAACTCGAAAGAATTTAATCTCTCACCCTCGTAAAGAGGAGCGCGACTCTATATTGGCTCTGGTCCAGAGCGGAGGAAAACTGTCCAAAATGTGTTTTTAAAGAAAATCCTATTTATTGTTATTCATTTTTGCACCATCAATGTACAGAACCAGAGATGTAACATGATACAATAAATCTAACATTTCTACAAACGTGCATTTGTCACTTTGTTTTTCTCATCATTAGACCAGGATATGGAACAGGAGTTGTCCTCTTCTGGTCTTTTTTGTTTGTTTGTGCTTTGTCAACTCTTTACTAGCCTCAAGTAGAATAGGTGAGTGTATCAGCAAATACAATATATATCTATGAATCACAAATTTTCACACTGTCAACAAAAACATTGATGTGTTGTGCACAGCAACCATTTGCACTTGATTACTCTCATCTATTTTATGATGTGATAAAAATAGCTCATGCCTCATGACACCCATTGTGGCATTAGCCAAAGAACACCAAATAATATTTCACGATGCAGTGGAAAAGCAACCGTTAATTTGAGGCTCATGTAAGTGCATTTGTATTCATTAAATATTTGGAAAAAAAACGCAAAGTGCCTCCATCAGGCCCTAGAGACGAAGCGTTGAAGTGCAATTATGCCTGCAATCCTGTTGTGAAAAAGAAAAGTTAAGTGGTTCTACAATTAACATGTAACCACTGTCAAATCAGCGCTCAGATTTTCAAAAAGTTTCGTACATCAGGGGTCCATTACTGTATTTCACTGAACAATGTCATGACTGCAACAAAATCTAGAGAGCCATAATGTTTCCTGTGTCCAGTGAACACAGACGGGTTCTGAGTCACTGCTTAGCCAAATCAAACAAATCAGTGGTGGGTGGAACTGGGCTGGAAGAAGTGTGATTGCACTCCGTCATCTCTACATTACACCTCAGTCAAAAACATGGAGCCAGTGTCAGGCTGGTATTCAGGAAAAACTATGATGTTTCAGATGCAAACTCATCCGTGGTGAAAAAGGTGACAGCGATGAAAAGACACAATCCTCCTGCTGGGGACTGTAGTAGCATTTGTAATTTGGTAAAATATTTTCATTGTAAAAATTTGGGGTGTTTCTAACACTTGTGTATTACACTGTACGGTACTTATCGGATTGGCCAAGGCTAAAATATAGCCTAAAAGCAGTCTGGGTAGTTGTAGGGGTGAGAAGCCCTTTTAGTTAATCTTGTTTTCTCCTGCTTTTCTGTTAGGGCGGTAGGTAAGCTGCTTGTATTTCCTTTTGTTATTTTGGTAATAGGTAAGTTAGAATATAATATTGTATAGAATATTTTCAACATTGTGAATTGAAATAAAACTACTGGGTTAATTAGAAAAAGGTCATGCTTTGGATTAAAATAAGTATGGCTGTTACGCAACTTAGGTACGTTACATAGGTTATGTAGGTAAATCATATAAATCAATGTTGACTTTGGTTATGACTACCAGAGCATATCTCTAATTTGAGGGATAATAGTCATCTACCCTACTAATCTAAATGTGGCAATACTAAATGAGCATATACTTTCGGTGGTTGAATTTACTCCATTATGTACATGAACTATGCTTCATGCATGGTAGAATTAACCTGTCTGGAGGCCCTGGGGAATGATTTGACGTTGAGCCCCTTCGGCAGCTAAATTCCCATCTATTTCCCACAACAGATGGCAGCTTCATTGTATGTTGAACTAGATTTTGACATCTTCCAAATAGGACAATATGATTATGGCGTCTGGGAGGATGCCCACCTTGGTAATTGGTAATTCAGCCATGGCTACATACACCTTTATATTCCTTAATCTACATTGGCTGGGTTCTGTCAATACATTGTAGTTCAATTTATTCATACAGCCCAAAATCACAAATCAAATTTTTCCTCAAATATATCTACAACATTCACCTTCAGTCTTTAAATGCTCAAATTTGAATTGAGTGTTGGCTCTCCCCACAAACCATTAGATCATTTCAACTATGGAAAAGTGGCCCAATCATAGAAATAGAATATGAGTAGAACAGACGTTCTTAATCAAATACATGTAATGGGATAGTCATCAGGTGGCCATTTCTATGTGTATTATTGCCATTGCAACCGCTATAGCGTGCCAACTTCTGTATTAACGGCAAGTCACCGACTCATTCATGTTAGCGTGCGTTAAGAGCACCGCAATCAAGCTGATGGAAAAGCAGTTCCCATATGCCTACGTGAGGCTCACTTTGACTGGTAAATCTATTTCTATACACTTTGTTCTGTCATTTCACAACAATAGTTCATAATTCCACCTGCCACTCAAAAGTATGCCTACGCTTAAATTGTAAGATACAAAGTTAGTTTGAGTGTCGATGCAACTTAAGTAAAACTTTTGTATTTTGTACTTCAAAGCTGGCTGTAGCCAAGAGCTGAATAGTGTTTTGTCTAGTAACATTAGTGGTTACATTAGAATAGTATTCATATTTCTGGGATCCTGAGACTTGAAAAGCTGTTTGAAATAATCGTCACCAAAATACCAATGGTAATTTTAGTTTTTTTCTCAATATGGTTGGTATTTTAGAGACAGATTATTGTATTTTTAGACTACATTTTCCTATACTTTATTTGTATTTAGTATTTTATTCTAGTATAAAGTGGGCTTTGGAACAGCATTCAAGCCTTAATTTAAGGAACAAATTATTATACTCCGACATAATGAATACAAGATTTGTTAGAGATCTCACAACCTTCATATTTCCAAAATCTTAGCTTTAGCCATGGTTTATGGAGTCTATGTTGGTGCCCTTATCCATATGGTTTTAAAAAAGCAGGTATCTTGGTACTGAATTGGCTAAAAAAAATGTAATTTGCGTTTATGGAAGTCTGATGCTGAGTCTTCACGTTACATGTGGCAAGAGGTGGGCGAGATCCTCCATTTGGAGAAGCTTACATTCAAGATTGCAAAAAGATAAAATAAGCCTTTATTGATCCCCAGAGGCGATAAATAGAAAAATAAAAAATAAGAACAAATAAATAAAGTGGTATATACAACTAGTATAAGAGTAGAAATTATGCACAAACTATATAAGAATGACCTATACAAGACTGAACTACACAAGAGCAATTAAACACGAAGTTGCGGAGGTAAGTGAAAAGTTACCAAGTAAAGTGACATGGTATGAATAATAGATGCGAGTAGTATATATGAAAACAGTGTACACCAGAATAATATATACTGTGGTTAGGTAATGATACTTAGAAATATAATATAGTATACGGTTCTGTAAGACAGTATCTGCATAATATCATAACATAGTATAGTATATAGTACATTATAGTATATAAGAGTATGAGGTAGAAGATATAGTATAAGGTGCAATGTAGCCTAATACTAATATAGTATAACATAACAGTATAATTCATAGTATGGTACTACAGTATTGTGGAGAAGGTGGAGGGACATTAGGCTTGAAGCATGTAAGGGGTCTGAGGGAGGATGACGGTGTGGGATGAACAATTGACAGTATAACCCTGTAACCTGTATGTTTTACACATTGTTCTTTTAACATCAGTCTTGCTTTGTATCTACCTTGCCCATTGTTTCTTCTTTCATGCTACTGTCATGTTGTTATTCGTAGTGTGGAAAAATAAGATCATTTTTATTCACCAATTTACAAAAAAACAAACAAAAAAACCTTCCAACTTCCATCATAGACTGCATACAAGACTTCGATCTTTCCCTTTTTTCCAGCAGCAGGGTAGTTTGTAGACGGCCCCTAAACTAACTCCGGTGTCCAGCCGAAGCTAATTTTGGATTTCCCGGGTAACCATTCGGATGAATATGAACTCGTAGCTCCTTTGCCTTTATTTCAGACATTGTGGACTTCTTCCTGCTTGAGATAAATGTTTCATTAGTGACGTACCCTGCTGAACCTCGTTAAACCGGTTCTACGGATGTAACGCTAAGGTTTACAAACTGACATACTTACTCCTCGCAGGCTCGCGCTCCTCTACAAATCTGCGAAATCCGACATGAAAAGAAACGGCACGTATAAAGTTTTGTCAGTTTTGTCGTTCTTCGTCGTTTCCTTGTTCTTGTTTTTGTTTTGGTTCTTTATATTTTACTCTCTGACACGTGCACCATAATACATGCATTTTATTTAGCTGCTAAGCTAAACTGGCTGGCTATTTACCCACACTGCACTGCTGTGTTGACATGTCCCGCGATCACATGACCCACTTGACCAGGAAGTAAGGATTTCTGGTAAGTCCACAAACCCTTGCACATCCACGTACAAACCTCAGCTTGTTACAGTTTGACAGATGGACGTGTGTTTAACGTGAGCCCAGATTGAATCTGGTTTGAAATACAGCTGTATTGTAATGTTGTGAATTATTTCGTCGGAGATGCTCGTCGTGTTTAAAAACCGACAGGGCAGTTTAAACTGTCAAAGCTACTGCTTCCACTGTGTGGTCTGCGTTAAAGGTGTAAAAGTCCTGATCAAGTGAACATGGATTGAGAACACGCGTTAATTTACAGATGAACCTCAGAAGTCCTAAAGGAGACGCTTAGAGTGTTTCAGGGTTAGAGGTCTTGATGCTAAGAAATATTGAAAACGACACAAGACTAGCAGGGCTTCAGCTAGCATGTTTTGTTCATATTAACAGTGGAATTGGCCAACATTTTATCGAAATGTATAACAAGTGGATGTGTTCGTAGGACCCAGATTAATCTATATATAAATTATGAGATTAATTTATTCTGGAAAGGTAATACATGCTCATCACTAGTTACCACAGAGCCTAAAAAAATGCCCCAGCATAATTACAGTATAAAAATAACAATGTTTAGGGTTGAGTTCTGTTATTATTACAGTTTATCAAATCAAGTCAGTTTTATTTGCATTGCCCTAAATCACAACGTTGCTGCAAAAGACTTTGCAATTTGTACAACATATGACATCCTATATCTTAATCATTTTGTGAATGGTTTGAACATTATTTTATTTTGCCAGACTGTTGAAGATGTTTAGAGATGCTCAGATTTAGTAGACTCACTTTCCCATAACGAATGCACAGGTTGATTTGTTTTGTGCTTTAATAATGGACGTATTGGTGAACTGACACACTCGTTTCTCTGAATAAGTGTATACCTTTACTGTTTACTTTACTTGTGTATTAAACAGCACCATCAGACGTCACAAGCTCAGCAGCTAATAAGTTTGAATGTATTCTTAACTGTTAGTATGCGATCAGCCTGTTGGTTACAGCATCCGTGGGGATGTAACCGTCATACTCAAAGTGTATTGAAGTTATGACAGGTTACAGAGCTTTCAACTCTTTTGTAACCTACAGCTGTTTAATTTCACATCGTCCAGTTGTTGGCAGCGCATCGTGTGAGCGAAGTTGAGATGGCATCTGACACCAGTGAAGCTGCGTCCTCCTCTCCAGACCTCAAGCTGCAGTTTGCTCCCTTCAGCAGTGCTCTGGAGGCCGGCTTCTGGCACCAGCTCACTCAGAAGAAACTCAACGACTACAGATTGGACGAAAGCCCCAAATCTATTAAAGGATATTACTACAACGGTGAGATCAAATGGTGTCATTATAACCATGACTATTCTTCGCTCTTTTGACAATTCTAGACATTATATGATACTAATGTTAATTATGCAGTGTCACATATATGAAAACAGTGAAGGACAATTCGTTTGGGATTTCAAAAACTATTTTATTCTTGATTCCTGTCCTATAGGTGACCCTCTTGGTTTGCCCACTCGCCTGACGTTGGAGTTCAGTGCATTTGAAGTGTAAGTTTGACGCAGTATGTTGCCTGTATAAACCATATTTTAACCCCAAGTTCTCCTCATGTTATTTAGTCTTCAAAAAAGCAACGAATAGTTCTAATGTAGATGAAAGGGATCAACCACCAACAGACAAACAATATGAAACCTGATACCACAATCAAATATAATGTACATGTAATGTGTATAATAGACAACACACAAGTAATGAAAGGTACGAATGGTTGTCCATGTTGTAAAAAAAGTGTTTATAAAAGTTGAGGGAAGTTTTCATTGCTATGGATTAATAAACTTTCTTTAAAGTTCATCAGCCAGCTCAGTGTAGGGTTGAACTAAATTTGGATCAAGCCTTCAATAAAGCAAATTGTTGCACATTGAAAAGAAACAAGCACAGTTAGAAAGTACAGTTTAATACAAATGTACGATGTGTTTTGCTGTCAGCGATGGACCGACACCAGCCCGCTGCTGTCCAGCTACTGGAACGCTGTATAACACCAACACCCTCGATGCCTTTAAGACCACCGATAAGAAGGCTCTGCTGGAGAAAGAGGCCAAGGAGGTAAAACTCATGCGACATGAATCTTCTCTATGGTCGGGAATTTCTTTAAAATAGACAGCAAGTTGCTAAGTTGTGCAGCTGCGGATTAAATGATCTAATGAATGTGATTTTTCCTCTCCTGTTGTTTTGTAGATATGGGATGCTATACAGTCTGGAGCTGCGTTAAAGGACCCATCCATCCTCTGCAAATTCATTCTGCTGACTTTTGCAGTGCGTATAAACAGCATCTTATAAATGTGTTAGTTTTGTATATTAATAATGTTGTGTGTGACTGTTTTTTTTTTTTTTTTTTTAACATTCCTTTTTCAGGATTTGAAGAAGTACCATTTCTACTACTGGTTCTGCTTCCCTGCACTCTGTTTCCCAGAGGGAATAAAGATCATCCAACAGCCGTCCGCCCTAGAGCAAGTGTTCTCAGCAAAACAGGTTGGCTTTTTAAAGATCACTACACAACCACTGGAATGAATGTTCTCTAGTATTACCGTATTTCTTCCTCTTTTCTACATTTTTCGAAGTCTTCAGGTGTAGTTCAACACTACACACTTGTATTCCCCAAATATTGATGCTCATAACAAATTCTAGACATAAAATTTACAGTTGAACTACTGATTACTCCAAAGATTTTCTATGACATAAGTTGACCTAAAAATGTAAATATTATTCCCATTTTTTGCCATTTAAGTTTCCTCTTTCCTAAGAGCGTCGTAACATTCCTAACCTCTTTGAAGATGAGACGGCTTTGAATCTGTCCGTTCTGTCTAATACTGTCTAGGTTATAGAATAGTAAAATGAAGTGAGGTGAATTCTTATTTCTCAGGTCAGTGGATCCAAGGAGCGAAAAAGCCTATTTAGGAAGAAGTCAGAATGACTCATGAACAGGGTGACGTCAACTGCAAGAGTCTGACAAGAGTATAAATGAGTAGACACACTAAACATTCATAATATGTTCATAATAATAAAGAGTTATCCATGGAATGAGCTATAATATCCTTTTCGCCCATATTCTTAAGTTATATTTACAGTAAGTATTTCAGCAATTGCAGATGTTATGCTTCAGATAACCTCTTGCGTTCCCATACAATAATACATTATAAGTTATTGTAATGTATGATATGTGTCAGGAAGAAGTTGCTGCTCCTTTGCATCATGAGGATCCAGTTGAGTTGGTTTTGGGCATCTGATCAGGGAGTCCTGGGCACCTTGCTTTTTTTCAGGATGGATAGATATTATTTATGATTACCCTTTAAAAACTCTCTCTCTCTATATATACATATAATATGTATGTATGTGTATATATATAATATGGTGGGTGGTGTATAGCACAGACTTTTCTTTAATTAATGCTGATTCCTAATTATTTCTGTCTCAGATCACAGCCTTGCAGGAGGCCTATGACGTCCTGTGTATCAAAAGAGGGACCACTGCTGAGCCTTACTTCCTAATGAAGTACACAGCTGACACCGTTCAGATGGCTCCGCTCGAGGACTGGGACACGTTCTTCACTGATACAAAGAAGGTACTTCTTCAGTTTGCTTTGTGTTTTCAAAGAAATCCTCTTTTAAAGCAACAGATGAGAAATATCTTCTGTGAGAGGAGTTTGATTGAGTCCAATAAAAGGGATTGTTCAGTACACAAAGTGCTGTACAGTACTTTTTTGTCTTATCTCTAGCAGATTATATCTATTTTTATTATTATTACAGTCCCTCTCGAACACACACACACACACACACACACACACGCACTTTGGTAACGTAAACACACCTTGTTTGGTTTTTCTAGGTTACTGTGGGCGTCTATGATCCGTGTACTCTGTCTCAACATCCGGGCTGGCCTCTGAGAAATCTGCTGGTCCTCTTAGCCAGCCGATGGTAAGCCTTACGCGCGTGTGTGTGTGTGTGTGTGTGTGTGTGTGTGTGTGTGTGTGTGTGTGTGTGTGTGTGTGTGTGTGTGTGTGTGTGTGTGCTGTTAAAAGACAACCAAGTTCTCTTAAGGACTCAATGAGGGTCCTTAAAACACATGCTGTCTTTGCAAATTTCTATGAATGTTTTTCAGCTTACACTGATTACTTAATTCAGGCACCAAGCCACAGAGTAAAAGACAGGAAATCTCTGCTTAAGTAATTTCCTGACTCTGAAGTGTAGGCAACAGGTCATATAGGCATCGGTGCCAGGAGAGATGCAGATCCAAATGTAATCGTGTTCCTAAAATCAAAGCTGTTCTGTCACACCCAGAGTGAAAAACAACTGTTTGGCTGTTGCTTAGCCACGGTGGTGTTGTTAGAGTTTAGCCAAGATTTATAGATGGCAGCACTGGCTTGCAGAACATGACTGCTGCTGTTAAGATTGCAATACTTGTCTACAAAGCTGTAAATATTCATGATAAACTAGCTCCATTTTTCTCAATATCTTCGTCAATATCGTGTTAAAACAAAGGTCAGACTTTCCATTCAATTTATTTTGTGATCTAGTCATCCTCCTCTGCAGACATTTCAGTGTGACAACTCGCTTGCTGCCAAGAATATTCTATCCACCAAAGGATTTCCAATATTACTCAAAAAGGGATTTTTTTCCCTAAAAAAAAAAAAAATCACTTCACATACAATTCATGTGTGCATCAGGGACTGTGCTTGTGATTTTTGCACCCTTTCCAAATGGATACATCATTTTTTTGTGAATCTGACCATGCGGTTGCTACATTCAAATGAACATCAATGGCTGGTTTGATGGTCTTGTGTAAACACACAACTCCTGAAACCTAGTAAACAAAGTATTAAGCTAGCCACTGAATGCTCCTTTGCTCACCTAGTGTATATTGTCAATAATAATATTTCATAATACTTTAGGCTGTTGTTGATGTTGGTTACACAAGTTGAAGGAGGGGTCTGGTTGCAGGTAAATGGGAGGGAATTATGTAAAATTGCGTATTACATGCAAGTAAATAAATAACGCATGTGAGACTTTGTTAATAAAAATAACTTCTACTCTAAGCATTTTAATGTAAGAGCTCATAAATTGCTCATAAAATGTACCGACTCAAGTTGTTGCAGAGATGAAGGTGTTATGTGGAAGCTTGTGTGTGCTTTGCTGAGATTATATTTCATAGAAATATTTACAGAGGAAATATTTCAGTACACCAGTGAGGAATTGGTGCAAATTGTTGGATTAAATGTTGAGTAATAAATCTTAAGAATCAAGGTCTGAGAATATTCAAATATTTACACAAAGATTAAAAACAAGTGACTCAGTCTGCAGGTGTCTCTCGGTGATTTGAATCCCACGTCGGCTATAATTTAGCAATCAAGAGTTTATCTTGTGCAATGTTTTCAAAAACCCCGTACTGTAGCGAAAAGACTGATGCAATATTAGGAAAGTAGAAACGAAACTGTTAGCCAATGATGGAAGAACTGAGCTATCTACGGGGCCTAAAATAGTTTTGTTTGTAACAAACTCAGCCTCTTACTTACAGATGTGATTCATTCTTGATTTCAAACAAGGCTGTGAGCTTCCCATGTTATCATTGTAGCCAGTTTATCTAGCTGCAGACCAGGTTAGGAGATGTTTCCCTGGAATATTTAACCCAAAAAGTCTTTCTTCCTGCCGTTTATGACAAATCACTAATATTAACTAATATTAGACCATTTCTAAAGCATGCTGCTGGGCTTCTTAGTTATGAAGCATGTGTTTTCCTACAATCCAGGTAGACATTGTTGATTTTGATCAGGGTTATTAGTAGAAAACAATCTCCCAAGGAACTGCTTTTATATGCTTTACAGAGTGATAAAACCTTAAAGGATACACACAGACAGATATTATCAATATGTATACCAAGGACAAGGAAACAAAAGTGAATTCCCAGCTCAACTAAACAAATTTGTCTTCAGATTATTTGTTAAAAATGGATGAATAGTGGAAGGTGCAAACCTCAAATCAATCCGCATAAAGGCTGTTCTGTACTCGAGCGGCATGTAACTGATAATCTTTTCAAATTGATCGTAATCATTTCTGAAAACATTGTTACCTCACATCATCACGTTGTCTGAGAATATCAGTTAAATGTCGTTGCCTTTGGTGCTGCACGTTTAACTGCTACATTTCAGGTCCACAGTCAGTCATTATTTTGTCCCACTTTTTTCCCCCAGAGAGGATTTTTATTGCATAATTATGTTTCCGTTTAAACAATGAAATCCCATGTGGGCCAGTTTAGAAATAGTATCCTGTGATGCCAGAGGCTTATCAGCAGCAAATGCCTTAAGAAAGTTTAGCCCTCGGCTCTGTAGTCAGAGGCAGTTTTTGTCCAACACAAACCTCATCAATCTTGAGCTCGACTACTCTTTCAGTGTTAAACATAAACTGTTGATGCTGGCTGAGATTGGTGAAGATTGAGTTTCAATGTAGCCGCAATGTCTCGCCTATTCAGTTGTATCGCTGGACTTTGATTGTGTAATGTGACTGTGGTCATTTAGTACCATATTAGGGAAATGTGTTAGTGTATGTGTTGATCCCGTCTGTTGTTTCTTGTTTTAGAGAGAGAGAGCATATTCCATGTAAAATTGTATTTGGGATATTTTGATAGTCACGTATTTTTTTCTATTTCAAGCATACACACTGTGTGTGTGTGTGTGTGTGTGTGTGTGTGTGTGTGTGTGTGTGTGTGTGTGTGTGTGTGTGTGTGTGTGTGTGTGTGTGTTAATTTGCGTCGTCTCCCCTTGACTTGTGTGTTCGTGTCAGGGGCTCTAAGCTGGACACAGTGGAGGTGCTGTGTTTCAGGGACCGAACTCTGCAAGGAAGCCGCTCCATACAGCACAGTGTCATCTTCCAGATAAAACTGCCTGAGCTTCCCCCCAACTCAGGTAATTTCCTTTCCTTTTTGTGCGCTTCTGGTTGTGTCCGTCCACGTAACGGTGTGTAACACGTGCGCGTGTTGGTATGTCTTCATGTCTGTGTCTGTATGTGCATTTGTTCTTGTTCATCTGAATGCATGTGTGTGTGTGTGTGTGTGTGTGTGTGTGTGTGTGTGTGGTTATTGTAACTGAGCCATCAGTGCTCGCCTACTTTCCACTGAGACTTTCTGCTTCCCTTTCAAGCCGCACTAATCTCACACAGCTCCTTCATTATTCGTTGTATCTGTTGAATGAGGGGTGAAGGTAATTTAAATGGTAATAGCAGGACGGGAAAGGTGATAATGGTGTTTGTTGAGTTCAGAAGAAGTGTCTTTGTTTACAGAGTCTACCTCTTCAGCACATTGTGGCTTATGATTAACTCGCAGAATATGTATTCATGCAACAAAAAATTAATTTGGCTGTTTTGTTTGGTTTTGCATGGACAAAGTTGGTATTGTTTTGAAACGGATTAATCAATCTAGCTCAGCCCAATTTTTCAGATACACCAGGCTCAGTTTTTGCCACAACCAAAAAGAGTTCTACTCTTCAGAATGGAGAAATAAACTTCATGATAATTTAACATTCACATACCTCAGTCCAGAACCAATATTACACTGTATTTAATCCACGCAGGCTATTTAAATTGCCCACGTCCAGACAACTTTCACTGTTCAAATGAAACAACTGTTTCATGGTGTTCATTTGAGCAAATAAGTTGTAATACTTTGAGTCCAACTCTACACTTAAAATACAGCGTTCACTTCCTACCACTCTGCTCCTCCCTGACTCACTGGTGTTGGCCACAACACTCTGCTACACATCATACTGCTACAATAACATATTGCAGCTAACCTAATCCAGTTTTAAATGAATTAAGTAATTTAACTGTATGCTTTTTAATATTCAGAAGTTGGCTGGAATCAGAACTAATGTGAACAAACACAAACATCAACCAGTATCCTTAGCTAATACCTCTGGGAAGATGAAGTGGTAAAGAGAGTGAAGGCAGTGGTTGGTGGTCTTTTTGTGTTTATCTCACAGCGCCAGTCCCTGAATGCTTTAAATGTTGTAAAATGTTAAATGTTTTTCTCGTCAGTTCACTTCTGTTTGACATGCTGTCAACATTTTTCAGGGGGCCTATTTCTCCTCAGGAAGGTAGTAACAATGAAAACTGTTAACAATGAGGTTTGTGTATAATTCAGAATAAGTGGGACATTGTCCCTCAAAAGACTCCTAGCTGTCACATTTTCGGAATGTGTTTTCAATGCTGTGAATACTGTGAATTTCCATTTGCCACTATTGTGTTGGGATGGGGGGCGGAAATGTCAAAATCAGAACTTGAGCAGATAAACCAAATTTCTGCATTGCCAGATACCACTGTAGTGGTAGGTGAGAAACTGTCTTTTTGTAATTTGTGAGAATGAACACTTTTAAAGTTTTTAATGTTTCATTGTTTTTCCTGAAAATCACTTTTGGAGCAGGGGCATTTTATGCTTATTTGACACTGTTGATGTGTCTTTTTCACAGCATGTCTTAAGAGTGTAGGTTGGGAGAAGAACCCTAAAGGGGCCATGGGACCCAGGATGGTCAACCTCAGTGAGTGCATGGACCCTAAAAGGTAATAAACACAGTACACTGCAACTTTGTCACCCTAAGTTTGCACAACAAAGAGTGTCTTCAGTTGTCTCCATTGATTGTCTGCAGACTTGCGGAGTCATCGGTGGACCTGAATCTGAAGCTGATGAGATGGAGGCTGGTTCCTTCCCTGGACCTGGACAAGGTGGTCTCCACTAAGTGTCTTCTACTGGGAGCTGGGACTCTGGGCTGCAATGTAGCCAGGACTCTGATGGTAAGGATGGAAGGAGACATGGACACAAAGACACTGTGTTTTTAGTACTTAGCAAATTATGTAAAATGTTACATGACCAAAAAGGTATTAGGAGTGTAGTGTGATCTTTGCTGTTAATCTTTGTGTAATTAGCAGGTCCCTGTCTCGTACTTGCTGTACTAGTACCAGACATTTGACAGCAATGTGCCTCCATACTCATCAGAATCTATGAAGTGTTACAAATGAAGCGTCATAAATTGTTGCAGAAGATTGGTGTGAAACTCTGCATGCCAAGTGTCTTGAAGCTCAAAGTGCTGCAGTCTGTGACGTAATACCTCAACTGGTATCTGGTTGATGGGCTGGTTAAATTGTCATATTATTGTACATATGGTTACCATTGACATTCACAGAGAGCAATCAGTGAGCGCTTAGTCCGGATTTTGATTAGCTATTTAATGTCTTGGCAAATACAAGCTCAGTTGATTGTCAGTGACGCGCTACCTACTGTTGACAGAGTAAACATGTTCCACAGATTTAGTCGGCGTTGTACATGGCTCTGCAAAAGTGCCACTTATAAGGATCAACTTCCTTGATAGCTGTTATCTGTGCTGTTGCTTTCCAGGACAAGAAAGACATCAACCAAATTCATCTGCAGTCGTACAATCATTTTTTTTTAAAAGCTTGTCTCCGGAACAAACCATGAAATTTGTTTTATGCTTTAAATAAATTTGCCTCAGATTCTCAAAGAAGTTATTTTGGAATATATTTCCATCTACAGAGCAGCAACACAAACATGCGTCCCCTCTGATGTTTGTTATAATGTAGTGCTTTCCAGTAACCTTAAATTATCAACTTGTCAAAAGACTTTGTTTTTTCACGGAAGGCATATTTGTTTAGCTTCATAACGGTACAATTCAGGATCCCATGATTTTTATCCACAGATTTCCCATGAAGTTTATCCAATAACACTCATAACACAACATAATGATAATTTACATAAGAACCTACTGCCGCTCTCTGTGTTTACTGTAAGCCTGTTCCCCCAGCATCAAATGCATGTGCTTTTCACTGACCACATCCAAAAAAGCTGGGTCTCTGAAGGTTTTTAAGATATTTTTCATACACCACCACCTGCTAGTTAGAATACAATATTTTGTCCCTTTTTGAAGTAAATTGGACTTTAACTAAGTGACTACAGTATAGTGCTGTCAGAGTATTGCTGCCTGTCATGTCTATGCTTCTTTTTGTGCTCGTCAGTTTCTGGCCTGAGGGAACTTTAGTTAATGCCGGCCTGGTCTAATGTAATTGATATTGTGGCGAGACGTTGTGTTAACGGAGAGTGATGCTAATGAACAACAGCTAGAACAGCTTCGGGTTTTACTACCTGCATACTGATGATTACATTATTTCTAAATGAAAGTGGAATTGCAAGTATTGGGCACACTGGGTAAACAACCTCCCGCTCATTGACACGAAGACAATGAGTGACAATTTGAAATGCAGTATTTCAAAAACAATGGGATTTAAAATGATGAAACATGTTTCTCTTTTGTTCTCCAGGGATGGGGAGTGAGACACATCACATTTGTAGACAATGCGAAGATCTCGTACTCCAATCCGGTTCGGCAGCCGCTCTACGAGTTTGAAGACTGTCTCGGAGGAGGGAAGTTCAAAGCCATGGCAGCTGTTGATCGGCTCACCAAAATCTTTCCTGGTGTGGTGGGTACTTAAAATCCAAATATGATGTCCATGATGCGGAATGTGATCCCTCTTTGTATGCGAGGTCATCCATCATTTGCCCTCTGGAATTCTGATATATTAGCATCAGAAGTCTGTCCTCTGTTTTTCAGTTTTGATAAGTATTGTGGTTCTGTTGTTTTTTCACATTAGTGCAGCAGATTTCACTGCTCTACAACTGCGTTGAGGTTATAATCACATTTTTATTTATGGTCATATATCCGCATAATCGTATTCCTATTTGATTGGCCGTGTCTGAGATGTGATGGCCAAACCATGCAGAAAATGAAGAGTGATGTTTGCATATTAATGCAGGCAGTTTCATTACTTTGTTAATTAATGAGTGGGTGCTCCGGGGAAGATATTTTGCTGTCTTACTAAATGAAAAAGCAGCCCAACGGTCACAGCAGGGCTCTGTTTTGTTGCGAAAGCAACCATCTCTTATTAAGCTACTTGGGGAAAACAAAGACCGAATGCGTATTTATGATGTGAATCATGTGTGTACCAGTGTGCTGATGAGTGCATGTTTAGTTATGAAAGAAGATGTAGGCAGTTCATAAGAGGATGATTCACTTTCATTTTGCCTGCTCTCAGATGGCATTCAGGAAGTCTCAGAAGTTCAAATTCAGCAACTTATGCATGAAGTTACAGTCTTTGTATCTGCTTAGCAGTTATCAGGTCCTCCAGCTCAGTGGCTCACAGCCTTAAAGGAAGCAGTTCAACCAAAAGTGAATTTCTTTCTCTCTCAAATAGTTTAATTTGAACGATTTTTATGGCGAATACAGTACATCACTCCTAAAAAAAAGAAGAAGACTTTTATAAGGTATTAACTTAATGTTGTGTAATAGACATTTCCCCCCTCATCCCATTCATCATCTGGCAACCACTCCACTCTCAGGTGATGGGTCTGTTGTAAAATGATAAAAAAAAAAAAAATGTATATGCACTCTTACAATTTCTACTACATTTTACTATTCTACTCTTACTCCACTACATTCATTTGACAGCTGTAGTTACTTGTTACGTTTATAATTAAGATTTTAATAGATCATGCAACACATGAAATCAGTTTATAAAATTTGATGCATTGGTATCGATGACACTACCCTAATACAGCAGTTAAAATCGGCTCAACCTATTACAACATTAAAGTCCTGCATACATGTTGATGCATCAATGATAATTATCTAATAATATAACATTTCTGCAGAATGAGAGACTTTTGATACTTTCAGCACGTTGTGTAGACTAATACTTCTGTACTTCTACTTAAGTTCATTACTGCATGGAGACATTTTACCTGCCATTGAGTATTTCTAAAGAGGGATGTTGCTAATTTGCTGTATTATCTGAGTATTTCTTCCCCCAGTGCTGTGATACCAGGAGAAGGTATACTGCCTAAAAGTCGCTAACTGTGCAGGCAGCAGTTCTTTTGATCTTTTGAAGCATCACTTTGAAGTCTTATTCGAAGATTACACACATTCATTTTTAAATGCATATCGTAGTCCTCCTGTCCTGTATCGGGAAAGTAGAGCGCAGTCTGTTTAACAAAATGTTTGAACCCTCTGGACTTCGATACAAAGTTAGAGTGTCCCACACAAAAAGACCTGTGATGTCCTATTTACACACACACACACACACACACACACACACACACACACACACACACACACACACACACACACACACACACACACACACAAAAGTAATTGACATGTCATCAACTTTTATTTCCCAGTCTCTCTGTCTGCCCCTGTTATTTTCTGATTCCTTCTTATTGTTGTGGGAATAAAAAAGAAGGTAAAGAGCAAAGGCTTGACTATTGATGTGTTTTCATGACACCTGATGTCTGTCTAGACGTCCTGTTTGTTCACCCCCTATGCATCCATAGCTGAGGTCCTATTTTTTATCAGTGTGGGTGTGTGTGCTTTCTTCTCTCTCTCTTCCCGGCTTGTTTCCCTACAAACACAGAGGCATCAGGTGCCAGTGTGAAAGATAGAGAGAAATAGGAACACAGAGAGCTCAGAAATGCATCAGCTGAACCGAGAGGAGTCGGTTCACACAAGGTCACAATGTTGAAAAGGTTGTAAGCAGAATTCATATTTTGTCTGTGGACAAAAACTGTCTCTTGACATTTTCAGGATAGTCTGTGGTGTTGGCTCTTTTTTGTCTCCTTTAAATTTTGTCAACAGTGGGGTCAGAGCTGGTTGAAGATATCAACCGTGGCATTGTTGGATTGTCATGAAACGCTGTTTATCCATTCAGGAAAGGATTTTTCCACAGTCGGAATGATTTATGTTTGTCTTTCTTGGAGTCAAGTTGGAATATTATTCTCATCTCTGCAGCCTGAAATAACCTCATTAACACTTAGCAACGCTTGCGTCAAAGTGAAATGTAAATTCAAAACTTGGTTAACAGCTCCCACTCTCGACACATGGAGAGCGAAGGCAGTAGGTCCACTGATTTGGTAAAAGTGGCATTTCTTCTTGTTAAGATCTCGCACCTCTTTTTTTGACCTTCTCTGTCCCTCTCTTGATTGTAAAATTGCTCTTGACATTTTCATTTGCCTTGCTGTCAAGCCTGCATTGCCTGGAGAAAGTCACAGTAATAACTTTGGCACTGGATAATATAAGTCATAGAAGATTTGTTATGGAATCGGAAATGGCAATTCAGGGTTTCCTTTTCATACTTCCATACCATCGACGTATACAGGAGAGTCAAACTCCCACACACACACACACTGGCCTCAGGCCAGCTGTGGCGATGATGTGATGAAGCACAATCTGCCCTCACCTATCTGTCTTATTTGGTTTAGTTTGTTACGTTTTAAACATCTGGCTTCTCATACAGCAACTGATGATTTATTAAAAAGATTTTTCTGTTGTGTCAATCATGTTAAGATAGCACTGCCATTGCATCTTATACACTGTTGGAAATATTTTACGTAAGGGCTCGTTTTAGACAGCATTGAATTAAGTGTTTCTTGCATACACTCATGTTGCATCTGCAGGAAGGCAGCAGCTGATGTGCGCCATCTAGAGGCAAGGAACATAAACGCTTTTTGACACCTACAGGTGATGAGGTGTGGGTTTTTTATTTGGCAGTAAAAGTAACTTCCTAATATACTCAAACTTTAGAATTTGGATGTCCAGAAAGTCAGGTTCATAATTAATATTCTGTTATCACATTTTCATGCTGGCAGATGCACAGATATTGCAAAATGAAAACCAAAAATCATTGTACAAGAAAATTGGAAACAAAAAGGACTTTTTTCATGAAGTTTCTCAAATGTTTTTTTTTCTCTGCCTCTCTCTGTGTCCTCCTGCAGAATGCAGAGGGTTACAATATGAGCATCCCCATGCCCGGCCATCCAGTCAATTTCTCTGAGGCCACTCTTTCCCAGGCCCAGAGGGATGTCGAGCAGCTGGAGAAGCTCATTTCAGAACATGATGTGGTCTTCTTACTGATGGATACGAGGGAGAGCCGCTGGCTGCCTACAGTGATAGCGGCCAGCAAGAGGAAGGTAGGAAGAACACAACAGCCACACCGTCACTGACCAAAGTTATGTTTCGTGTTTACTGGATATTTAAATGAGGAAATTGTCTTATAATGTACCACCAGCCAAAACCACTGAGGCAGTTCTTCAAAAAAGACAAATATCTGGTGTGTTGCATCAATGTTGCACTGTGATCACAAATATAAACATGTTGTATGTACATTATTTCAATGGTAGTACTAAGGCTAGTTAAAGGAATGACGACTGAGGCGTTCCACACATCTGTTTGCTTAAAGGATCCACTGGACCGAGTAGAGACAAAATGCAGCTCTGTGGCCGCAGACATTTAGGACTTGTTTTTGTTTTACTTTAAGCTGGAACTTTTAAAATTGGAAGCAGTTTCAATTATCTTCCAGGAAATTGAATTTGCTCAATAATGTTGGCCACATCTTCTGTTTACCAGCTGGAATTCTATTAGTTGCCAGGCAACTTTAGGCTATTGAATGTTTCATTGCTTTTTAAAGCCTCCAGTGGTCTCACTCATGCAGCTTCTATATTGCTATATGCAGTTGAATGTTTTTTCGGACTGCTGATTAGGTTTTCTTGATGGCCTGCTCAGCTGAGAGGGTATTTGGCCATTTTGTGCTGTGGGGCTATTTTAGACTTCACCGCAAATTGGCTTCACAATTTATTTCCATTACTTCTCTGAGTGTCTAGATGCTTTCAACATTGTAAAGAGCCTATTAATGTTTTATGTCATTACTTTTTTAAATGATTCAACCCATTACATGCTTTTTGTTTCTGTAAAATGAGCCATTTAGTTAATTTGATTTGGTTGAAATGTGCTGTGTTTGTGTTTAGGAGGAATGGATCAAGCCAAAGTCTTTGCCACTGCTTTTTAAAAACATTTTTGCTGTCATGATTGCTGCCGTGGCTAAGTGGAGAGCAGGGCTGTCTTTCAATCAGAGGGTCAGAGGTTTGATCCCCGGCTAGTGTCATGTCACTGTGTCCTTGAGCAAGACACTTAACCCCAAAAATTGCTCCCGTAGCTGTGCCTGCGGTATATAGATAGATACTGAATTGCAAGTCGCTTTGGATAAAAGCGTCTGCTAAATGACTGTAATATAATGATTTACCATAATTGTTGTCTTTGACTCTCCAGCTGGTGGTTAACGCCGCTCTAGGCTTTGACACATTTGTCGTGATGCGCCACGGCCTGAAGACGGCCCCCGTCAGTCAGGGTGTTTCTGCAGGAGCAGACTCCTCCACTTCCTGTTCTTCTGCTTCCTCTTCGTCCTCCACATCGGCCGGCTCTGTCCCAGGATCCTCTCTGTTCTCCAACATACCAGGGCACAAGCTGGGCTGCTACTTCTGCAATGATGTCGTGGCACCAGGCGATGTGAGGAAAACACAAGCATGCGCTCAACTCATTAACTCACGTAATGCACTTAAAACAAAACACACTGCCAAAAAGGTAAAACATTTACGAATAAACACAAAGCAATTAGGTTTTTAGATATGTTTTCTTCAACCAACACTCATTTTTTAGTGCTTATTTTTATATTCAGAATGGGCCAAATGACTAGGTAAAGGTGTTGCTCATTATCATGACCCAACTCTGTAGTTCCCCTCAGCTCTGTGGAGCTTTTTAGTCTGTATTTGATTGTTGTTTTAGGTTCTCAGCCTGCAAACATCCCTGAAACCTTCTTTGCTGTCACAGCAGGCCGCCGTGTTCAGCAGAAAAGCAGTGATAAACCACCTGAATGCTACCTGACCAGCACCAAATGGTTTACAGAAGCACTTAGTGACTAGCTGGTGAACATAGTGAGGCATGTAGTATTTAGCGGGTAAGAGTCAGATATTTATGACAGAGCTCAAAGGAGAGTGAATATTGTACTTTTATTTGTCAGTTGTCCAGAAACTCAAAATGAATGCTAATATTAGAAGTTCATAATATTTGAATGTTGTTTAAAATAAAAAAAATCAATCAACATATTGATGCAGGTTTAAATTGTATGGTTTATGTCAGTGGTCCCCAACCACCGGGTCGCGGACCGGTACCGGTCTGTGGGTCATTTGGTACCGGGCCGAACAGAAAGAATAAATATTATATTATTTCCGTTGTATTGATTATCAGAGTCTGAAAGAATTTTTTTTTTTTAAAATGACCGGATTCTCTCGCAATTTCATCCGCCTGTGCTTCTTGACACATCAAGACGCTTGTCTCGGTCACGTGACACGTTACATCAAAAATTAAGCCCGCAAGCTACCGAAAATGATTAAAAAACTTTTGGAGAGCTTCTTTGCAAAGGAGAAAAGGCCCACTAAGGAGACAGAAGAAGAGCCTACAACTTCCAAGAAAAAGAAATCTTCATTTAACAGACAATGTCAGGAGTCTAATTAAATATCAGGAGTAATTCTGACGCGCCAAGCCCGCTCTGCATAATATGTGGCGACAGAGGAAGATCAGCTAGCTGGAGATTGTAAATGACGGTGGCCTTAAAAGTATGTTTGAGACAACAACTCTGCTGGTGTTTTGAATTAAAACCAAGGCTGAATATCCTGAGATCGCCACAAAAGCACTGAAAACCCTGCTTCCATTTCCAACATCCTATCTTTGTGAAGCGGCATTTTCTGTAGTGACAGCAATCAAAACAAAATTTCAGAAGTAGACTGGACATAAGGAGCACACTTCGGGCGTCATTGTCTCCCATTACCCGCAGATGGGACCGTCTCGTTGCAGAGAAACGAGCTCAGAGCTCCCACTGATTCAGTGTTATTGTGAGTTGTATTTTGTATGCATTTCATATTTGTTTTCATGCCGATCGTATCATTTTATTTTGTCGTGTTTATCCGCCACACCTTGAAGGCTGGTCCGTGAAAATATTGTCTTACATGAAACCGCTCCGTGGTGCAAAAAAGGTTGGGGACCGCTGGTTTATGTGATTCTTTTTTTGGGGGAGATTTTATGATCATTGTCATAAGCTGAAAACATTGTAGCATTTTGAAATGCTATGTTTGATCAAAGAAGGAGGGAGATGTATGACGCATCCTTTGTCTCGCCATTCCCATTGTGTGTCCTGTGTCCATTTTTGTACCCTTCGTGACACTCTTTGTTTCTCACTCTTTGTTTCTCTCTCGTTGGTCTTCTTTTCCCTTCATGACCTTTTGATATTTATGAAAGCAATCCATCAGCTATTGAAGGCAGCAGCCTATTGTTGGAAATTGTGCTATTCAGCTCTCCTAAAAATGCCATATGGCTCCATCCTGCTGTCACAGGTTTTAGTGATGTTAACATTTGAATTAGAGCCACAGCTTCCTTTCACAAAAGTTGAGTTTGCTGAATGAATGAATAGAACGTTGTAGATAATATAATACGTACACAAGTTGTTTTGGATTGAAGAAAAATGGTACATATCCAACTTATTGTGAAACACACGCAGTCTGTCACTACAGTGTCATTGATCAGCTGTTATTGTTTGTAGCCATGCTCATGGTGTAGCTCTGTGGATCTCAGTTAGCTGGTCCATCCATCCGTGTTTCCATCTGTTGGTTTGTTGATCCAGCCAATATCCAGACGACTATTAGATGAAGTGTCATGTAATTTAGTACAGACATGAATGGGCCCAATTATGAAAATAGTATGGCATCATTAAATGTCACTTAACTGAAAGCCACTGTGTGGCAAATAGTCTGCGATCAAGCAATTTAGTCATTAATTGCTCCCTCAACCTATGTCACTCTGAATAACAGCATCATCTTGACCCATTCGGGGTAAAATTGAACAATTGTATACCTTCTAAAACACATTTGATTGGTGTTAATCATCTTCTCTTCATTCCTTATTTCAGAAGTAACTCTCATTTTTGTCTTTTTGTTGCAAACAGTCGACCAGGGATCGGACTCTGGATCAGCAGTGCACAGTGAGCAGACCAGGCCTGGCCATGATTGCTGGAGCCCTGGCTGTGGAGATGATGGTGTCCATTCTGCAGCACAGTGAAGGGTAAGCACAGCAGACTTACACAAGTTATGTAGGCCAATTATAAGAAATAGTAAGAACTAATGAAATTGATTGAACGAAAGGAAAATGTTGCACTTGGATTTAAGGTTATCTCTGATGACGGCTCCATTGTTAAATCTATGTTATGCACAAAAAGAACGTTTCATGTCATCAAGACAACATGAAAACAGCTCTGATCCTTCATGGTGAGCCTCAGCCTGGCTTATCCTATTGCCGGGACGATTTTTCGAACTAAAACGCATAAAAATCAGAATCCAATAAAAGATCCTTGCAAAGACCTTCAGAGGTCTGTCAGGTCAGACACTCGCCTACCTTAGTGAGCCTCTCGGTGTGTTGGGAACCTCACTCCAGGTTAAAGCTAAAGGAGATTGTGCCTTTGATGTCGTGGCTCCTCAACTGTCAGTAAACTTTACTTGCTTACTTTTGCTTTTTGATGGAGCAACCCTGAAGCTGAGGTCTTACTGCACCGCAGATAGTGCCTTTTTCATTTGGTTGTGGCACAGCACCACGAGTGAACTGTACTTTAGCCCAAGAGGCTGTGATCGCTGCAGAAGCGTTGTTGCAATTTATAATCCATCTCTCACTTTTATTCCTCAAAAGCTTGAACACTGTAATTCAGTCAGCTCTCAAGTTCTCTCAATCTGTACTCGCTCGCTATTTTTTTGACTCTTAAAAGTTTTTTTTTGTTTGTTTTTTTCAATTTCAAACACTGATGGGGATGTTTTCGTGCTTATTAAGTGTGCACAGATTTGTCTTTGTGTAAATGTAATTGTGTGTGCCTGTTTGGTTGAAAGTCGTACTAAAGTGGCTGCTTGCTGGGCCTGATAAGACGGCCATTTTCTCTCAGAGTGTTTTGAGATGTTATAAGCCGTTACAGAGCTGCTCTGCCTTTCCTGGATAAAGAGCTTAGAAAGCAAAGAAGGGAAAGAGAGTTCTGATGTACACTCTGTACCTCTATGGTTGTGTAACTGCTTCCTTTACAACAAGATCTCCCTCTCTTGCATCTGCCCTCTCTGTGTCCTTGTTTTTCACATCATAGCTGTATATTTCTTTCTTTTAAACCTGCTTTCCGACATCTCTTTATCCTTTTCAAGGCCCTTATGCCAGCGTTCATATGAACAACCAAGGGCTTTAGAAGATTGTCACGTAAGGATTCATGTTGCAGCAGTTTGACAGACATTTCAAATGTGCAGAACTAAACTGAGCTCAGTGTGAGACTTGATATTTTCCTCATTGTTATCCACAGAGAGTCAAATCTTTTAAACCTGGCTAGATTTACTGGCAAGCAGTAGCTCTCAGATCTCATGGAAAATGTAAAACTTTTAAAATGTTCAAGCAAATGGGATCTCTTAGTTCTCAATATAGGCTACAAACTTCACAGTCTTGTGACATTACATTTTCTGTGTAGATTTGCTACAACCCTGTATAATAAAACAAATCCGCGTCACGCATTGGGGTTATTTGATGTTGTGTTTGGCTAGTGCCTGACATATAATGTGTAATATTGTGGAGATTTAACACTTTTTTTCCCCTCTTTCAGTCAATTTTTTTTTTAAAAGTATTTCATTTTCTCGCCCTCTCTCTCCTCCCCCAGAGGCTACGCAGTGGCAAGCAGCAGTGACGACAGAATGAATGAACCTCCCACCTCTCTGGGTCTAGTGCCACATCAGGTCAGCCACTCAAACTCACTCACATGCATCATGCACTTGTTTTATACTGAGGACACTCTATGCTGTTTGTCCATTTACCTCCATCAGCCTGCCCCTCCAAAATTGTGCCTGTGTCCGCATATCTATGTGTAATTATAAGCCTTAAAATCTTAAATGGCATATTTCTCTCTGTTCTTGTGCATCTTCAAAATAGTGCTGAACATACCCGGCGTCTGCATTAGTTACACAATTACAAGTTTATGCAATCTAATACAACAACACAATCTGCTCCAAATTCTACGTCTATGGAGATAACTCTCTGACAGTGTCAATCCAATCTGAATATCAAATTGAATGCATTACTTTTAGAAAATTGTTAATTTTGCAAAGTAGTCTTCAAAGTGCTTAACAAACACAAATATGAAAGCAGTGGCCATACAGACCAGTAACTGCAATGGACTGGACTATTTAACCAATAATAACACATTAAAGTCATTTTAAACAATAGCATACACATTGATAAATGATTACATAAAGCAGTCGCGTCATTTCACGGCATAAAAAAATATAATGCAGATTATTTTAATTAGCCACAGGGTTAGCATCTCTGATGGATACTGAAAGTGTTCCTGTAGAATGGTGAGTGAAGCGCTGCTGCTTCTTCCTTTTTTTAAATAATTGGACCAGACAAGAGTGTGCTTCCTGAGATTGCAAAACCCTCAATGACATACATATATATATATATATATATATATATATATATATATATCGGGTATCGAATGGTTAAAAGGTACATGTTACAAGCCCATGAAGTACTCAACCAGATATTGCTGAAGGAGGCTGGAATGTTGTGGCCTTGGTTACACGTCAAGCGTTATGAGCAAGCTGCACAATATCTAAATGCTTACAATAGTAATAGTTACAGGTAGTCGAGCATTAGCAGCTGGCAGATTAGAGAGCCACAGTCACAGACCCTATTGTTTTCTCCCCTGCTTTGTTCCTTATCTGAATAATAACACAAAATGTGCTTTGACTGTGTTTTTACTGCCGTCAATTTAAGCATTAAAAAAGCGTTAAGTTGCCCAACACTAATTTCTGTACATAGTAGGTTCTATTATTGTCATTTTAATGGTCACTTGATGTGTTTTAAAATGTAACATCAAACATGAACACGAGACAAGATTATTAATGAAGAGACTCTACATACCCTAAAATGTTAACAATTAAGAGAAGATTCAGCTTGTCTGACCATAAACAAGAATCTTACTAACTGCGAGATGAAGACATTTTGTAATATGCTCTGCAGCTGTGCATGTCTTTGTGTGTGTGTATGTATATATATGTATATATATATGTATATATATATATATATATATATATATATATATGTATATATATATATATATATATATATATATATATATATATATATATATATGTATATATCTTCTTACCATCTTCTTACCATCGTTTCTTACCATCGTTTTTGTGTGTAACTCCATTTATTTTTTTGAGTGATAAGAGCCACCGACAGTTCTGTGGAGTGGCTACTGTGTTTTTTTATAAGTCCTCTCCTCAAGTCTCTGGATGGGGATTGGATTGGATTTATGAATGTAGTCACTCAATTAAAAGTCAATTCACTTTTATTCATTCCTAATAGTCTATGGTCTAATAGTCTAAAGATTGTGTTTCACTAATCGATTAGTTGGTTTGACATGAAAAAAATCTGTCCAAACATGAGTGTGAATAGTATGTGGTCAGTGAAGTGTGATTACCATGGACCAAAAACACAGACAAAAAAATCAATACACAATTTCTTAGTTGACAAGACCTGAAGGGCATCTCTATTAAAACACTAGTTTCAAGTCTGTTTTTAAAAGAATATTTTCCCAAGAATATTCTGCAGCCTTCCAAGCAGTGCCCTTTTTCTTACTGACTGTTGTCACATACTCAAGTATCTCACCCACCCCATTTGCATCATCATCAGTATTCATCACCCTGAGAATCTGAATTTCTGCCATTTGCTTGACACCTCCGCCGCTCGTGGTATTTCAACCAAATAATCCAGAGAAAAGTGGAATGCAAATGGGTTGGTGGGTGTGGGTGTGGGTGGGTGGGTGTAAATGATTGCATGGTTGTGTGTGTGTGTGTGTGTGTGTGTGCGTGCATCCAGTTTTGTATTATGCCTGTCCCTCCAGCTGTCTGCTGCCAATACAACACCCTGCAGATGTAGTTTGAGGCTCTTTTTTTCCGTGGTTCCACAGTGACAGCTTATGGTGCTTTACAGAAACTACATGATGTTGTTTTTATTTACAAGTGTCTGAATGACAAATGACATTTTGGAGTGCTGTAAACCTTTTACTCATATAGCCCAAAATCACAAATTTGCCTCAAAGGGCATTAAAAACACCCCTCTATCTTTAGATGGAAAATCTCCCCCCAAAATCCTCTTAGTGAGCAAACATAATGGCACCAGGACAGACAGACATGCAATATCTGTCATTTACAGAAATTAAATTTTTATAAATGGTCGACAGACACTAGCTGGAAACACATTTTATGTATTCACTATGCTGGACTCCTTAACTCAATATAAGGGAGGACATAATGTGATATGTAGAATTGTCATAGCAGTTTGAATGTGTTTTGTTTGTGTCATATGTGTAACTGTATTAACCTGGATGTAAATATCTTGAACGGAACTTTATTTTCCATAATGTATTTAATTGTAAACTGACAATAAAGTTTTATGCTATCATATATACGATGCTATGAAGGCTATGCAGTTTTATGTAATGCTGCTAGTTCAAGTCCATCTTACTCACCCATTGGTCTGACTCACTCATGCACTCTCCCCTCCGTTTGTTAATTCATCCACTGGACATGTCTGCCTCCCCAGTTGTCCTCTCACATTCATGTTGTATTTATACAGCCTGTTTCTGCAGGTAATATTTCAATCCATCCGTGCCTTTTTATTGTACATCCTTGAATGTGCTGTTTTAGTTGAAATAGTCAGCACATAGATGGGGAGATATAAAAGACAAGAAGAAATTAGGAAAAAATTAAAGCTGCAAGCAGCATTGATTGGGCCCTCGCATCTTCACGCATGTAGAGGGTACTGGCAGGACTCTGGTTGATGTGGCCATTCAGTTCTGTGACCATCATACACTGCATGCACGAGTTAGACGCTATTCCCTGTTGTACAAATGCCGTAGCCAGGTAATTTTGTCAGGTCTTAAGACTCGAATGTTTTGAGTGTATCTCCAAATACAATCCTAAATCCAAGCTTGTAAAGATTGACAAAAAGATCATTGTTTGTGAATATGCTTTAGTGTAACATAACAGACTGTCAAAGTAAATGCAGGTCTCAAAACCGACTGTTTGTTTGTGCAGGTAGCTCTGACAATCATTGCTGAGTGACTCAAAGCGGGAACAGTCCAGGAGAAATGGCCGAACGTTTTCTGGTGGTGTGGCCAGGAATATTTAATAAGTTCATTGTTTGGACAGCTGTAATTTTAGAATCCTGCTTACAGCCATGGTTGCCAGAAGGTGGCGCTATGAGCTAATATTGGCATGCTGAAGTTCTAAAGCCATGACAGTCATCAAGCATGTCAAGTTTGGAACAGTTTTGAAAAAGTACAGTCGAGTTACAACAGCTTGATGTATGCTCGCGAACCATGTAAAATGGCCGCCACACCACGTTCTCAACATTCCATGAAACCTCAAGCTTGCTATAGCTTTCAATCACTAAGGTCTTTAGATTGTTCTGACCAAATTCTAAGTTGATCTGATTAATTCCATAGGAGGAGTTCGTTAAAGTAGAGCGCCTGGAAATTGCAAAAACCACACGAAAAATTCATACTAAATTAAAAATGGCTGATTTCTGGTTGGGTTTAGGGCATGGCCCCAAGAGACTTTTATTTAAGTCCACATGTGATACATGTGCCTACCAAATTTTGTTAATCTATGTGAAACATACTGCGACGGCTGCTTTGTCAAAATTTTGTAGGGGGCGCTATTGAGCCAATTTGCCATTCTGAACGAATAAAATCATATTATATAACAACATTTTTGGCATTAAATTTGTGTGCCAAGTTCGCTTACGTTTTGAGCATTTTTAGCCTCTCAAAATTACCTTCGTTTTTCACGGTGAAGACTGCGTCGCAACGGCGTTCGACGAAACATCAAAATCTTCATGAACTGGCATTATGAACTTCTTACATTTGTGTGGAACTAATTTGATGTTGATCTGATTTATCTACTAAGAGAAACAAGCCAAAGTATAAATACTTTAATTTACCGTTGCCAGTAGGTGGCGCTATGACTATGATTCAAAATTGGCTTGCAGATGTCTTCAGGCCTGGAGTCTAATCAAACATCGAAGGCGAAGGATCGAAAATCGCTGAGCCGCTACGTCGCCACCCTTCGACAACTTCTTACAATCTTCACAATGAAGCATTATCAAGGTCTTAAGACTTTTCTGACAACATTTGAGAGGGATCTGAATAATCTGTGAAGAGCAGGATGTCAAAGTACAAAACCTATAACTTCCTGTTGCCACTAGGTGGTGCTATTACTATGATTCTAAATTGTCATATACAGTTGTGGTCAAAAGTTTACATACACTTGTAAAGAACATAATGTCATGGCTCTCTTGAGTTTCCAGTTATTTCTACAACTCTGATTTTTCTCTGA
The DNA here is from genome assembly GCF_023349555.1 of Cebidichthys violaceus. NCBI lineage: Eukaryota > Metazoa > Chordata > Actinopteri > Perciformes > Stichaeidae > Cebidichthys > Cebidichthys violaceus. The sequence continues at coordinate 5,436,304 of NW_027176340.1, read as the reverse complement.
TAGAGTGATTGGAACAGATACTTCTTTGTCACAAAAAACATTCATGAAGTTTGGTTCTTTCATGACTTTATTATGGGTTAACAGAAAAAGTGACAAAATCTGCTGGGTCAAAAATATACATACAGCAACATGAATTAGCAATTTTGGTGACTTAGAAAGTTGTGTCAATGAAATGAGCTTCATAGCATGGCCTCTTAACTTCTTGTGAGTGATTATGAGTGACTACAGCTGGTGACTTCTCTGAGGCCATTTAAATAGGGCTCATTGGATACAAACGCTCACAAACGCTACAATGGGGAAGTCAAAGGAGCTAGCATGGATCTGAAAAAGCGAATCATTGACTTGAACAAGTCAGGAAAGTCACTTGGAGCCATTTCAAAGCAGCTGCAGGTCCCAAGAGCAACAGTGCAAACAATTGTTTGTAAGTATAAAGTGCATGGCACTGTTTTGTCACTGCCACGATCAGGAAGAAAACGCAAGCTATCACCTGCTGCTAAGAGAGAATTGGTCAGGAGGGTGAAGAGTCAACCGAGAACCACCAAAAAGCAGATGTGCCAAGAATTAGAAGCTGCTGGAACACAGGTGTCAGTGTCCACAGTCAAGCGTGTTTTGCATCTCCATGGACTGAGAGGCTGCTGTGCAAGAAGGAAGCCCTTGCTCCAAAAGCGGCACCTTAAGGCTCGACTGAAGTTTGCTGCTGATCACATGGACAAAGATAAGACCTTCTGGAGGAAAGTTCTGTGGTCAGACGAAACAAAAATCGAGCTGTTTGGACACAATGCCCAGCAATATGTTTGGACGAGAAAAGGTGAGGCCTTTAACCCCAAGAACACCATGCCTACCGTCAAGCACGGTGGTGGTAGTATTATGCTGTGGGGCTGTTTTGCTGCCAATGGAACTGGTGCTTTACAGAGTGTAAATGGGATAATGAAGAAGGAGGATTACCTTTCAAATTCTTCAACATAACCTAAAATCATCAGCCCGAAGGTTGGGTCTTGGGCACAGTTGGGTGTTCCAACAGGACAATGACCCCAAACACACATCAAAAGTGGTAATGGAATGGCTAAATCAGGCTAGAATTAGGGTTTTAGAATGGCCTTCCCAAAGTCCTGACTTAAATCCCATTGAGAACATGTGGACAATGCTGAAGAAACAAGTCCATGTCAGAAAGCCATCAAATTTAACTGAACTGCACCAATTCTGTCAAGAGGAGTGGTCAAAGATTCAACGAGAAGCTTGCCAGAAGCTTGTGGATGGCTACCAAAAGCGCCTAATTGAAGTGAAAATGGCCAAGGGACATGTAACCAAATATTAGCACTGCTGTATGTATATTTTTGACCCAGCAGATTTGATCACTTTTTCTGTTAACCCATAATAAAGTCATGAAAGAACCAAACTTCATGAATGTTTTTTGTGACAAAGAAGTATCTGTTCCAATCACTCTATCAGAGAAAAATCAGAGTTGTAGAAATAACGGGGAAACTCAAGAGAGCCATGACATTATGTTCTTTACAAGTGTATGTAAACTTTTGACCACAACTGTAGATGTGTTCAGGGTCAGGATGTTATGACATATGAGAGATTTGGAGCAGATTAGACAATGTACGGCCGAGTTACAACAACTTCTTTTTTCATGGCGAATGGTGTTTTTTTTGCCGCCACGGATACATAGTTTGATAACTTTTTGATCTTTGAGTAACTTTTCACTGTCAAGGTCTCAAGAGCATACTGACCGAATCTGAAGGCAATCGGGATAAATCTCTAGGAGGAGTTCGTTACAGTATGGCGCCTTGAAACGGTCCAAAAACTTCATAAAATTAAAAATGGCCGACTTCCTGTTTGGTTTAGGATATACCTCCTTTTAACTTTTTTATACGTCCCATCACGTTCCACATACCTACCAAATTTCATACAGCTAGGTGAAACCCAAAGTTGGGGCTACTCTATAGGGGGCGCTATTGAGCCAATATGTCACCCCAATAATACTGAAATTTTCACCACGACTGAATTTTGTGCCAAATTTAAAAAAAATTCCCATTTTCCCAAGCACCTCCTTTTTGCGATGAAACTGGTACGATAATAATAATAATAATAAACATTAGAAGAACAATAGGTCCTCCGCTCCGACTACGTCGATGCTCGGGCCTTATTGAGCAAAATGAAATGAGCCTCTGGCTGAAGCAGTTTAACTAAATTGAAACGTCTTGCAAGAAGCTCTGTACCACATTGTATTATATTATCAGTCACAGATGGAGAGATGTAAATCTGAACCCGATTGCCTGAGTTTACCATACACCCATGGCTAATGCACATTTGGCCTCGTGAGGGGCAGCTGAAATGGGGGAGGGCATGAAGATGTCATAGAGTTTGCATCCAAATATCCCGTCCAAGAACCGAAAGAATCAAACTATTTGTCAGTTTCTCTAATAATAATTATAGCCAGGAAGTCACTTGAGGCTGTGGTCTACGTGCGTCACCAGAAAACATAATGGGTGAAGCTTTTATTAAGGAATCAGGAGGATGTGGGTATAAGAGAGGAGGACGTGTAAGCGATGAAAAGAATATATTGATGACAAGTGGTGATTTCAACGTGTCACAAAAGAGTTTTTGGTGTGTGTGTGTGTGTGTGTGTGTGTGTGTGTGTGTGTGTGTGTGTGTGTGTGTGTGTGTGTGTGTGTGTGTGTGTGTGTGTGTGTGTGTGTGTGTGTGTGTGTGTGAGAAGAGGGTTCTTTTGACTGTAATCAAGGTAATTATCCATAATTACTGTAGTTATAAATAGAATGGAATGAAAGCTTTCGGACGTGAGAGATGTGGTGAAAAGGTGTTTCACACGGCTGGAATAATCTCCACCCATGGCAGGACTCTACAGATGTAACTGTATTCAAAATGTATAGTTATTTAAGGTGATCAAATGATCTGCCCTTCCTCTACTGTACAGCACCCTCATAAGGCACTGTTCTAACCACATTCCTTACTGACATTTCACCTTGATATTACTTATGTTTTTTATATTGATTGTAGGCTGCATCCAATTCAACTGCTATAATCATGACTCGATGCTTACAAATGCAAACAGCTGCTGTTAATAAGTCAATAACAACATAAAGTTCAATAAAAATGCATGGAATTCTTCACATCATGCCACACCGTGAGTGTAACTAATAGTAAATATATAAATTGTCATGAACACAGTTATGCTCGTCTGACGGAGATCGTACAATGAAGTGCTATTACACAATGGACAGATGATGCAGCTGTGCCACACATCGTGTTTAATTGACTTCTCTTTCAAATGACTCATAAGGTGGGAATAAGATGCGAGGAAAGGAGGCGAGGACAGGAATCTAGGACATATGTTAGCAGATTGAAAGGTACTCAGTGTCTCACTGAGAACGGCTGTAGTCTCTCTGGCACCAGAGGGCGCTCTTGGCATGATTTTAAAATGTAGAAACCATTAAAAAAATCAAACTGCCTCCAAAATCTTCAATCCCCAACTTGAATGTTTTACTACTTCTCTACTGTTACATTTACTTTACTGACAAAGAATATAGTCATCAAAGGTACTTTATTCTCACAAACTGAATACTTTCTGTCCAAAAGGCCCGTTTAACATTCAGTAAACTCACACACTGCTCTTTCTTCTCTTGAGTTATCTTGTGTTTTCATCTCTTTATGATTAGAGACCTTTTTGTTCTCATAATTTGGGTTTTCACTGTTTATGAATGATATGAATGTGCTTTTAATGGAGTGTGTCTCTTTGGACTCCTGCTGTGCTCTTTTGCTCCTCTGTTTCATGTCAGTTTTTGACGTGTTGATTTCTCATCCACAGATCCGAGGCTTTCTTTCGAGGTTTGACAATGTCCTGCCTGCAAGCCTGGCCTTCGACAAATGCACTGCCTGCTCAGCCATTGTAAGTAGCATGCATTCTAATTGACTAGTTCAAATGATGTGTCTTCAAATCCAGTTTACTAACAAGACAGTGTTTGGATATGTACGACAGATTGATGTGTAGTTGCAGATAAGCAGGATCTGATTTACTTTTCAGATTTGATTGTTTTACTATTTAACAACATTGTTTTAAAGCACAAATTGCAGACTTAGCAGAGATAGGGGGATTCCCATCCCTCCCATTTCTAAATTGTTAAGTCACTGGAGCTGTGTTGAAATATTGCCCCTTGAGGAATACTGAACACACACACACACACACACACACACACACACACACACACACACACACAAAGGGAAAAGCTGGTAAAACCATATGGTAGCAATCAGGCAGCAGTTGCACGTTGATGTCAGTGACTGTCGTATGAGTGGAATTAGCTCTCACCACTGGTGTGTGTGTGTGTGTGTGTGTGTGTGTGTGTGTGTGTGTGTGTGTGTGTGTGTGTGTGTGTGTGTGTGTGTGTGTGTGTGTGTGTGTGTGTGTGTGTGCGTGTGTGTGTGTGTAGGTGTGCATTTTAAGAAGGGTCCACATATCCCCAAATCAGCCATGCAGGGTGGGAGAGATCGCCCTTGTGTCTTTTTAACACATTGTCATTGGTCCACAGTCAACTGGCCAATCATTGCCCCAGGTGGCCCTGTGGTCACCGCGTCCAGCTATGTGATTGGTTGGTGTACATTAGTGTAAGACCAGGAGAGAGGCACAAGTTAGAGAGAGAGAAAGAAAAAAAAGAGGCTAGAGCAAGATGATTGGGGGGGATAAAGAGAGGAAGTGCAGTGCTGAAGAAAGGGTGTTGTGATGAGTGGAGGGCTGGTTTTCTCTCTCTCTCCCTCTCTCTCTCCCTCTCTCTCTCTCTCTCTCTCTCTCTCTCTCTCTCTCTCTCTCTCTCTCTCTCTCTCTCTCTCTCTCTCTCTCTCTCTCTCTCTCCCCCGATCTCAATGCAGTCTTTGTGTCTATAAAGAGGTCATAAAGCCCCAGATCCATCACTTTCATGTGAAGACAGAGTGAGAGAGACACAGGGAGAAACCAAGAGAGGGGGGGGGGGGGCTAGTTGGCTTTGCTTAAGTTTTTCTCCACCTACGCTGCTTTTGAGAAAAAAAAAGTATAACGTTCCACTCGATCTTAAGGTGTCATGTTTCTGTGTGACTGATGGGATTATTTGCTCTGTTTGGAGGGTTCATAGGGTTTGATGGGGATTGAGGTGAAGCCTGTGCAGTCGGGAACAATGAACAACATGAGTTAGGAAAGACGATCCTCTGCTGAGGCAGGGATAAAGGTTATGTAGTGAAATTGGTGACTATGTTTTGATTCCGTTAATCCCACCCACACACATTTTCCCCTCTTCTTTTTTTCTTGCATTTGCTTATCTGCCTTTCATTTTTTTCATTTCTACTACTTCAGTTCCCCTCTTTTCCTCTCCTCTGTCTTACCTTCTCTCCCTTCCTGTTCTCCCTCCCAGTCCGTTCACTGTAACATGATTGTGTGTCTGTCTTTGTCTTGTGCGTGTGCGTTTGCGTGTGCGTGTGTGTGTGTGTGTATATATTCCTGCCGCAGTCAGCTGTGTGCTGCCAGATCACTATGGAAACAAAACAATTCAGCCCCTGTCTGGGCTGGAACAGTTCCTGTAGAGTTGGGGCTTTTTTGTGTGTGTGTGTGTGTGTGTGTGTGTGTGTGTGTGTGTGTGTGTGTGTGTGTGTGTGTGTGTGTGTGTTTCCCAACTCTTTCTGGGGCTGCAAGCCAATAAAACTACACACTATAGAGTAAATCTCAGCTGACGTGGTCTTAAACCATGCCAGAGAACTCTTACTACAACGACTTGTACTAACACTACCAAATATGCCATATGCTTAGTAAGTAACAACATAGCTCAGGGTTTCTCTGGTCATGCATTTCTTTCTTCTGAATAACTAGAGTGTTATAACTGTTTTATACTTATACTTAAAATAAATCGTCCTCATGTCACAGATTGTAAAGAATATGTTGTAAAAATGTAAAAAACCCTTGAAAGAAACTCAAATATACAGGATTTGTATCACTACACTGCATATTGTATTTATATTTACATTATTACTAGCAATCACTTCCACACTAAATGCAATTTCTGGAAATGTCACAACTAATTTTAGAATAAATAATGTTTTATATCACCGAGTGCTGTTTCCACATATAATACATAGACACTCATGCATTGTACAGCAATCGCATTGCTCCAACTACACACACTTTATGGGATGTGTTTCCTGTAAAGTGCTACAGAAATAGCATGAGGCTTGAGTGGTTACTCAATGAGTCAGTATGGAGTTTGTGCATTTTCAAGGCAAGTGTCTAACCTGGCGTGTTGACTTTACAAGTTAACGGGGGAAGTGAAAACCGTTGAATCACCAGGAACTGTTTACTCATAGTGTTCAGTAAGTGTCACATCATGGCAAAAGCACGAACAAAGGACCTCGATGCATTTCATTGATTGTTATGCATCAGTCATTGATTTGAACTGACCTGTACTTTGAAATATAACAGTCAACTTTTCATGTTCATTAGTTAAACCCCCTCTGAGCCACCAGGACCACCCAGTGTATGTTTGATATGGATGCCACACACACACACACACACACACACACACACACACACACACACACACACACACACACACACACACACACACAGCCTATAGTGTCGGATACTTTCAGTTAGCATCTGCAGAGTATGGATCCACTAACAACTTCAAAAAGAAATCGTCACCACTGTAAAATACAGCCAGAGGGTAGAGATTTATATGGCCCCATAAGGAAGGAAGCTGTAGGACAAGTGCACATGTACATGTTAGTATACAGATGTGCAGCACACCGTCTAATCCAGATGTTGCTGATTCCGTGTCGCTATCACTTGTGAAACCAGTCAGCGCCTGATTAACGGCAACGCAATCTAGTAAACCTTTCAAGGCTCTTCCGCTCTGTGTGTACATTATGTTTTTGTTTTTATGACATATTCCCCACAGTGATTTTGGAGCAGCGTGGTTTGAATTAGTCAGATATTAGATGCTTCAGTCCGCTATCAAGTTTTCTAACCCTCGAAAGAAAATTAGTTCTGTTCTTTCATCAAGTTGCAGCTTGAAACAATCAATTTTGTAAAATTTTAGAATTCCTAAATACATAGAGCATTTGATGTAGGTACAATTAAATGGTCAAAATTCACAACCCCATCTCATTTGAGCTGGCTGAATTTGTGACTTTTTTTTTCCCATGTGACTGGATTCTGTCAAAGTCTTTTCTCTTGATTTTGTCTACTATTGATATGGACATGAGTGAAGGATATTGGTGTGTGTTGTGTGTGTGTGTGTGTGTGTGTGTGTGTAACTCTGTGTCTGTGTGCCTTACACGGAGTGACTTTGTCAACTTTATCACAAGATCATCACAGTTATCAAGTTGCTTTCTGTGTCATGGACATCTATATTTCAACAAAGTGTGTTTTGGCCGTTGGCGTCTCATGTAACGGATCCCGTGGATGGAAGTGGAGAATCAAAGAAATAAAAGAGAGGGAAGGAAAGAAAGGAGAGGTTGAAAAGACGAACGAGGGACACGTCAGTGTGTATTGTGTGTGGTGTGTCTGGCTCCACGACTAGACGCCAGGTCAGTCTGCGAACACACACACACTCGCACTCACACTCACGCGCGCACACGCGTGCACAGACGTTGATGCTCACAGTGTGTTGATGTCTGAGGCAGAGGTAACTCTACACCTGCAGAGGAGGGTCTGTGGGAGTCTATGAAAGGGTTGGCCAAGCTTAGGAAGGTAGTCGAGAGGGCAGAGGATCTGTGTGGTGTGTGTGTGTGTGTGTGTGTGTGTGTGTGTGTGTGTGTGTGTGTGTGTGTGTGTGTGTGTGTGTGTGTGTGTGTGTGTTTTGGAAAGAAGGTGTGGGTATTTGAAGTCAGTGCTGGTAGGAGATCAAGGTAAACACTGAGTTGCGGTGTTTCACAGGTTGTTCCTATATGGATCAGAGCGACAACAGCGCACTTTAATTTCACACCATTAAAAGATTATTTTGATCTGCTTTTGAGAGATTATTTCCCATTAATGTTTTGGATTCAAGTGAACAGGTCCTGATGCATTAGCATGACTCAGCCCTCGACTCAAAGTGTATGTACACATCGGACTCTAAAAAGGACTTTCACCAAGCACCGAACTTGTAGAAGTGTCTTAGACATTACGCAATGTTTTACTTGTAAGTGCAGTTAAAGGTGCAGAAATTCATTTATGTTAGCTTTAAGCTTCTCTCCCCTTGAGACTGGAAGCCGACCTTTCAGGGAAATTACTTCCACATCATTCAACCGTCCTCCATTAAGGTCTACAACTTGCTGTTGTGTAAATGTATTGTGTTTATAGGCAGGCGCCTCAATAACACACACACACACACACACACACACACACACACACACACACACACACACACACACACACACACACACAACAGAGCTACTTATTTTTCTCCCTTTTTGCCAATTTTGTCAGGTACTCTGTTGGTTCCACATCATTACAAAATTGATGTTTACGCTGGTCAACTGTTGTCTGCACATTTGATTAAACAGAAAGTAGCAATGTAAAACACAGGAGCCACAATTTGATTATTCAATATGCGCCATGGAACAGTACAGTTACATAACTACCTGCAGTGGAAATGTTTCAGTCAGGATGGACTTATTATCAACCTATCAATAGACATTACATTTCCTGTTCAATCACTTAAAATTGTTCTTTGTTCATGTTGTTTATTTTGTCCAGGTCCTGGACCACTATGAGAGGGAAGGATTCAACTTCCTGTCCAATGTTTTTAATTCATCCCACTCCTTCCTGGAGGACCTGACAGGGCTGACGCTGTTGCACCAGGAGACTCAGGCTGCAGAGGTAAATCACACTCTTATACAGCACAAACGGGTACAGACGCACACACACACACACACACACACACACACACACGCACACACACACACACACACACACACACACACACACACACACACACACAAAACCTGCTGCAGTCAGAGACACAGGCACAGTGTTGACATGTACAGTGATGAAAGCACAACGTCACACTTGATGCATGCACAACAGTGTTTGGTTAACCCTTGGAGTTGGTGTTTGACTTTTCTCTTGACCCAGTTTTACGAGAAAAAGTCGTCTTCATGTTTATCTGTCTGGCAACTTTGTGTTTTTTACGGTCAGTTCAGGAGGTCAGAAGCTGCTGGCCTTGAGCTGGGATACTGTGGAAGAAACGCTTCGAGCGACTTCTAAACCTGACCGAATGTGCACTTTGTGAAGGAGGCAGAGGACTCGGGGGGGAAATACTCGGCCATCTTTCTTGCAAAGGTCCCTAATAAATATTTAAAAAGCACTGCAGAGGATGAAATGTTGCTCTGAGATGATGAAGGCTCTGGAGCAGAGGCTGGTGCTGTGCCTTCTTGGGAAATCTTTATGTAGGAAATGTGGTTGCATCAGAATGTGGAAACTCACATTCAGCAGGAGTAGAAAGACCAGCTCTTCACTACTGCAAGCACACTGTATCGATCCTAGGATCATCCAGTCTACATGTGTTGTGTTGTGGAAGGCTTATGATGGGGTTCTCTGGGTCTCTTGTAGGGGGTACTGTGAGAATATGGGTACATAGCTAAACAGCATTTGCTATTTGTGTAACTAGAGTGGAATAGAGATTCCACGTTGGTCATCTCCGGATTGCATCTCTGCGTTTTGCAGCTGATGTAGGATGTAAGGATGATGTGAAACCCAGAGTTCACCTCCAAGTCTCAGTCGTACTCAGAAATTGGTGGAGATCATGTTGGAAATCCTTTACTTAGGGTAGCAACTTGGTCCCAGCTCATCAAGCTCTTGGATTCCTTCACAAGTGAGGGAAAGACAAAGAACGACAGGTGAATCATCCGTGCATCATCTGCAATGTACGTTAAAGGGTTTCAATATCCTGCCTTGCCTGGGAATGCCTCGGGAGAAGTCGGACGTCATGGCCGGCGAGAAGGACTCCTGGGTGTTCTTGCTTCCCCTGCTGGAGCCGAATAAGGGACAGAAAGCGGATGGCTAGATAGAGTTCACCATACATTTATCAGCTCAATCACTGACGTTTCATTAGTAAGATTTCTTGTATTAAATGTTTTAGTAGGAGCTAGACTGTAGAGATATTTTTGTCCCGTAATCTTGTTGTAATTGTCCTGTTGCCGTAGCAGCACACAGTTGATGTCTACGGAACAACGAGGGGCAAAACGTTCCAACAAACATGCAGAATACTTGGTGGTGGAATATGGGTGGTTTTCCTCAAGACTCCCCTCTGACATGAGACAGAAGGAGGGAGGGGGGGGGGTTGGGTCTGGTCATGCCGAGCTGTGGGAAAATCCCACGCACTTTCTCCACAACTCCTACTCATAACACACAGATGGAGGAGGGTAGAGGAGAAAAAGCAAGGACGCACGACGGAAAGGAGGGAAGAGAGGAGTGTAGATAAGAGAAAAGCAGTGGAGTTAGAAAAGACGAGGAGAGAAACAAATGGAAAACAAAGTAGGATAGGAGATTAAAGAGAAAGAAAGTCGGAGCTGGCAAAGAAGAATATATACATTTGTCCTTTTCACTCTCTTTCCCTGATTCCCTCTATCAATCTTTACCTCATCCCCTATCATTCCCTCTATCTCTTTCGATTGTTCCTTCCTTCTCTATTCAACCCGCCCTCTCCCTTGATGGAGTGTGTTGAAGTGTCTGGCACAGGTCCCTTTCTCCTCAGTCAGAAGATAGAGAGATTGTTTTGATTGCTCAGCCCACTAGCGCCGAAAGTCTTAGCGCCTGTTTCCTGTACATAGATTAGCTATTCCAAAAACTACTGCACTTGGAGGACGTCCCTTCAAGTTATTTTTTTTTTTTTTTTTTTTTTTTTTTTTTTCCCCTATTCCAGGAAAGTGCAGAGGTTCTTCTCCCACTTCTGAAAGCATATTATTACTTATTTCATGCGGGATCCCACTAGAAACAGGCCTGTGGCTCATTTCGGATCTTGTCCCATATTTTAAGATGTACTGGACCGAAATAATGATAATTCTCAATGTAAAAATTAGGGGTTTAAAGGGTCCTTGTGGGATACCTTTTTATGTATTGGAGTTGTATACAGCTATGAGTCATCATTGGATGATGATCATCGCTTCCAGCGGCTTATTTACTGACTTTAGGAAGGTTCTTCCTGGATCCTTTCTTTAGAAGTTAGACGTACTTTAGGTCTGTGATTTTAAGTGTGTCTGTCAGCCTATCGTCTGATTAGGAAACACAAAAGAATTGGTTATATTTTACAAAATGTTTGTGCATGGATTTTAGTGGCATTAAATGAGTTTATTTGCATATTAAGTTGTTATTTTTACCACGCTCACATCTGTCCCTAAAGCATGGTGCTGAATTCATTACAGATTATGTGTGTGTGTGGGTGTGTGTGTGTGTGTGTGTGTGGGTGGGTGGGTGTGTGTGTGTGTGTGGGTGTGTGTGTGGGTGTGTGTGTGTGTTATTGCATGTTCAAGTGTGTGTAACCATTCTAAACTATAATCTACGTCACCAGATAGCAGTACTATGTACTTATGGCCTATTTCGGGCGAGTTTGTAACCTGAGAACTACTTCTTATGCAGTCACCACAGGGTTTTGGGGGAGTTCAAGTTCGGTAAAAGTTTAGACTAACTGAAAGCTTGTGTGTGTGTGTGTGTGTGTGTGTGTGTGTGTGTGTGTGTGTGTGTGTGTGTGCGTGTGCGTGTGTGTGTGCGTGTGTGTGGTGCGTGCACACATCAGTGTGAACTGCTTCTTTGTGAGATCAGTCCGATTGGGTTTTTAAACTCTGGCAGAGCGGGAAATGTACTACGAATCTGGCGTCTGGCAAATAAGTTACATGTATTTTAAAGTTAAGTATGCGGGATGTATTTTAAGTTTCATGAGTGGTAAGGAAAGGCAAACATGACAAACCATTTTTAAATATTCATGGCATGATCTGTCCTTGTTCTGTATTCTTTCCCCACGTCAACTCTGCAATTTGGTACGGACAGTTTCCCGACAGCAGTCCTTGCAACTGTTGCATTCACTGTCACTCCCCTCAGCCTCAGTGTCCTTCAGACACCGAATCTGTTGAAGTGTGTGAGGACGACGGATCCTATTCGTTTTCTATGGAGATCCAGCAGCGTGTTACGTGATGGTGCGGCTCGGCGGGTCGACTGACCATTCGCTGTGTCTGAATTTGCCGATCAAATTCAGATACAACAATCAAAGTAGGCAGCGCTGATCAAATATGAATCAAGAGTCTGTGACTGCATTGCGTATCTCTCACCTCAAATCTTTTCAGACACATATTTTACAACATGTTTTCTGGAGGTCTCAGTTTATACGCGGTTTCGCCAGTCAAGTTTTTTCTTCAGGCATTTAAACAAATGTTAAACCAGTGTAGATACGTGTTAGCATGTCAGAACAGGGTGTTGTGTTGGCTGATTAGCCTTCCTGAATGTAAGCTCACTGTAGAGGGCTGGGTCGGACAAATCAACACACACACACACACACACACACACACACACACACACACACACACACACACACACACACACACACACACGAAACACTCAAAGAGCCTGAGAGGAAATGACAGTCTGTACAGGATGTTGTTCATCTCCTCTGACGCATCCATCTTTGGCTTGGCAGATGAAATTATATAAAATACTGTATATGTTTGTCCATACAGGCACAGAAAGGGGTCAGGCTGAACCTTATTATGTAAGAGGATAGAGATCATAGGACATGGATTTTCTCCCTACAAAATCTGAAAGCCTTTTTATATTATTAGCACAATATAAAAGGGCTCTACGCAGTATGAAAACCTACACATAATAATGATGTGGTGTCTTTTCTTTAGTACAACTGTTATGCTCTAGTGGGCGAGTCTATGAAACATCCAGAAATTGTAGTAAGAGAAATTATATGTTATAATCCTTTTATGTATTTTTTAAATTGTTTAAGTTAAAATACTATTTAGTGGCTCTGAATTTACTCACTTTAAATTATGAACAAGTTTTGTATTTGTTGTTCCCAGTTCTTTCAGGGAGAAAAAAAAAAACGGAGAGATCTCAGCCTTCAGAAAACCCCCTACCACTAAAAAAATGACGTTTTTCTTAATCCTATAATAATGATTTTAATGTATTTAGCACAATTTAAAATGCAAGCGAAATCTCAAGGTGCTTCACATACAGGGAAAACAATCATAGTACAACGTTTAAACTAACCAATATATATGAAAGAAACCTGCGGTTATAAGGGTTGAAGTAGGATAGATCAAATTAAAGACAATTTTTCAAGTCCCAAGTTTTAAGTAAATAAAATGAGTCATTACTCAGTTCCACCCGACTTGCATATCCTTCATGTGACACATTCCTTTCATCGTTTTCAGTAAGCGATCCATCTGCTCGTGTGCATGCGTGTGTTTCCGCACACATGAGTCTGCCTCAATGTGAATGTCCCGTCCCGTACAGAGAATGCGTGACCCTCTCAGCACAAAGGGCCTTTCTGCACAGTTCTTGTTCCACTCCCTTCCACCTACGCCAGCCGAGCGCTGCCAGTAAGTCACAAGATAAGACGTTTGCGTTGAACTTAGAAGAAGAATGTGTCACTTGTCACACTAGTTTTTTCTTCTTTGGTTTGATCTTGTGACGTGAGTGATTCACAGACAATTATTATTGTAAAATTATACAATTGGTGTCAAACTCAGCATTCTATTGTTTTGTATGGTTTTGTCCCCGGTGCAGAACTGGGTCACACACACACATAGAGGGTGTATATTGTGGATTTGACTTGTTGAGGGTGTAACCTGTCTTTGTTCAACATCATCATCTCAATGTTGCGTTTTGAAATGAAATCCTTGTTGAATTACCTCAATCCCTAATTAATAATACGAGACCTTCCTGGAAGTTTCCAGGTCCAGGAGGTCCTCCGGGGTCTGGGCCCCCCTATTTGTTTTGTAGATGATATTCCAGATATCCAGGACAACTTTTCATGAGATCAGTGTCTTGCTCAAGAACAGTTCAAATAAGTGACATTTACAGTTGGGAGTATCGTGTACATGGTGAGTTAATTCCAGGGCATTCTCTCCACCAATTATAAGCTAAATCATTTTATTTTTACTATGCAGTCGAACCACACTCGACTTCCAAGCAACATTTTTTAAATATTCTGTCTGGATAATAAAAAAAAATAAAAATCCTGGGTCCTCTTTTTTTTTTGCCTGATTACACAGAGGCAGCGTGCGGTAGAATATAGACAACTCTGTTACTTCAGATCTGTGCGTTTGATAGCAGTCTGTGCGCCATCAGAGGCCACTAATCATCACCTTGAGTCATGCTAATGGCCCGAAGGAGCAGAGGTTACCCAACCACCCACGCGCTGCTCTACGTAGAACAGTGTGCTGATGATAAAGTTGATGTAGTTATGTTGGCTCCTCACCCAGCAGCTTGGGAAACACACAAGTGGGAGCATGTATGCGCACACACACACACACACACACACACACACACACACACACACACACACACACCACAGACTCTCACCACACTTTCCCCTCCTCTCTCTTTCTTTCTCACCCCCACATAAACACACACTCGAGCGTCAGAGGGCCCCATGGATGTCAGAGCTTTATCCAAACACAGCTACGGTTGCTACATGCTGCAATTATTACCAGATGGACTCGTGGAAACATATTAGGTCTGCTTTTTCATTAGCACATTGCACACCCTCCGGTGAGAGAGAGAGAGCGAGAGAGAGAGAGAGAGAGAGAGAGAGAGAGAGAGAGAGAATGAGAGACATTTCAAACAGCTGTATTAGTTACACATTTCAAATCATGTGCAATTGACCCTCTTCAACCCTTGTCCCTGAATGGTTGTATATTTCATGTTCCATTTTCTTCCATTTATTTCAAGTTTTCTTTTTGGGTTGCTATGTTTTCAAAACATCCAGTTTAATGTCTGTTTGTATTAAAGTCACACCCTTTTATTATTTGCAATCTTACACTCAAGAGAGTGTTGAAGAGTTCTATTAAATCAAATGTGATGACAGAATGTGGTCCAGCCCTCCCACCCGGTCAAAACTGCAACTTTACCTTTGTCACTACAACCAGCAGCAGTTACATGTATTACAGATACTGCAACCAAAAGAGTTGATCAGTTAGTTGACTAACAGAAATTGTTGATAGTTCATTTATTTTATTTTTATTTATTTAAGCCATTTATAAAGGCTAAATGCTCTGTTTACTGTCAATATTAGGATTTCATGCTAAATATAATGTCCCATTTAGTTACGTTATGATGTGTTTAAATGTAATCTTGTGTTGAGGCGAGGAATATGAGGCTGATCATCAAAGATTAATGATACATTCACATAATAACAGTATGCTGATGATAATAAAGGGATTGATGGGATTTATTCTTCTGTTTAGTTTTTTTACCTCGGTATCTAATGGGTATGGAGAATCGTGGAATTTCACTAGTATTGGTATTGACTACTACATTTGTGGTATCTTGTCATCCCTAAGAATGACAACTGTAAAGTACACACACACACACTTATGCCAGTGTCATCATGTATCTCCGGTACTAAGCACGTTTGTATTAATGTCTCATATGTATGCCAGCTATGCCTGCTTGGCATTTATTGCACTGCTAATTATAAATGTGTGCTCTACTTTTAGGGATGCATGTCAGCTATGTAAAGACCATCACACCTCCTATGCTTCCTCTCTGTACATCTCTCTCTCTCTCTCTCTCTCTCGCTCTCTCGCTCTCTTGCTCTCTCTCTCTCTCTCTCTCTCTCACTCTCTCTCTCGCTCGCTCGCTCGCTCTGGATTGCTGTCTCACTCACTCACTCACTCACTCACTCACTCACTCACTCACTCACTCATGCACACACATGTTCAGAACTATACATAGTTGGTCTAAAGTTCTTTACAGGCTAAATTCAGAAGCTTTAAGTCAGCCTGTGGCTTGACTTTTAACCTTGCCTGCTAACCTTTCTAACCCTCTGCTGAGCGTTTGAAGGTTTTTCTCCCTTACGGATGCGAGTATACTTGGTAGTGAAGATTCCTGTTGTATTCATGAATAATTATTTACCCGACAACTGTCCCGACTCTTGAGTCCGCCGCGTTTCACGAACCTCTCATGGTGTCCTCCCGGGTTACAAATGATTCTACATTTCTCTGGTTGGAGACATTTTTTGTGTGAAATATGTATCTGATTCTGTATTTACTACACAGTGCATATTGGAAGTCATAGTAGATACTATAATTTTCCATGAACAGTAACTTTCTAGAGCACATTTCTCCTGTGCAGTCCAGCATCAGAGTGTCCACCCAAACTACATGTACACAAACTGCCTGTCCTGGTAAACTGATACCAGAGTGAGACAAACACCTACAAACAAGTGGTTTAACTCTTTGTGAGAGTCCAAGCAGTCCTAGTATTACTTACTTAGATATTTTACAATGTTTTGTTGTAATTAGATCTTGGAATCACAGTTCGGGGATATTTTATTTCTAGCTGTCTTTCAATTAAGGTTCAGAAAAGGCCTATTTTATTCCATTTGTTCACCGTCATATAAGACTCCTGTATAGTTTATATAGCTTCTGGATAATGGTGTGGAATACTAGTCTGGTAAATAACACACATTCTGTGTCGGGGCACATGTGCATCCAGGACTTTGGTCAGGTGGGTTAGTGATGTCATCATTCCTTTAATACCCCTCCCCTCCTTTCTGTTTCTGTAGCTGAGGTAATAAGAGTCGAGCATAGCTGCTCAGTGTTCCCCTTATTAGAGGGTGCTATCTCAAGCAAAATACCAGTCAAATATAAATACCCAGGATACATACAGAACATAATAGAAAATAACTCCTATTAAAATATACAGTTCTTAGTCATTCTGTCACCATAAGAAGCCAAAAACTATGTATAACTCTCTTTTGCACTGTTATATTTAATACTTTTCCATATAATATGGAACGTAGATTATATGGATGAAGAGGGTAGTGTGAAATATAGCAGGTGATAAGATCTGAACCCCTTTGGCCTGCACATTACTCCACTACTGAGCGATACTACTTTGGTGGGCTGTATATTAATATTACACAGGGCTGGAGCCGGTGAGGAGGTGGACTGTAGGTGGGGGGGGGGGGCAAAGTGGATGCATGGCACCCAGGACAGCTGCCTCGCTTCTTGAGCCCAAAGGGGCCCATTCAGAATTACCAATCATTAATCTTAGGGAAGTTATTTTCACAAGTCATAAATAGGACCCATAAAGCCAACTTTTCCTTCACTATGTGGGAAAACTTACAGCGGCCCTATAAGGGGTCGCTCCTCTCCGGCGTCAGTCAGTCCAGAGTGATGCCTTCTTCTGGCCTGGCAGCTGGCTGTGTGCATGGACAGACAGACAGACAGACAGACAAGACCAGACCAGACAGACAGACAGACAGACAGACAGACTGAGTAGTAGTCTAGTCGTCCCTGTTTAGCTCCTACTCCTCTTCCTCTTCGGTAGCTTTTAACGACTATTTCTGTATCTGTATCGGCTTTGCACTTTTAAAGTGGGCTTTCACTCACTCACTCACTCACTCACTCACTCACTCACTCACTCACTCACTCATCATAGGGAATGTTTTGCTACTGCTCTTTAACATGGGCATTATGATATATATGATCAACAGGGTTAGGGTTAACCCATAATCCTCTAGGATACGATTTAATGACTGAACAGTTAGTTAAGAGACCCATGCTGAATTTGAAGGATGTTTACCTGCCTGACTTTATTGTGGAGCTTAAATGTGGCCCCTGCATCTCTCTGTATACAGTTGAGGAGTTGAATAAGTCATCATTTCATTGAAATCTCAGGACCGTGTCCTGTTAATGCTCTATTGTTGCACACAAACTAACATTCACTTAATGTATTTAAGTCAGCTGAGCACATGCAGTAGGTGATGGCCGAGGACCCCGCTGAGCAGCCTGAATATGAAGTAACACAATGGTTCCTCACTCTCGACTAGTTGTGACTCTCAAAGACAATCTATCACAGCTATTTCATCTTAAAATGCCTTTCCTTTTAATAATGGATAAATAAGCATAAACATGCAACCATAGTCCAAGTATTTATATGATTCTTGTCTGAGTGCAGGGCTGTTTATTCCTCTGGTTCTTTGATGCAGAAACATACTCCAGCTGTGTGTGTGTGTGTGTGTGTGTGTGTGTGTGTGTGTGTGTGTGTGTGTGTGTGTGTGTGTGTGTGTGTGTGTGTCTGATTCTTGTAAATCCTGATTCTAGCCTTCCTGGCTAGTCGCAGGTAATCTGCCCTGGAGCTCTCTGGCCTGAAAAAGAAATATACACACACACACACACACACACACACACACACGCACACGCACACACACACATTTATGTACATCTGGCCACAATGCCAGTTCTTATCTTTTTCCCCTGATGCTGTTCTGTCCAGCACATGGAAGACGGTGATAGTATCAAGCCTCTGGTTGAGATAATTACTCACACAGAAATAATATGTGTACATGTACGCACACACGTGTGTGTGTGTGTGTGTGTGTGTGTGTGTGTGTCTCTCTGTGCCCCCATTATTCTGATTCACTACACTTTTGTTCTTGAACAAACGTTTGTGACTGGCATCATTTCCTCTGGACTAATTTTAATTTAAAAACTGAATCACTGGAATGACTCATTTAAATTAAGCTAAAACATAAAATGAATAAAACACCCTGTTATTATTGACTATTCACAGACATCTGTGTGTAGCCACTAGAGCTTCATGGCTCCCAGTGTGTGAAGTCCAAAAGCTGATGACTGTATGCTTTGAAAACCTTTTAGTTTTTTTCGATCACCAGATGAACAAGGATTCCATTGTCAAAAATTGTCAAAAAAGTTTTTGTTTGGTAAAGAAAGAAGTTGTTGTCAGTGATTGATTCACAGAGTGAAGAAGTCTTTATAATGAAAGACTGTGACTGCTGGTGCTCTTAGCATCAGATCAAAAGATTGCCTCCACTGTGGTTTACTAGGCACTTTACCGTCTGTGTGTGTGTGTGTGTGTGTGTGTGTGTGTCTGTGTGTGTGTGTGTGTGTGTGTGTGTGTCTTTCAGGGCTTGTTGCTTCATAAAGATTGTTGGTTCATTTTGATATGATTTGTAAGTTTCGAACTGAGGTCTTCTAAACAGGAAAAAAAAACAAAGCGGGAAACGCTTTTCATTTTATAATGTTTATTCCCTTGAAGGGTGTTTTTTTACATTTAAGTGTGTGTGTGTGTGTGTGTGTGTGTGTGTGTGTGTGTGTGTGTGTGTGCATGCATGCCTACGTGCGTGCATGTGTTTTGCGTGTGCTCATGGGGCCCGACTAGTGTTTGATTGCTCCTCTGACCACACGTGAGTTGGCTTTGACTCACAGTTAATTAAACCTAGGGCAGGTCTGAACTGGCAACACACACACACACACACACACACACACACACACACACACACACACACACACACGCACACACACACAGCCTCTGAAGTTGATCTGTTATTGCCATTTGGGTAGTTGCACGCTCAAAACGGTTCATTAGGTAGAGTTTATACTGGTTGCACACACACACACACACACACACACACACACACAGCAATTGTGATGCTGTAAAGGATCAATTGGCATCATAAACAAAAAAAGGTGTCATTCTTGTGCTCTTTGAAAAAAGGATTCAAAGCGGCATGTCTACACTATGTTTCAGCATTTTGATCATTTTCCTTTTATGACTCGTCTGATATATGACTGAAAATGTGTTGATGACCTTCTCTAGCATGCAGGAAATGTGTCAGAGGGAAATGGGGGCCCGGCTGTGATACAGTGGGAGGGAGGATGAGGACTGACAGATTAAGTGAGAGATTAAACAGAAACGCAGAACAAGAGAGAATCCAAACTTTTGAGAGAGAAGAGGAGTGTTGATGTAAGTTGTTTGACAAAGACAGTTTAAGAGCAATACCTGAAATATGAGGGATTCATTCTAATATAATACCTAGAAGTGACAGCAAAAAAGTTTGAACATTTAAGAACAAGCTGAGGACACAGAGGGAGAGCTGTCCTGAAAAAGAGGGTGAGCAGTCAGTCTGGGTCTCAGGAGAAACAACAGGACCCAGCTGTTGCTCTGCAGGCCACCACACCCAGCCGAGAGAGACTCCATGTGTTGTTGTAGCTGGCCTTTATGACTCTGAGAGAAAAAGAGGGAGAAAGGGGAGGAGGAGGTGGTGGTGGTGGTGGTGGTAGCAGAGTCCTAGTGTAAAGTTCCCTGAAATTATATGATGAACTTTCTTTATTAGGAAATGGGAAGCACGGAGAAAAGACAGGAGGATGCCGCATCACTTCCTGGTTTGGTGTGTCTCTGCTATGAGGGTTGGTTCCAAGGTTTGCTATCTGGGTCGAGTGCCGGTGCTTTGTTTGATTACCCCGAGACTCTGGAGTTTATGAAAACGCAGCCGGGGGACGTGACCTCAGCTGGGACCTACACACTAACTCTGTTCCCACCAGGGCTCCTCTAAAGCGCCTCGTTCCTCTTTTTGTCAAACCACCTTCACTCCCACCCATGTTATCCTTCACTTTCCCTACGATGTCTCTTCTCTACGCATATCTTGCACGTTTCTACAGTAGCCCCAAATGGACAAATCAAACACCGTTTCAAGATAGCTGTACTTCTACTTGCTTGGCTCACGAGAGAAGCATCGGTTTGTTGCAATCTGCAACTCTAGATGCCGCCAGATCCTACAAACTAAACCTTTAACTGTAAACTTCCCCTGACTCCTTTCCCACATCAGATTAGAGGAGGATGTGTTTTTTAATTTAATTTTGTATTCTCCTTGGGTGTGGTTCTAGTGTATTGGTCCAGTTTTGTGTCAAACCCAGAGGACAGGACATGTGCTGCTGAGACTGCAGGTTAGTTAGTTGGTGACTCTCCTCTTCCTGTTTCCACCCATCTCCTCTTCCTTTTCCTGTCTCAAGTCTCAGCAAATACAATGTGTACTCATGCACACACACACACACACACACACACACACACCCCCACACACACATACACGTGCACATCCGCACAAACACATGCACTAATCCAACCTGTGGCCTGTTCACTGTGTTCCCCCCTGAGAGCCGTAGGCCTGGAACAAAGAGGACACAAGAGAGAACGCAGCGGATCGCTGCAGGAAATGGAAGAGCACAAAATCATAATTTAACAGGAGAGGGGGAAAAAAAGCTACCTTAATCTGTGTGATCTCAGTCCAGATATGCTGTAGTACGAGGGAGACATTCGATGTGGAAAAAGTTTAGATTTGAAAAAAAAAAAGAAGGTACGTTACGTAGATGTTTGAGTTATTCAGGCCTGGAGTTGTCTAACTCGGATTACAATGTTTTTTGGCAGGAAAAGGAACATAAAGAGCAATTTTAGGCTCTACAGGATCACTTGTAGTTTGACTGCAGAGAAAATATAGACACTGCCCTTCAGCGAGGCCACACATTACGATTGTTGAACCAATCACATAGCGGTTACGTTTTGGGGCGACACGACAGATTGGACCAAGAGGGACGGAGTATTTCCCTAAATTTAAAATTGTTGCTTGACAATACATGCGCCCCAGACTGACTGTCAAGAATTTCAAATCTGGTGTATGTTGGTGGAAATAGTTTTTTTTGTGTGTGGGATGTTTAGAGTTAAACAATCTGAAGTGCAGTAATCTGTTTTAGGTGACAACCTCAATTTCCAAATCGGACAAAAGCACAGCTTGGAATCTGGATCTCACACAGTCCCAACATCTTGTATTCACTGGCGCATCTGGAACTACTTTATCAAACGAGTGTTTTTACTGCCAAGCAATATTAGCCAAAGCTCTGCTTATTGTGTGGAACTGTATACGCTGCCTGGAGACATTACTTTATTCAACAAGGCATTAGAAGCTTTGGAGTCCTTTTAGTAGTATGTTTTCACTGTTGGATGGCTTCGGATAGCCTGAAGTGGTAATGAGTAGAAAATAAAGGCCTGAAAAAAGCAGCATACAGAGAGCACGGAGGCCCTTGTTGCAATGGGAATGTTTGACAGATTAGTCATATCGTGGATGAAAAAAGTCAGATGAAATAAACCACAAGTTGTGGTAGTCATCAAAAACAGTAAGGAAAAGTCAAATTGATGTCTTTAGTGGGATTTCCAGGAAGGAAAAAAAAAAAAAAGTGCTCGTCAGTTATGAAAGCCCCGTCGCCTCTGGGTGTCGATCTGCTTCTGGAAGAAATTGCATCGAATCAAATGAAGTTACATCAGTTTGGTCGTGCTCTGTTGAGGACTTACTGTATGTTAGGACTACATAACATGACGTGAATTCCCACATGCAATAAAGCTGGTTGATCCACCATTGATGTGCTCTGGTAGAGTAGTTTGCATCTTGACATCTTATTTTAATTGGATCCTATTTGTATTTCACGGTAGCATGCTCTTCACTTCACTGCAGTAAACTACACATACGATTAGCATCCGCTATTTGAATCCGCCTCTTCTACTGCCGGATTTATTTGGGATTAAAGGCTTGTGTTCATTGTTATGAGTTATGAGCAAGACACATTTACAACTTCATTTTCAAAATTTACATCAAACTCACCCAACCTCAGGCAGACTGGATGTGGCTAAATGTGCCACCCAGAAACTGTGTGGCTCCACAGTACAAGTCTGAATACATGGCAAACGTTCCCCATTGTACTTACGCAACTAAAATATGGCCCATAGTATCCTGCTGTCACATGGCGACATGCTTTTATAGATCATTTTGAAACTCTAAATACATGTTTATTACTCCGTGCTTATTTTTGCAACACAAAGACAGACAAGTGACAAATTAAAGGGAGAGAGCGGAGAATGTAGACATGCAGATGCCTCCTCACAGGGGCCAAACGATCCGTTTTAGTGTTTCATTCTCTCGCTGTGTCTCTTGCTGCGTGCCAGTCCGTTTCTCTCTCACCTTCACTTACGAGGCACTCGGAAGTCTGAGACACAGAGACTCTGGCCTCTGTTGTTTCCCTGACTTTGTAAGCGATTTGACCTTTTACCTTTTTTCTCTCCACTTTAAACCGCCTCTCTGCCGGTGAAACCACCACGCTGCGTATTCCCGCCACATTGTGCAGGAATGTCTGAGGGGAATTCAGGAATGTAGTTGGGAATGCAGCGTGCTACAGCGGCAGTTACGGTGGGCCGCATGAGGTCATTTTCTCTGCTTACAGTGGGTATGCACATGCTCTCATCAGCATCAGTGTACATTTGTGTGTGTGTGTGTGTGTGTGTGTGTGTGTGTGTGTGTGTGTGTTATCATTTAAGTGCGTTACTGGAAGACATAATGGGGTTTAATCCTAGTTGATCTTTTTACAGGAACATGACACACTGCCTTCCCAGACCGAGATAAAGTCTGGATATTTATTCAACCAATTACATTTCTTGCAAGGTTTTCCTGTGATTTGTGCAAGAACCATAATAGATCCGGAATGGAAGGCTACTGAATAATTAGGGACGTTAAATAAGACGTGTTGCCAGCCTGTTGTACAACCCGCAAAAACAAAATGACTCAGAACGTTATGATTCTCTAATTTCTTAAGATGGCTGAGTGTCTTGCCGTGTAAGTCTTATTTTAACAGCCTGATGCAGATATTGGCTAAAGATAAGTGTCAGTTTTAATGTACAAACAGCAGCGTTAAAACCTTCACACCTGTATGCCTATTGGATACAAATTCACAGTATATCCTCTTCTTTAGTTACTAATAGACTACTGCACAGCCTCCATGCACTTCAGAAGATGAACAGAAGAATCTACATACTACTAATAACCAGAGGTCACACATGATGTCATATTTTTAAGAGCTCAGTAGAGATGACGGCACCAGGGCACATGGAGGATGCCAAAGACATGATATAAATTAGTAAATCTGCTGAGCCTGGAGGCCCAACTCCGCTAATGTTTGCACCCTTACTGAGATGAAAACGGACCACTGAGATCTGCTGTTTAGTGGAGCCTCGTACAGAAACTCTTGACAAGCCTCATGTGTTGCTAGATAACATGCAGCGCCGCAGTCGTGGTGACAGGCGCTGCTTCAGCCGGACAGGGTGTTGTGGGATGGGTCCCGTCTCCGGCAGCTCTCTCCTGCTGCCTTCTAATAAGTTGACAGTTATTCTCGGTAATAAGCAGAACAACATCATATAAATGTGCTGTGTGTGTGTATGTGTGTGTGTGTGTGTGTGTGTGTGTGTGTGTGTGTGTGTGTGTTGCGTTGTTGCGTTGTTGCCTACAAGTGTAGTCGAACAAGATTAAGAGACTACAGCCTTGCTACACACTTTGAAGCTGTACTTAAGCTCAGCTCAGCTGTGCTTTGAGCTAACGTCAACACGCTAACATGCTAACAATGATGATGCTAGCGTGTTAGATCATGTGTGCCATCTTAGTGTAGCTTGCTAGCATCCTCAGATATGCTAACTAGCATAATACAACTAGAAACATACTGACAGACTGAATGTTTTTAGATTTGCAGGTATTTGGTGACAAAGCTGGTATCAGATAAACGGAACTAATTAAAAGTGCTCACTATAGAAGGGTGGTGCCTCAGTGGAGGACACACAAAGAAGGAAAACCTCCATAGAAAGATTGTTTGCCACATGAAGGGGCTCCTGAAACTCAATCTCTCGCTTTTTCATCTACCTTATTTTTTGAATCGAGTGGGGGGGCTTCATGTGGATTGCCGGTGTGTATGCGGTGTACCGATGGGGATGAGTGGTTGTAATTTCAGCGTTATTTGGTCAACACACATACCTGCTATTGTTTTTCTTGTTTAGGTCATTTCCAGTTCAGTGTGTTTCCTACAAAGTGTCCATGATGAGAGGATTGTAGTTGGACAGGAAAGAGGGAAAGAATGAAAAAGAGACGAGAGGAGACACAAAGGAGGAGGCTGTGAATGAAAAGATAGATGTAGGAAGAAACCAATTTTTTGTGTCTTGACTTGTATGGTCATGTAAAGGGAGATGAGATCTGAAGTGTAAAAGGGTTCTGCAACCACCAAACTGCTCTGAGCACAAAGCATTTCTAAACTAGTATCTCTACCTTTTAGATATTGACTTCCGAACAAGTCCATCTCTCTTTGATGAAGCTTCTTCCCTCTTCTGGGTGTGAAACCTGCCCTCAGGGGGGGCTTATGAGGTGGGATGAAAGGGGAAGTACCCCCGCCCCCTCAATTAACATTAATCATTAAATGCACCCCCCTGGCTGACAGATGTAAGATCATTTGTTAGAGGAAACAAGAATTTCCATAGCTGAACCCACTTGTGAAGTTGCCCAGCGCTGATGTTCAAACATGCTGATAGGTCTGTTGTAACTCGTAGATTAGAAAAAAAACAAGTTCAAACAGTTTGGGCTTTTGAAGGTTCAGATGGAAAATCTGTGTGTAAAAAAAAAACACACTAAGAGCTCTCATTTTTTAATTATGATTTGCATGCATTATTTCTTGAGTCTCGAACACATTTATTAATACTGAATATGAAGAAGAAGAGCTATCTGCCAAAACTTCAATTTGTGATATTAAGAATCAACGGTTTCTGGACTTGCTCCAAAAACACAGTGACCGTTTTGAGCCTTTACCTCCGTGTGTAGCGCTGATTAAAGCTATTTGCAGACATGCAGCTCATGATGTACCGTAAATGTGACGGACCGTTTTGATTTAGTCTCGCTACTTCAGACCTGCTAAGATCTGCATTGAATGCCACAGTAGCTCCACACACAAGCAAGGGGAGATGAAATGTTCGTGTTGTTTTCTTCATCTGAGAATCTATTATGAAAAAAAAAAAAAAAAATAGCCAAATTTGAAGTTGTTGAGGAGATTCTTGTCATGTAAGTGGTTTGTTACGGTTATGTTTTACCTTTGCAGCGCTGCTTAAAAGACACAGTAGAACCTGCATACTTAGACCAACACTACCTCCTTATAGTATATTCTCTATTTCATTCATGGTAAATGAATGAATGTCCAGCAACACACTTTACATGCAGCGTAAAACAAATGTGAATTTAATGTCTTGCCGACTAAAAAGACAAACGACTTTCTCCTGGGCTACAGTAGTAATTATTTAAATATTGAAAAAACACTCTTCTTTCATATTATTGTACTTTTTCGACTCGCAGCTTGGCAGCAGGCGCCTCATTTTACCCCAAGCACTGTGGCTCTTGTCTGAATAGAAATGCTTATGTAATTTGCACACCTCTAAATGACAAAAAGTCCTCACTTTGACAAACGGATGGAGGCATCGAGGTCACGTCACGGCCTCTGTCCCGTGAGCGGTGGGGTGACCGTTTTCGGTCACAGTCCGCGAAGTCTCTTGAGCCTTGTGAAAAAACTCACATGAACTAAGAATCACAAGAAGGAAACAGAAACGTAGTTAAAATGGATTTCTTCTTCTTCTTCCTCTTCTTCTTCTTCTTCTCAACCAGCAGCGCACAGTCACTGCTGTATCCAGCAGCCATAAACCACGTCACTCTGTGTGGTCCGCTAATTGCACATCAGATGGAGCCAGTCTCCGTGATGAAAGCTTAGCTTTGCGCTTTGTGCTTTGGTGTCAGTCGTAATATGTAAAGCAGATGTGTGTTTAATATCAAAGCTATCCGCGGTTGTGTAGCGCTGCCTGGTTGAACGGCTTTAGAGGCTGGATTCCCGCTGGGGCCACCCGCGCTTAGGAAGTATTCCTGTAAGTGGACTCAGTATTTAGAACCCTGAGAGGGAAAAAAAAAACAAACAACAATCCTTCTGCCTGAAAAAGGTAACGTCATCGAAATCACCTGAAAAGTTGCTTCTGCGGAGTGCGAATGTATTGTAGTTCTGGCGTGACTTTTCGAGAAGCTTTGACCCAGTCCCGCAGAATGATAAGTGCGGCTTAAGACACTCCTGCTGAGGCTTGTGTTGTGTTTGTTGTGGGGGAACAATAATCAGCGGCTGCAGAGAGTTGGCTCACTTCACGGCCTTCAAGCCTCCAGCTAAAACCTCCTCTATCTGATCAGATCCCAGCCTTGTTTTTAACAACTAGCCTGGATTATAGTTGTCATATCAGCCGGAGCCCAACTGATTACAAACACATTCACACAATGATTACATGCAGCTTACTGTAGGACTTTAATGAGACATCCAGCAATCCTCTTTTTAACCTGCAGTGACTCAAGGTCCTGAAGCGATAAGGCTGCTTCAAAGTTAAAGATGTTTGTCCTTGATTGTGCGGCTGCCAATCCCTTTGAGATGCTGTCATGGTGTGTGTGTGTGTTTGTTTGTTTACGTGTGTGTGTGTGTGTGTGTGTGTGTGTGTGTGTGTGTGTGGTGTGGGGGTCAGCCAGTTCCGATATCAAGCTAGGGTTGCAACAAACAATTACTTTCATTGTCTCTGAATTTAAGAATTGTTGTTTTTAGTTATTGCAGTATTGAAAAATCACAAATTCACAGATCTTCAAGATGCGAGTCATCTAAACTGGTATGAAATAAAAAAAAAAAAAAGTCGTGTAAAATGTCATAGTATAGTATGTCACCAAAACGTTATAAAAAAAGTAATTGTCTAGTATGTCATAAAAATGCTATCTAATAAGTCGTATTATTGTATTTCAGAAAGAAATATCACATGAAAAGTAATTGTGTATATATATCAAAAATATATAAAAAGTCATGGTATAGAATATCATAAAAACTGTCTTATAAAAGGTCTCAGTACATCATCTCGGCTCAACAGAACTCTGCTGCTGCATTGCAACAACAAAGGTTGATAAAACCTGATAAAAATCCCAAGTACCCAGTCGTGCTTGAAAGAGTGTAGTAAAGTAGTTGGCTTCAGTTTGCTATTCACGTTACATAAGGTCCCCCCCCCCTTCACATCCCCCCCCTCCTTCTCTTTCATTTTGCACAAAAGACTCCTCAAAACACACACAGACACACAGACACACAGGCAATCAGTGCGGCGTTGGCAGCCGTCCAGCGAGGGGCTCCAGTGTCGCTCCGTTTCAAAGAG
Organism: Cebidichthys violaceus; assembly: GCF_023349555.1. NCBI lineage: Eukaryota > Metazoa > Chordata > Actinopteri > Perciformes > Stichaeidae > Cebidichthys > Cebidichthys violaceus. The sequence goes on along the minus strand of NW_027176340.1, from coordinate 5,408,256 downwards.
CTCTTTCTTGCCGTCCTTTTGATGCTCGCTCCCCAGCAGCAGTGGAGCAGAAATGCCGAACGTCCAGCTTTGATATGAATTTGTCCCTCATTCTCCACACTGCAACCCTGCAACTCTCCATCCACGCTCTGGAAAAGACAAAGTACGCAGTAGATCGTTCAGGTTAACATGCTGCAGAGCAGGTCAGACAACTTTTTGACTTCAGAGATCCCTCGTAGGGGAAAGTACTGGCACAGTGACCCCGAGTACCCTCACTGGGTTTGTGTGTGCCGCTACCTCCCTGGTGAACCCAGAGTGACATACATGTAAGCTTCTGACCATAACAAAGCCAAAACAAAAACTGTTCCGAAAGCTGGATGACCTATGGATGACCTGTTGACGGCACGTATCTCTTTACGCCATCCTTTAGTACTTATTCTAAACAAACGCAGCTTTAGAAGTGTCAGTCAGTGGGGAAAGGACTACGCTAGGTGTTGCGCCAGTCTTTATGCTAAGCTAGGCTAATCAACGCCAGGCTTTAGCTCTGTAGTGAAGGTTCAAATGAGAGTGGCGTCGAGCCGCTCATTTCGCATACGGACAGAAAGTAAATGAGCGTTTTTTCCCCCAAACTCTTCCTGTAATCACATGTTGAACATTATACTTTCAACTTCAAAAGGGAAGTGACTGTATTTCATTCTTTTAAAAACAGCTATTCGCAGCTTTCTTCTGTTTCTAATGAATTTCTGCATATTTTCATACAGAAAGATTTCACATGGGATGTACTGTTGTAAGATAAAAGATAACAAATCACATATTCAGAGTACTGGCACCTTTTTTTTACTCCAATTCAAGGAGCGGGTTGGGCCCTGACTCATCAGTGATGAGTGGTTTTTGTGGCCTTTTCTAAGAACGATGTGTTGCCTTAATCCCAGAGCACTATCTCTTTTCACAACTTATAATAGGTCCACCTCTGTTTTTATACGGCTGACAGTCAGTGAGGGTTTTGTACTGTTTGTATTGAATTGATGCATTACATTGATTGTGTCACATGAACCTGCCACATCTGGATCCACAGTATAAATAACTGAGAGCTCTTGATGCGTGTTGTTGATGATGATGATGATGATGATGATGATGATGATGTGTTCTGTACTCTGAGCAGATTTCATTTTAATTTACTGTGAGGTGTAGACTACATGTCTGTGTAGACTACGTGTGTGTGTAGACTACATGTCTGTGTAGACTACGTGTGTGTGTAGACTACATGTGTGTGTAGACTACGTGTGTGTGTAGACTACATGTCTGTGTAGACTACGTGTGTGTGTAGACTACATGTGTGTGTAGACTACGTGTGTGTGTGTGTGTGTGTGTGTAAACTACATGTGTGTGTAGACTACATGTACTGTGGACTACATGTGTGTAGACTACATGTACTGTGTAGACTACATGTGTGTAGACTACGTGTGTGTGTGTGTGTGTGTGTGTGTGTGTGTGTGTGTAAACTACATGTCTGTGTAGACTACATGTCTGTGTAGACTACGTGTGTGTGTAGACTACATGTGTGTGTAGACTGCATGTGTGTGTGTGTGTGTGTGTGTGTGTGTGTGTGTGTGTGTGTAAACTACATGTGTGTGTAGACTACATGTACTGTGGACTACATGTGTGTAGACTACATGTACTGTGTAGACTACATGTGTGTAGACTACATGTACTGTGTAGACTACATGTGTGTGTAGACCACATGTGTGTGTAGACCACATGTACTGTGTAGACTACATGTGTGTGTAGACTACATGTGTGTAGACTACACGTGTGTGTAGACTACATGTGTGTGTAGACTACATGTGTGTGTGTGTAGACTACATGTGTGTGTAGGGTTAGGGTTCTCTCGCCTCTCTTCACAAACAGAGGATGGGTCAGCGAAATCAGTCAGAAAAGGAAGTTTGTTATTTACCGTTTACTATTCACTATTTATCATTTTCTAGGAAATCTCCAGGAACAAAATGCCAATTACTCAATAAATCAATAAGCAGAGTGTCTGAAATGAATAATTTTAATAATAATTTCCTCATTGTTTAGGTCAATTTTCCAGCAAAAATACAAACTAGGTTCCCAAATATGACAGTTTTCTGTTTGTTAGACTGTTGGTCAAGACATTTAATTTAATTTGGCTGTTTGTTTAGATGTTTTGTGACTTTTTTTCCTAATGATTTCAGATGTTACCCATAAAGGTCTGTCAAAGAGAAAATAACCCCGTTTTCAAGGTTTCTTTCAGATTTGGGTTCTGTTAAAGCTCCTAATAACAGATCTGCTTATGTGTGCTTATGTGTGCTTATGTGTGCGCAGTATCCCTGCTGCTACTCACTGCACAAAAAGAAAGGGAAGGGGCAGCACACTCGAAGGAATGCAGCATGCATGTGTCAAACTGTGTGTGTGTGTGTGTGTGTGTGTGTGTGTGTGTGTGTGTGTGTGTGTGTGTGTGTGTGTGTGTACATTCCAGACAGTGTTAGAGGTATGTGAATTACGTCTCACAGTGAGAGAATGTGAGGAATCTGCTGCCATGAGAAGGCCGCTGTTGTTTACTGACGCAGTAGTGAAAAGGAGTGTGTGTGTGTGTGTGTGTGTGTGTGTGTGTGTGTGTGTGTGTGTGTGTGTGTGTGTGTGTGTGTGTATGTGTGTGTCTTTGTCTGTGTCAGTCACACATGCTGCTGTCACTTCCTTGTAAGCAACTTCTTAGCAGTGATTGGGAGTAATCATTGTCAAAAGCTGTTATACAATTGGATGGAAACATTGTTGCCCATTAGTAGGAGTGTATGAAATGAGTGCAGTTACTCTGTGCTTCACACACTTTGACCTAAATCTTTGTCTATTGCTCTGCATTGCATTGGATGACAGTGCAGTGTACCGGGGTTTCTACTGTATACCTCTGGTTACTAGTGTATGTTTACATGCATCCTTCATGCATCAGCACACTGCATATATGAGACTTGGACATTAAGCACGACTTTAAGTTCATTCTTGACTTTGGATTTAGTAGTTTGACAAAATAATCTTGAAGGTACCCTGCAGATTTTTTTGACAGCCACTAGCGCTATGGACTTGTGTTTTTTTTTGTATTGCGCTGGAACACGGGACGTATCTGATATGCCTGCAGGCTCATGCTATTCCACTGATGGACAGTTTGTGGCGGTAATGCGCAAAGAAGTGCTGCAATGTGGCTCGAAAGGCACTGAAGAAGAGTGCATGCTAGAAGACACGCATGTAAACGAGGCATGCTTTAAAGTATTTTAAAAATTAGCTTTATGGGGAAGGAAATACTCTCAACACGCTTAATCGAGCTCAAGGACACGCGTGTGTGTGTGTTGTTGTGGTGAGAAACACTGAACGTTAAAACGTGACGTTTGTTTGTTTACATTCACACAGGGCTTTAAGGTCCACTTGGTCACATTCTCCACAGAGACAACTCCACCGAAGGCTGTGACACGCAGCAGGAGCTGGACCTTGTGTTAGGACTGTTTAGTCGAACATCGTTTGGTAGACAAAATAATGACTTCCATGTTAATGGTTTCTTTTTCTGTTTCTTCTTTTTCTCATTAGATTTGGGATATGAGCGATGATGAGAGCATCTGAAGGACTGGAAGGAAGACATCTCCCCCCCCCCCCCCCCCCCCCGAGCCTCCGAAAGACTGAACACTCCAAATCCTTCTGTTTCTGTTTTGGCTTGTTTTTTAGGGAGTCACACATTGGTATCAGAGGAGTTCAGGGCTTTTGCAGGCGACAGTAGACACACACACACACACGTAAAACTCAAGTAATCAAAACCAACCACATTACAAAGACATCTTCAGAACAGACCAGTAATAAGGTAATAATAATAATAATAAAGTAATAACAAACAGCGAAAGAATCTGATTTCTGTTGCTGCTGAAATATTCAGTGACTGTTGTTCACAGTAAAGTTAGCAACAAGTTCAGTTGATTGGTGATTTTCCACATTGTGCGTATGAAGCTGTTATATTTAATGGATAATGTACCTGTTGCCATCACCTCATCATGTGTAATCAGTCACATTTGGTTCATTGTTTGGAGTTGGTTCAATTCCATAAGTTAAAACATATCAAAACAGTGATTTTTTTTTTTTTTTTTGGTCTGGAAAGGCCTCACTGAAAGGTCACAGGTTCACTCCCTCCCACAGTCCCTCCACCAACACATGTAATGGGTTTGCCGAGTCCTTTGGCAAGACGTCGACTAGCTACATCTGCCCGCTCATTCAGTGTGCTGCAGATAAATTAGGAAATTACAAAAACACAGTGGACAACTCAGCAAATCCATCCATCTCCCCGCTCTGTTTACTGGCGACTGTGGCGCGTTCAGTACAGTTAATGCTAAAAGCAGCTTTGTTGATTTGAAAGTATGAAACCGGCGCACAGATGTTAGTGTGGCTTCTGATATGGAAACGATTGACTGTTACTGTAAACAAGCCTTGAGCCTAAATCTGCACGGTTTCATCTAAAAGAGCCTACGGACAAAGTGGAGGTCGTTGTGGTTCGTTTGTGTCGAAGCATGCACTCGTTTAATTCATGTTGCTTTTCTTACTCTGCCCTGTGCTGTTTGTATGAACTCATGTACAATAGGTTCAGTGTATTTAAATGTACATTTCAACAGCTGCTTGGATATTTATGGGAGACTATGAATGCGGTGTGAAAAAAAAAAAAGTGATCTGAGATGAATTAAAGGATTAAAGTTAAACAATTTGATTCATGGGATCGAGATTAAAGAGACTCTGGCTTTCATAATTCTGGCTATTCTCAGCTGTTTTGGTCACGCTTTTACTCTTCTGTAAGTATTTAACCAAAGACTGGAATAAAATGTCTCTTTGTTAATTCTTTTTACATGTGTGAGCTTTATATTGCTTTGAATACAGTGGTTTATGTGGATATTCAGGATCCAGCACATCCTTTCATACACTTAATGTCTCCTGCGTCTTTCCAAAAACCCATTCACCCTTTTCTAGCGTCTCCGTCTTCACCAGAACTCAGCGACGCAGTGACAGAGGCCCACGCAGTCAGACAGTGGTTTAAAAGCACTTTATTGTTCATCAAGGCTACTTTACGTACAAAAAAGGTGGCCTGCCAAAACCTTTTTAGTAGGAGGAGACACAGAGCCACAAATTGACTGTTTTGATACATTTTTTTTTTTTTTTTTAACAGTTCAGAGTATTACTACCACTAAGTACATGCTACTTCCACTTCAAAAAAGGACCTGGAAAATGAGATACAGTCAGAGTAAAGACCAACTCCTCTTTGATTCATCTGCACAAGTTTCATGTTTACTTTATTACAGATGGAAAATGGCCTCGGCAGATGGGAAAAGCTCGTTTCCTGCTTTCATCTCAGTCTCACCGACCGATAACCGAGGTGAAGCGGATGAACTTGAGCACGAAAAGAAATGTACGAAAAATGCCATCAGGTTTTTTTTATCCGTTCAGCTTTGGTGCTCCGTGTGTTCAAATGGACTGATGGTTCTACTTTGTAGTTCGGTTCCCAACTGTAGACCAAGATCAGTCATCAAAAGACCTTCAAAACCAATCGTGTAGAAATGGTACAAGCAGTGGTGAGAAGTGTACCTGCCTGCTAGCCCATGACTGTTGGTTTTTATTCTATTTGTAATAGTTAAGTGGAAATGATGTGGGAAAGGCTGGCAGGACTCCACTGGGCTAGTGGCAAAAATGATTATGTTCCACTAATGCAAACCTTGCTGCTTGTTCAAGAGGTCTGTGAAAGGACAACCTCCTTTGTTCAGACGTCTCAGAAGCAACACAAAGGCGAGTTAAACGATCGCAGAACACTGGGGACCAATGGAAGTAGCGATTGTCACCAACACACCAGTGGCTTACTGTGGCTTCATACGTGTACTGTGTTCCTGCACTTGAACCTTTACTCTGACAAGACAAACTATAAACAAAAAAGATCAACTTTTTTTTTTCACAAAAAAGAAAATGCAATGATTACAATATAAAGGACAGGGGAAAAACAACAATTAAATAGCTACATGTCATTAACAAATTAATTGTTCCTCAAAAAAATACCTACGATTTTTTTTCTCTGTACATTCGTTACGCACAGCGTAATGATGGTCTTATAGTTACTTATTATAAAAAAGTATTTATTTTTTTTATTTTTAAGTGATTTCCCTACAGGGTGTAGGGAGTGTTTGCCGAAGCAGAAAGATGTGAAATGATAATGAGAAAGAAGAAGAATAGAAGAACTAAATCCTCTGGACACTGAGCCATTTTCCCTCATTGGTTTTTGTTGCTTATCACATCAAACTGAATCTGAGAGGGGGGGGGGAGGGGGGGCACTGCCAATAGACGTTCAGCTCAAAGTCTCCCAACTTAGGTCTAGCTTACAGAAGCTCAGCTCCTGAGGCTCTGCTCCTCTGAACCTTGCCTGCTGAGAATCACTATTTAAACCACTCTGAACCTTTCACAGAAAGCACATTTAAACTGAGAGTACTTATTTCTAACGGGGAATTCATTCACTGGCAGCTGCGTTTTGATTGAAAAAAAAAATGTTTTTGTGTATCTGAAAATTCTAGAACTTTCACAGTTCTGGTTCCGTCACGCGTGTTCAGCTGAGGATGGAATGTGTGGACGTTCTAGAACACGGACTGCATTCCATTTAAAGGATTCTGGTTCAGGTCATTTGTATCAGAGGTGAGTACGTCCATCACAAACTAAATATGAACCGTTTTACCTTTCAAGTGATTCCGTACTTTTGATACAGAATGACTCACATCACTGTTACGGTTCTCTGAATTCTATGCTCCCAATGTCCTTTCAAATTTATCAGTATTTATAGCATAACTGTTTTTCCCCCCCCCTTAATCATATGGTATGAAGTTATGGCCAATTTGCGTGATGCAAAGAGAAGCAAAAAGGGACACCTTGTAATTCTGGAAAAGACACAAAAAGCCCTGTTGGCAGGGGAAGTTAGCCCCGACTGGTTATTGGTGCTGTGTGTTGATGAGGAGAGACTGAGTGTGTGAGCGTTCCCTATAGGAGGAATGTAAGCCACCTCTTTAACATGTTCTCAGACTGTAGCAACAATACAATGTTGTTCACAAAAGAAAGCATTGAAGTACAAAAAAAAAAAAAAAAAAAAAAGTCTGGACACCAAGTCAGGACACAAAACGTCAACCGATGAAGGCGTGGAGAGAGAGAGAGAGAGCTGTGACATCCCATAATAATTCAGATAACCCTCGATTATCATCTCAAACATCTAGCTCTCACCATGAACAACACCTCGTTTCTCAAAAGCATCATAGCATACTTGTTGGGGGGGCATGGGTATTTTAAGGAGACTCATAAGAATAAAGACCACTTGAGATGCTTTTCAGGAAATCAAGGCCCCGTCGACTAATCGTTCCAGCTCGGTCATGCTGAAGGTTGTAGCATCCTGTACCACCGATGAATCAACATCTTAAGAAAGCCTTTGCTGGCTGCGCGTCCCGGAGCCACCTGGACACTGAAGCGACCTCCAGCTGGTCTGGAGCAGCGCAGCTCTCACTGTCAAACAGAGCCTGTCCGGAGGCTGTCCCACTATAGTTTGTTACCATACCGATATTAATGGAAAACAAAAATACAAAATTGTAATAATAATAATAATACGGAGTACGACTGACCCAGCAGTGAGTGTATAGTGTCTATGTCTGTTACTGACAACGAAAAAAGTAACAACTAACGTCCAAATGGAAAAGGCTTATAGTAGTTAAGATTGAAATGCTGCTTAAAAACATTAATAGATACCAGCTATTAAAAATAAAAACACACACAAAACAACAACATGCATCTGTAAAAGCATTAGTTTACCCTTCAACCGTATAGAAATCTACCAAACCACAGTGTGTAGGAGAGGGGGGGGGTGTAAGCCAAATATAATTACAACACCTGTGTTCAAAGAGAGATCTGAATGATCTTCTCTCCCCCCGGTCCAGAAACCAGACTTTTTCTTTTTTTTCTTTCTTTTTTTCAACCACAAAGTGACATGCAGCGTCATCTCTCCTCTCGTCGCTGTCAGCAGTTAATCCCATGAGAGACATCAAAGCACATTGTTCAGCAGCACACTGCAGCTCGTGCAGCTGTGCGTTCAGCTCGGATCTCTCCTCATAATGGCCGTGATGTCTGTTGACGCCGCGCCGGGCTGATGTGATAACCTGACTGTGCTTGTAAAACAAAATGCAACGTTTTGGCACCATTTAAGTAGTTTAGAGCCGACGGCGGCGGTTTGTTTGTCGTTAGCAGCTGCGCTAACCGGCATGCAGTGATGTGACAGAATCCACTGTATACTGGAACACACGGCATCCAAATCTGTGTTACTCAGCACATCTCTAACGGTTTTTTTACTAGTACGATTTCTCCATTTTTCCAAAATAATGCATAGTAATGTGGCTTGTACTTTTCTGTCTGGGCCAGTGTGGAATTACGCCCAGGTAGATTTTACATAACAGTTAATGGGATCTAATAGAAGTTCCTAATAAAAAGCTGGAATATACCAGACTGGGTCAAAAGTCAGCTGCATCCGTCCCAGTGTGGGCAGTGCCAGATTACAATGTTGACATGCCTTTAACCTCTACGACAGCAGTGCAAATCACCACCGAGTCGATCGCCTAAGTGTACACACACAGTAATAAAACCACCAGCACACGTACACAGGAGGGAGGAGGAGGGTGACACAAAGAAAGGAGGTAAAAAAACAAAAACACAACAGAGGGAGATTACAGGATGGTTTTTCGTTGTTTTCTTTCTGAGGTGGGCGCTGATGAACGTCTGTGTCTGAGGTTTCTTTGGTAGCACAGTCAGGTGGTTTGTGATCATTTTTTTTTTTTATCCAAAGTGTTTCTCACTCATCTTTTCTTTCAAATATCGGACATCTCATAATGCAAAAGCAGTACACAAAACTACTGTTAAAGAAACAAAACAAAACAAAACAAAAAAAGAAGAAAATTAATAATTAAAATACCGCCTTTCCTCTCTCTTTATGTACATATAACTACAGACACGTTGCTCTGCTCCAAGCTTGACATGCAGGGACGATGAATTATTGGAAGGAGCAGCTTGACGCTCCAGTCGAGTCTCAAAAGTCGAACCCTCTTCGCTCATTACTGATTATTGTCTGGTATTACCATACCAGAGGACACATGGGGGGGAAACGACCATGTTGTTATTGCTTCATTGATCCTCTATGAGTGAACAGAGACAGAGAGAGAGAGAGAGAGAGAGAGAGAGAGAGAGAGAGAGACTTGAGGGTTTTAAATGTTTTTAGCAGACCAGCATGCAGGCATTTCCTCTGGGATGCTGGTGATAGACCAAAGTGACGAGGGCGTGTGTGTGTGTGTGTGTGTGTGTGTGTGTGTGTGTGTGTGTGTGTGTGTGTGTGTGTGTGTGTGTGTGTGTGTTTGAGCCGGGATGATTGGGAGGGGCTGGGGAAAGAGGGGCGACCCCCCTCTTAAACCCTTCTTCCTTCAGGAGACCACAGAAGGGGAGTGGTTGTGATTGACCATGTGACTGTCAGGGGAGGAGTTTGGGCTGCTGCCCGACGACGAGGGACTCCCCTTGTTTTTGATCTGCAGCCAGGTCTCGCCCAGGGCCTTGGCGAAGTGGTCGTCCACGGAGCCGGTGATGGACACGGAGTTGGTGGCGGTGGGCTCGGGCTCCTTGTAGTTCTTCCCAAGACTGCGGCGGAAATGCTCCTCAATCACCGGGTCACAGGCCGTGTTGGCTAGAACAGAGAGGAAAGAGAGAGCGTTTTAATTTCCCATAATAAAAAACAGAAACATCTCTAAAACACACTTATAAAAAGTTCAGCGGGCACTTTATTGCCTAGCATCGGTTCAAACATTGGTAATGTGCATTTTAGGTCAATGGAAAAATACTAACTCTGACATCTACTTCACTTTTTCATTGCAGTTTTTTTTTTTATATTAAATCACCGTTTTCAATTTCACTGTTAACCTCAATGAGATCATAGGGATTTCACTGGGATCATAAAAAATGGCCACAGTTGAGTTATCAACCCACAGAAAACATGACCAACATGAATAAAGCAGACATGTGTTTGGCTGAGGCCTCCGGGGACTTCTACAGTACAGAGATAACAGACGAGGTAGTACAGAAACCACATCGAGGCTTCTGAGACTCCCTGACAGAGAGCAACACTAGTTATATAAGTCCGTCTGAGTTTGGAGACTATGAGTGGTCGTGTTTTCTCTGGAGGGTGATCTGCACTCACAGAGAAGTTTCCCACAAACTGCGCTGCATGGGAATCTCATTTTTCCAAAATGATATGTGCCCAGTAAAGGTTACTTGGTAACAATTGATCAATTATTTACTGAGATATGTTCATCCATCGCTGCTCCTTCTACCATAAACATAAGTACTGGAAAAAAGCAAATATACTGGAATCTAAAAAACGACGTCTGTCTGTACACGTGTGCACTCACTGTTGATTCTCCTGAAGTTGTTAGCGAGGCTGGCACAGCCGTTGTGGGAGACTGGACAGTGAGACAGGTTGCAGTTGCGGTTGTTGGCTGGGGCGCATGTGATCACTGAAGGGCGATTCTGAAACACAAAGATGTTATTTAGGAATCACCAAAACGACATAAACAGTTGTGTCAAGAGTGGGCGTAAGAAGAGAGAAGAAGAAGAGTGAATAAGAGGAGCACAGAACTTAAGAAAGTGTGAAATATTCATGTTTAGAAAGACTAAAGGAGGCTTGAAGAGAGTGATTTATTGACCACCAGGGTTTTAGAACCATTTTGGCAAACCTAAATAGGACATTAGTACTCTCCACCATCAAAGGAGACTGGCTAATGAAAGCACATTGGCCACATCACAGGGGGGGGGGGGGGGGGGGGGGGGGGGCTAACAAGTTGAGGGTTTTACCCAACAATTTGCACAAGATGTATTCGTTGCTAGAACCGGACAATACAGGAAGTGCAGGTTACCTGCTGGCGTTCCACGGCGCTGACTGTGTGTGGCACTGTGGCCATAGCTGCTGTGCTGCTGCGTGCAGATTCCACCATGCTGTTCTTGGTGAGCGCCAGTGGCTGGTCCATGCCCGCTAAGCTGGCGAGGTGGTGGTGATGGTGGTGGTGGTGGTGGGCGTGGCTGTACAGGTGGTTGTTGTGGACTCCCAGAGTGCTGGGCACCACCACGCGCTCGATTGGGCTCCGGCTCCGGTCCTTAGACATGGGAGAGCTGCGGTAGTCGCCATTAGGCTTCCTGGGGAACAGAGGGGAGAGAGGTAAAGATTGGGTTGTGTGTTTATTTTTGGGGTGGAGTCCAATAGTGATACACCTTCTCTTGACAAGAAAAGAAAAGAAAACTTTGCCAAATAAATAACATATTTTGCTATTTAGCTATATTGCTATCTCAACGTTTAGTGCATTGATCTTTACTACATGGATTACATGGCACCTGATCCAAAGTTATCGAAAAACCAAACCTTGGTAGAAAAAGGGCAGAGAAGAAAGGATGAGCAGTGGAGAGATGGATTCAGATAAAGAGGGGCTCAGAGAGAGAGAGATGAGGGAGAAAAGAGGGAAGACAAACAAAAGAGCAATTGTAAATGGGATCTCTGTGTCAAACACTGCAGGAGCAGCAGAAGCTATTAATACTGACCTCAACTCACACATGATAAACACACACACACACACACACACACACACACACACACACACTCCCTTTTTGCTGCTAAGCCTAGGAAGGAACACTTTCCTAACTTCATCCAACATGGAGGGACAAACATATCCCTGCACAGAGGGACAGACATCGTCTCTGCAGTGAGCCTGAAGCCAGCTGCTCTCACTGCTGTCTGATGAAAACATGCAACATCCGTCAAGGCTAATGCATCAGTTATCGCTAACTGCATCTCAACACTTGAATTAATCTGCTGGAGGAAAACATCCATCTTTGTACGTTTGTTTACTCCACAACACAGCGTCCATACTCTCTGCCACCGACTGGATACTAAAAGGTGAAAGAAGGAAGGCCGGCCACACACACACACACACACACACACACACACACACACACACACACACACACACACACACTCTCCACATGAAAGAGAATCAGTTCTCACCACAACCAGCTCCCTCTGTCCTCTACAAACCGTGAGCTCATATTTTAATCGTTGAAAAAGCAGCGATAAGGATAAGAGGCTGAAGTAACGACAGTTTGACACGACACAGATTTTGGCCTCGTTTTTTTTTTTTTCAGCTCCCGGCTCCGATGAGAATGACTATTGAATGTTTGATACAGTATGTAGTGAAGTGGCGGTGCATGATACTGCGCACACTTGCTTGCAGTTTAACAGGTAGCAATTATTTTGCACAGTGCGTCAAATGTGGTCTGTGTTCTGTGTGTGTGTGTGTGTGTGTGTGTGTGTGTGTGTGTGTGTGTGTGTGTGTGTGTGTTCAACTGCATATTACAGCCTTAGTGCAGCTCCAGTCTCCTCCTACAATTTGAGGCCCAGTTACAGGGAGCAAGATTTACTCTCCTCTCGCTATCTCTTCTTTTCTCTCCAACTCCACAGACAGCCTGACTTCCTCCTTTCTACACTGAAATATATACACTATGAGACAGAGAAGCCTCAATTAGAAAAAAAGAAGTATGAAATGTACTATAAATGAGCTGCACTCAAACATGAAATTCTCTCTTCCTCCTTTATTCTTCACCAGACACAGGGAGGCATTTCTCCAGCAGAAAGTCTTGAATGAGAAGACAAAACAGACCCGAGAGTGAAAAAGTCAAAGCGGGCCTTTAAGGTTTTGTTTGGATGCAAAACAACAAGTTCAGGCAAACAGTTGTAAATCCATGTGACCAGGCAACCTGACTGCCGGGTCAAGCATCTGGAGCCTACAGCAGCGTCCTCCACAAATAAATAGTCTCTACAGAATACAGAGCGGGAGAGAGGAAGAGCTGAGGGGAGCTGCATGTGAATGGTCCGGACCTCTACTATAAGAAAGAGTGAGGTCAGTAGTTTCCTTCGTTTGTGCCGAGCGCTTACATTAGCAGAACCCCCCCCTCTTTTCTTTCTTTCTCTTTTTTTTCCTCTCACAATCGGCAGCAAACTTCCTGAGGGTTAAAGAAGGAGAGACTTGGCAGCGTTTTTATAAACCCTGGACGACAGTTCACCAACAAGCTTTTGTGTTTTCCCATAGTGCATCAGTTTTCTGTTTCATTATTTATCAAATAGTCAAAAAGTGACTGGAGTTAATCACATATAATCAGGTCATAATAATGAATATATTGAATAAAATTCCCCAAACCAAAGTCCTCCTGCTAACTGTTATCTTCAGATATAAACAATCAGCAGCAGATTAGCTAAGAGGCAAACCGATAATAAAGCACTCCCCCTCTCGTACCCTCCCAGCAGCTGGGTCTTGGGTTATGGAAGTTGTCCCAAACTTTAATCGTTGCCAAAGAGCAGGCATGCTCACATCCTCACACAAGAGGGGCCTTTGCAGGAGCCAGCGAACGGGATCAACAAATCCGACCAATGAATGGCGTCGCTGTCGAGTCCACCGCCGCCCCCGCCTTCCACTCGCCTGATTGCCCACCAAAACCCGGGACAGCATTTCATGCCAGGGATCAGGCATTCAAAACATACCCCTGTGTCTTTGTCTCTCTTACTCACCTCTCAATTATCGTTGGGGGTCACAGCTGGGGAGAAAGGGAGAGGGGTGAGGGCTACACATAAGACACGGGTATGGTATGGGGGGGGGGTAAGAAGGGCGAGAGCTGAAGAGAGAGGGTTGCCAGGTCTGAGGCTAGAGGAGAGGATGAGAGCTAGAAGTGGGAAGAGATGGAGAGAGGGACTTGGGAACTCTGGGACTCGGTGCCGACTAGTGCCGAGTGTGGATAAAGCGAATACAAATTGATCGGCAGGCATTTGATCAATTTGTATCAGTTTGATTTTGAGAATGAGAACTGTGTGAGTGACATCAGAAGTAGAGAGTAAATATCCATGTGATTCTACTTCACTAGAGCCTGTGTTATGTGTAGCCTGGTCATTAGTTGTAGTCAGTCACTGTTGTGGGCTGTCACTGGAAGACCCCTTCATTTAAACACCCAGAGAGTCCAGACCTCAACACATAAATGATATAGTCGTATATGCTGAACCAGTCAGATCCGTCATTAAGTACAGCCTTTTAAGGACCCATTCACATGACACTCTGTCTTCAAGTTAACCTCAAGTTAAAGATCATGACTGTGATCACGTGTTTGAATGACTTAAAATCTCAAAACTTGTCATTTGTTCTCACTGCTTTGTATAAGCCAACTTGCCTAATTGCCACAGTGGAAAATGCAATTAAAACAAATATAAACATAAGAATTGAAGACTTTAAAAATATGGTTTTGTATTCCAGGTTTAGCTCTATAGCAGACTGCCAATTTAGTGAGTTAGCTATATTCTACTTTGAGGCAAACATACAGGAGCTATAAAAGTTCTACGCCTTTTCTCACAATTGTGTTTCTAAGTCTTCAGACAAAACCTCACAATAAATCTTTGGTTGGGCAGAGGTTCATATCGTACTCCTTTAAGAAATAAATAAAGAGTAGGAACAGAGAGACAGACAGACAGACAGACAGACAGAGAGACAGAGAGAGAGAGAGAGAGAGAGAGAGAGAGATAGAGAGAGAGAGAGAGAGAGAGAGAGAGAGAGAGATACACACACAGGAAACATCTGGGAAGAATCAGGGCGTAAAGAGGAGACGACGACCAAAAAGAGAAAAAAAGTAGAGGAGGATGAAGGCTCAACCACAGGTTACCACCAGGCCCAAGCTCTGCGAGGTCTGTACAAACCCACAAAATGGACACACACACACACACACACACACACACACACACACACACACACACACACACACACAGAAAGTGAGCCACAGGGCGTACCCAGGCTATGTGTATAAAGTATACAAACATCTCTACACATTTTACTCTGCTTAGTCCATGTTTTAGTAGCAGGACTATACATAAGTTAGCAATGATATTTGCATCCTCTACAATAAAAAAGTCAAAGCCTAAAGTAAACACCTTAACAGATGTAATTTACAGACCATTAATTATCCCCGACATACAACATGCAATATAAAACATTACATAGAATTAATGTTAAATCATGTATTACATCTCTTTACACAGCCGTTTCAAATCTTTCAGATTTCCACTCATGCATGAATACTGATAGAAATCAAGCACATATTTGACAGTTAACGGCCTGCAGAGAAAGAGAACTGAAGAAAATCCTTTGTTATCAAAGCTGGAACAGATCGGATATGGGAACAACCACAACAAGGTGGCAAAGAAAACAACATGAGAACACACACCCGCACACACACACACACACACACCACATGCTTCTCCTCCTTTTCTCTAATGCTCACACACTTCACAAATAGTTCAGTCCCATGTAAAACAAGGGGGTAATAATGACTTCACCTGGCTTGGTCACACACACACACACACACACACACACACACACACACACACACACACACACACACACACACACACACTAACTCCACCTCTCTGATTTTTCCCCTACTTGGCCTATGGGGAACCTTCCATGAGAACAACTTGCTGATGAAGTTCCCAGTAGAAAGCAGCTGCAGTTTCTGTGCGCTACAGAACATACTGCAGCAAACTGACTAAATTGAATTGGGCTTTTATCGCTATTCACTATGAAAAAGCAAAAGCAGCATGTATATACATTCAGTATACCTTCAGTAGCTAGCCTAGACAGACCCTGCTCCACAGGTTTTTAACGTGGAAACGTAACATCTCAGAAACATATATCTCCGTCCAACATCTGGGTAACAAGTATCTCTATTACACGTGACCCAGGCACAACGTTTAACCATTCCCAAAAGCAAGCAGCCGACGCTACAATCGGTCAGTCAACATCCAAGGGGCGGGACTTAGCAAAGGGTCAGTTAGTATGTGTCATTGGTAAGTTAAACAAAATAATTCACACTATTACAATAAACACTGAAGACAATAAATTCTTAATTTGTATATACTTCCCTGAGGAAATCAACAAACCCAGAGCCAACAGAGTCACATGTAACCGGGCTGCTGCAAATACACTTCCCTGCAGTTCTATTCCCCAATTAGAAAGCCTTAACCTTGCTCTGTGACTGGCTCTTATTCTTAAGGAGGAATGAAACAGCTGAGCAAGAGGACTTTTATACTGGCGGGTCTACAACTGCGGAGCGGCTGGTAGCAGCAAGCTTCCAGCCTGCAGGCTCCAGTGGACAGGATAAGGCTTCTTTGTTCCAGACTCCTCCTACTCCTCAGAGAAAATGAGAAAGTAGCCCCTGCTGCCTGACAAGGAGCCCTCTCACCACTCACTCACACACACACACACACACACACACACACACACACACACACACACAGACGAGCAAGCACACATGCGTGTATGGACAGTTCACAGGACGACACATGTGCATACCTGCACAAACACATGCAGAGTCAGCACAAACGGAGAGATCACGTCCACATATCAGCCTGCCAGTAAGACTGCCACTGACTTTTATCTGCAGAATTTACCGTGCCATAAACTTTTCTGTAAGGCAATAGTGGCTTCACTAGTAAAACACTAAGACGGCTGAGAAAAATACACTCACAACCACATTCTTAAATACACAGGCTGTTGACAAAAGTGAAAATCCGCTCATTTATCACGCCTGTTAATACTGCCCCGCATGAAAAAGAAAGATTGAGTAGGTTCAGAATGTTGTTTTCTCTCACCACAGCCTGTGCCGCCCCCTGACTTCAGCCTGTTGTGATTGGACAACAAGAGAAACCGGAGCTTCCTCCTTCATAGCCCCACCTCAAGTCTAAGGTGTCAGGTGTCTGTCTGCGTGTTTACTCACCCAAAATATGACACAAAAGAAAGCCAACTACAAGCAGTTCGACAACAACACACCTCATATAGACACCGATGCAGTCAGCGCACAGGAAAAAGCATAACAGAGAACTTTTTTTTTGTTTTGTTTTTTGTTTTAAGAGGAGGAATGAACACAAAAGCTCCTAAACATGCAGGAATAGGCAACACTGAGAAGAGCAATCAGTGCAGACAAAAAACAAGCTACACAGATAGAAGCAGCCAGCAGAATCCAACAGCTAGAAGGGTGTCAGATAACCATCTCTGGACATTTGAATTGAGTGTGAGTGTGTGTGTGTGTGTGTGTGTGTGTGTGTGTGTGTGTGTGTGTGTGTGCAGTGCTCATTTTCTTGTTTTCTGTCTAGCTTCTTCCCCAAGAAACAAGTCCATCCTCTTCAAATTAAACCGAATCACTATTCCTACAATTGACGGATGAGTTGGATGAAGCAGAAAGCTCGAGCTTTTTAAATAAAGACGAGTTGAGTGTGAAGTCCCCTACAATGTTTTCTATAGTCGCTGTTTTCACTCACTATTTTAAGCTGGACTTTTTTTTAATTTTATTTTTAACACCCACTCATCATTCTCTCCACTTTGGTGTAATCACTGTTTTTTTGGACAAACACAATAGTTCAAACTGACTTACTGCAGGTTTCACTTAGCAGTTATCTTTACCAGGGAAAGAATGCCCTCAGAGAAACCTCAAATTAAATGACTAAACATAAATATACCTCTAGGATGGCCTTAAGGGAAATGGGTTTCAAAAAAGTATATCTTGATGAAGGCACTGGATTTAACTTCAAGTTGCAGCAAGTCAACTAGCAATTGACTTTTCTTGGGTAGAGATTAACCTACAGGCCCTAGAGTCAAATAACTCCATGGTCATAATTAAGGTGAAGATTAAACAAAGGGATTGAGGCTTATTATGTGTTACTTCTAGGAAATTATCATGGTACAGTAAGCAGTTTGAAAAGTCTTGAACATCACAGAGTTTCCAGATCAATTTACTTTCCCAGAACCTAAGTTTAACTCCACAAAGTGGTTGCATTTAGAAGCTGTGGCGAGGAGTTCCGACACCAACCGAAAGCTGATATGACAATAAGTCCCATTGTACTACGGCAGACCAACTCACAAAATAAAACACAACTCGTGACACACGAGTCGGAGCTTTTGCTTATCAATGTAAGCAGAAGTTAACCGCACTGTGCACAAAAACAAATGTCTCACAGAGATGTGAAAAACAACAGACAACGGAATAAAACACCAAGTGGTCAGATCGATTTACTGCCTGGTTGAAGAGAACAAATGTTAATTCTCCCACCACTGACACGTTCATAACAGAAAAACAAGATGACTCTGCACAAATGTCAAGACACACGAGCAAATCCTTTGATATGTGAGCCCAGACGGTCACAAGATGAGGGAGCAGAGACCCTTCCCCCTGCGCCACGAAAAGATTTCGTTCAAAAGTCAGAGATTTAGATCTGTAAAACTAAAATAAATCACTGCCCTGTGACGCAAGCAAGGGAACATATAGATTCACTTAGGTTACCTTTAACATCTAAATGTGGCAAGTGAAGAATTTGTTTTTCAACTGTGATTTCAATCAAACTACTTGCCTAATGTGCAGCAGGTGTTTGTGCAAGCGTGAACAAACGACAGTATGTACTGCAGGAGCGTTCACACATGCGTCTGTGTGTTTACACACACTTAACCACACAACACACTGCCAGGAACTGTGCTCGACTCCTAATCCAGGGCTTCAAGTATATCCAGCATATCATCCACTGTGTTCCATTGTGGCATTTCACAGCCATGTTGACTGTCAAACATAATTGCGCCAAACAACAATTACATTTTATTTGTATAGCCCAATACCACAATTCACAAGATGAGCCTCAGAAGGGCTCTAATCTGTACAACGCACGATATCATCTGTCCTTGGACCCTAACATTGGATAAGGAAAAGGGATTCCTCTCCCATGATGGACAGGAAAGCAATAAAGAATGAACAACACAATAAAATTACAATATAGTCAATCCATAGGACAGAAATGATACATGTACATAGACGATGATCACTCCTAATGATGACAGCAACAGCGGATACAATAGAATACTAATGATAAGAAAAGCAGTGCAATAAACGTGACTGAGCAGCAAAAACAACATGAATTCATAATATTACTTGTATATAATTATTATTACTTTAAACTGCACAGCTCCACCTAACATCTCCTTGCCTGCCTCCACAATAAATAGCAATGGCTGGAGGTCCCATGACTGAGAAAATCAGAAGAAAGTGTGTGTGTGTGTGTGTGTGTGTGCGTGTGTGTGTGTGTGCGTGTGTGTGTGTGTGTTTGTGTGTGTGTGTGTGTGAGAGAGAGGGGGGGGGGGGGGGCTCCCTTCACAGCCAATAAGTGCTCCAGAATCCCTGGAATCTCTGGAAGTGAGAATGTGGGAACGTTATAGATGTGAGTAATCTTTCTGTTGTGCAGCCCCTGTTTCCAAGCTTCCAGAGATGTGTGGCTATAAGAGGAGCAGCGTGGAGCCAGCTAAACCTGGCATAGCACCCTGGAGTCCAAACTGGGACTTCTGAGAAAGCCTGCCTGTCTGTCTGTGCACAGCTTCAACAAGCAAGAAGCCCGCAAAACACATGGCCAACAGAAACCCTGGCATACACGATAGCGGTGGTGTATATGTAGCTTCTCGGCAGCAAGGCGGCCTCATCAATGGCCACATAGTGTGTGTGTGTGTGTGTGTGTGTGTGTGTGTGTGTGTGTGTGTGTGTGTGTGTGTGTGTGTGTGTGTGTGTGAGTGAGTGAGTGAGAGAGAGAGAGAGAGACAGGCAGAAAAGAGAAGGGTGCAGTGATTAAAGATGTCGGTATTTTGACATAAGGTTATGTTATGTTGTATAATGGATTACAGGCACTGTATAATGGATTACGCTCCGTTATCATGACCAACCAATACTGTGTTGAACGATAATCTCGTCATATCGCCCGAGCCGATAATGGAGTCTGTTAGAAAGTGTCTCTCAGTATTTGTACTCACAGCTGAGCGGCAAACAGTCGGCTCATCTTCGCCACGTGCTCGTTGTCATCCATGTCGCTGTCCCCCTGGTCCCCACTCAGCTTCCTCTTGGTGGGGCTGATGGGAGGAGGACCCGTCCTGTGGTTGGAGAGGGAAGAGGACGATGAGGAGGACGAGGACGAAGAGGAGGAGGAGGAGGAAGAGGACAGAGACAGGGACTGGAGTCTGGGGTCCCCCCTCAAAGCTGCTTCACCTGAGAAGAGGAGACAAGATAAAAGAGAGGGAGAGAGTTATTATTAGTGATGTTGAGCCTCTATTAAAGTTCAAAGAGGAAGATATTCTAAACCAGCACAATCAAAAAACAAGAGTACCGTTAAGTTTGAATACTTTTGCTCATTTCAAAACATGGCTGAGTATGAACTGGTTCCTGTCAACTGACATGCTTACACTTCCAAAAAAAAAGGTGCTTAGCCATGGGTGTACAATTATGGTAATTAGTCAAAATTATAGTATCTTCAAGCAGAAGGCAACTGTTTTATTGCCACTTTAAACACGCTGACCACAAACACTACTTCATGACAGTGTTACCATACATGCCGTGTTCCAGCTCAAACTTTTGAATTTGTGTTGACTTATGCAGTTTGCTGAGTGAGGCACAAACCTCTGGCATAAACTAGAGTATCTGGTTAGTAATGTTTTGGAAGAAATAGTTGCGGATGGCTTCTGCATTCGTTTCAATGCGGTGCGTGAACTTTTTCTCTCCGCTAACCTGCAGTCTTGTCCCGGTACAGGAGGCCTACAGAGCAGCCAGTGAGTGGGAGTAAGAGCGAGAGAGAATCAGGAAAACTACCACTGGCTCCGTCTCAGCTCGGGGACTTTCCACTGCTTCAACCTCATGTATCCGTCTGACTTTTCCCAAACAAAACATAAAGCCCAGTGTAAAAAAAACCATTCCTACAGGCAGTTCTCTCCTGAACTACCTCTCATACTTTTTAGCAACACAAAGTGTTTTTCCTGTTTAACGTTAAAACTAATTTAATATTACAAATGCCGTTTTTCCAGGCATTAGCGTTGGAGGATTAACTCGCATCAATGTTTAACGCTTGTGCTTATTCTGCTACTATTATAAATGACTCAACTTTTTTGACAGGCATTCGTGAATAAACCAAAAGGCACAACGTAGTAATACATCTGTTTCAAATGACTGATTCTGAGGATCTAAATAAATGGTGATTATTTCACAACATTACAAAAGTGATACTTTAAATGCTGCCAGCAGCATAATACTGTACCGCTTGTTCACTGCATTCATTTTCTAAATCACTAGAGGAAGTTTCCTGTAAACTAGAGTGGACAGAGTTCTTTCGGAGGAGAGACAACAGGGACTTTTTGGGTGCATGCGGTCGTAAACAACTGTATCATTAAGTCATACATACACACACACACACACACAATGAAAAGGCTTTGTGCTGGTGTGCTCTATTCCTCCACTGTTCCTCTATGTATGTTTAGTTTGAGCACGGCCTCCCAAACACAGCAGCAGCTCCTCCCCCTCTCCCTCTCTCTCTAGCATGTTCCTGCTAGCCCCGCTGTGTACCATGGCAACAAGGGTGACATCATTGTGTTTGGCAGGACAGAGGGCTGGCAATAAAAAAAAAAGAAGGGAGACTGTGACACCACACCGTCCAATCAGGATCCAGGACACATAATGGCTCGTTAAGAGGTTCAGGAGTGAAGTGCTCAACAAGGAGTGAATCCCTGAGAACAAACAGGACATCTGACCGTTTAGAGTCACACACTGATGACCCAACTGCTGTTAACCTGAGCAACGTTACACTCAGGTACCAGTTAGGTACTCCTGTCTAAAACTAACGCAGCCTTGCAATGAATTCATAGATGATGATTCTAGTCTGTGATGCAGTTTTGTAAAAGTCTGAACACAGAGTTAGACTGCATTAGTGCTAGCTATAGATTGTATTAAAAAAAGCTAACCTGTGTGAGGCATGCCTCTTTCACCAATACAGCATGTTAATAGTAAAATGTAAACATATCATTGTAATCTAATAATATGTGCACACAGCAGCAGGCAAAATGAACTGTAGAAATAGGCAGAAGCACAAAAAGTCAATACGAGAAAGGACTCTATCTGTTCTACATATTTGTTCATTATAAAGGACGCTGCAATATTTCGCTAAAACGCCATTTGTTTTGTTCAATGAGCAGACAATCAGTGGAAGTAGGGCTGTAGCACAGAAGTAGAACTCCACTATCCTCTCTGCCCTCTCAGTTCATCAGGTCCATGTGATCAAAGCCTGTTTCTCTTGACAGAACTTCAAACAGCTTGGAATCAGGATGAGATTGGATTACAAAAAGAAGGTCAACCCCTCTATCTCTTCATTTCCCTCTCATTTTCTCCCTCTCTCCTGTTTCCCCTTGAGGTACTTAAAAAAGGATGAGTCCAAGCATGCCCTCTTCTCTCTCTCTGCAAAGCAGCAGCTCGGTTATTTTTGGCTGAGTTTCTCTGTAACCTGAACTTGGCCCTCTGGGTTGCCTGTATTTTCTAAGTCCATTGAGGTTTTAGAGCTTTAAACGCTTAAAAAAGGACATAGAAGAAGAAAAAAAAAAAAAGCTCTTACACAGAAGTTGTTGTCTGTGTGAGCTGAACTTTTAAACCGGATGTCAGATTGGTTTGATCTCTGACAGACGAGCGAAAAGGAGAGCAAGACAGACAGACAAAGAGGAAGAGACGTTTACAAAAGTAGGTGGCTTTAAGGAGGTTTTCAACCTTGTTTATTTCCCACCGCTCAGCAGGAAAAAGCGACAGTCAGCATTCCCCTGCACCCCTCCCACCCTGCAGGCCTACAACTGATAGCAGCTTCACAGAAAGAGAAAGGGAGAGCTGGAGAGAGAGAGAGAGAGAGAGAGAGAGAGAGAGAGAGAGAGAGAGAGAGAGAGAGAGAGAGAGAGAGAGAGAGACGCATGAACAGACGGACTGACAGAAACAGACGGAGAGCGATAAAACATTGCATATTACACATATCCTAATATTGATATGTATATCAATTACACAGCAGGCTAAAAACAACCATTTTCAAATATATAAATCGACGGCAGAGTATAATGTGGTTGGGAAATACAATAGTTAGAAATGAAATGAGAGCAATCAGCTGGTATGAGATTGGAGCAATTGTTTCGAATGACGCACATGCAGGCGACTTGGCATTGGTTATTATTAAACCAATGGACTTTCCTTCGTCAATTACTGTCACAACAATGTAATAATGTATGATACACCGGGCTCTAAAGGGCACACAGGATAAGGTTGAGAGTCACAGCTTTTGGTCTTAAACAGAACTTTGTCAGTCAAATTAATGTCAGAAGGGGTGTGTCCATAACCAAAGTAACACACCTGGAATTACTACTAACTTTTCTTTCAACTATTGCCAATACACACCGATGTCTGATTCTTAATGTTGTTAAATTGTACATTCATGCACAAGAAAAGTCACAGAGGAACCTGGATGTAGATCAACGTCTTTATAATTGACTGTCTATCAGCCCCAGAACAACAGACGTCAGTGAAATGCTTCTTGCTTTTAGATTGCTTCGACGAGATGCTTCCTGTATTCCATTTCACATCCTTCCAAGAATTGACCTGATCCTCAAACAAATGATTATTTTGTCACATGCTGTATTAACACACAGAACACTTGTCTTGATCAGAGGAGGATTTGTGTTAAAGTGTAATAAGCCTCAAAGCACTAGGTGGTGGTTTGATAAAGCCAATTATTTAAGTTCATGCCAGTTTTTGACTGTTAACATGATGTGGCGGTTGTATAGTTATAATATAATATATTCAAAGTGATGGATACTCACTATGGACACACAGAGTATTGGTGATGTTGTGTATGTTTTTTCTGAATTCATGTCGTAACATGTCAGATCAGTTAGCAGCCAGCAGCAGCAGCTAAAGCATGGGACTCATGGTCTCTACGGTAGCAGTATGTGCGCAGTTTGTCTGTTGTGAGGAGACCCAAGTTAAGTTCCTGTGTCTTGCCTGTCAGCCAGCTGATGATTATAGTGAAGGGGGTTAGCCCCAAAGTCAGCAACAGCTCTGTCTCAGGCGCACTTAAGGTGGACTGAACTTTAAGGTGGACCAGCGCTATTCTCCTTTAAAGTGACAAGCTGCTCCTCTGAAGCTTTTAATGTTTCTTTTAACTGATAAATTAATTGGAGGGTTAAACGCTTGGATATTAACATCCCCATTGCTAACTCTGTTTGTATCATGAAAGCACAATGTTGAATGTTAAAATGTCAGCAACAGCATCGTGTAGTATATTGAAATTGTTATAAATCAGAAAGTGAAGAACAGCTAATGAAACTAAAAACATGTTTTCAAAGTTATTTTTTAGAACTGTAACGGTATTATTAAGTACTCATATTGGTACTTGGTATCAGCAAATCAAAAGTAAGTACTTGTAAAGATCAGTGCATCCCTAAACTGCACTTGTGAATAAATGTTGACAATGACAACAGTGTAAAAGTTTCAGAAAACAAAGGAAGCTCCAGGGACAGAGTACCAGTATATATGAGCATTTATTTGACGGGGAATGTATTTTGAGTATGTGTGCTCATGCATACAATAACAAGTCAGCACAGCCACAATATCACAAAGCTCATCCAACCCCCTTCTTGGCTCGACATGTTTGAACATGAACGGCTTTTCTTTCACTATTTCTTTTTTTTTTCAGGGTTGGCTCTTTTCCCTCTTCATTTATATTTGTTTTCTTACAAAGTCAGTTTGATGATGGAGTCAGTTTTTAGCTCAGTCAGCTCAACACAACCCTCACACACGATAAAAAAAAGCAAACAGAAAAACCAATAGATGGGCTAATCATGTAGAGATGAGCTAAAGATAGAAATAAAGCATTGTGTCTAAACACATCACCTACAAGAGACGCCCAGAGGATACACAAGTATAGAACCACCATAGTAGCATCCTCCCATATTCACTGCTGTAACTTTCTTCACTGAGAAAGACAGGATTACACCTGAGAAAGATGATTTGCAGTGATACAAAAAAAACCCTTCTGATTGACTTCAATCCAAAGCCATGAGCAGTCTTATCTGCTGCACTAAAGAATGATCTTCACGGTCACTGAAATTTCTCAAAAAGTAACACGTGTGCCCAAAACCCCTGAGCAAAACTTGAAAAGTCACATGCCTAAAAGAGCAATCATTTTGGGTCAAACAGGAATTGCAACACAACACTCCCCCCCCCCCACAAAGCACTGAAACAGACAAAAGTACAGCTCTGTTGACAGACACCATAATCACATGCTCAACCACTTAAAAAAAGAGACATGTTTCGTCTATAAAATGGCACTTGGCCACCTGCCAAACTGCCTCTGTGACCCTCCCTCAAATCTGCAAAACGGGTTTTCAGTCGCACAGTCTTAATAGGAGTGCTATTAAAAGTTCATATGTTACATGTAGAGAAGAGCTGCTAACTGTGGCACGGCAGCAGTGTGGGAGAAGCAGGGTGATACACAGCAGAGAGGGAGAGAGGAGATGAGAAGATCGGTTTGTAATGAAAATGTTTAGCCAAGTCGCCTAAAACAATAATCCTAACATTTGTTCTACTAGGTCCTGTGTATTTGTTGCAGTTCATGACAAAAAAAAAAGCTGACTTGAGTAGACTACTTTCTTTTCAGTGCTGGAGGTGATTTCTGCATGTATGATATAAAGCAGGAACAGAGGACACAACTTGTATTAATGCCCCAGAGAGACAGAATGATATTTTACATGCGAGCACTGACTGTAGAGCACAGGACAAGAGCTGCACTTCTCCAATAATCAGTCACTTTGCTAATAAGCTTCTGCTCTGTGTGTTCATGACATAACAAGAAATGATGCACTGCTCATGCTAAAAAAAGACAAGAGCAAATAAGAGAAGAGAAAGAGAAATACCAGCCCTTACCTAATAGACAACTGGGTCAAATCAATAAACACACCGTGTCAATACGTGAGATAGTGTCACATCCTGATACAGCTAAAGCCAGACATTTAACATACATCACAACGTTAGGAATGCAAGAGCTTGATATGAATAATAAGAGAGCAAAAACTCTGAAAATTGAAGAAAACTGAGCAACTACCATGAGTATTATAGAGGGAATCAGCCACAGGAGGAGAGCCATGAAATTACGTAGCTAACGGTTAAAACTACGCTCCATGGGAAATATAAGTTAATGTTTCCAATAGCATGTTAGCACCAAGTTCAAACAGTTGAAAAGGGTTATAACCCATTTAACTACATATTCATAAGTCGTTAAAAACTCAATTAATCAACATGTGTTGAAAGGAACAACTTCTCTCTGCAGGGCTCGTGAAAGTAACAGCTAAACGTGAGCTTCAGTGAGTTGAGTGAAAACTTCGCTCCACCATGTCGCTAACGTTTACAACTCACAGCGTTAACGGACACTTCCGAGTATTTTTAAAAACACAAACCGGCCAAAACCGTTCACGTTACCTTCGTAGCAGAGAATGCCAATGTTGTTGTTCATTTTGTCCAGGTACTGGTAGTTCAACAGGTCCATTTTCGTTAGAAGCATTTATCGAGTTTTTACCCCCCAAAAAAGACCAGCTTTTTCTTCTTCTTCTTCTTCTTCTTCTTCTTCTTCTTCTTCTTCAACTCTCAAGCGACGGTCAAAAAGCTAAAGGCCCAGCCTCCAACTTTTGTTTTCAAGAAACCACTTTAATAAAAATTAAACCCGAAGAGTATTGACACCGAGCCAAGGATACTTTTAAAAAAAATAATAATAATATGGGTAAAATGTATCGCGGTGATAAGAGTAGAGAAGAGTAGCGTCAGTTGTCCTCACAGCCAGCTGTAAGTCGACTGCACTGACACGCAGGCTATGCTCGGTATGACTGCTGCGCTGCACCAGCGGTTTGCTCTGGAGTGGAGAGAAGCGCACTGGGCATGCTCCATAAATCCCTGGAGCGCCTCAAATATCAGGGAAGTTTAACGTGCAAGATCAGTCTCTCCAAACACATCCGGACACCCAAAGCGCTGCAGCCATCCCATGTTAACTTTTCCAGGGAGGTATAAAAAAAAAAAAAAAAGAGTGGCCTCAAATAAAGGACTAAATGCTGTAGTTTTGACACAGAATATTAAAAAGGTATCGTTATTGAGTAACTGCATGAAGTCCCTCTAAGAAGATAGAAGTGATAATTGAGGAGATTAGTATAACTTTATCGCAGGGTGTGAGTCCCTGCAGGACTAATATAGTGATAGGAGAGAAGTATATAAAGATAGATAAGTCAGTGTAAACTTGTTTGAAGTTATTAGAGCGTGAAGGTGAGACAAATAAAAGGTTAGATGAAAAGAGAGGGACGGAAAAACGTTTAGGGGGGATACTTGTAATATTTGTTTCTTCTTTTTTGACAAAGATGGTGGTTTCCCGCAATCTACATTGTTTTTTTTTATTTGTCAGGCTTCTTTCAACAGAATATAATATTAGATTAAGGTTGGATTTTTATTTAATACCAAGATTACCCCTCTGGTAGGGTATAAGGACATTAAGCGAAACATGTTAAAAGGAAAAACAATGTTGATTTATATATTCTATGTGCAAAGAAAATCGCCTATAGCCCTATAAGTGGAGGGTAAACTTCCATGTACATGTCAATGGATATGAAAAGTTACCCAGGCCCAGTAACTATCCTCAGTCTCAGCGTGGTTCTCTCCTGCCCTCTGGTGCTTAAGATGGGCTATTCCCAGGTTCTGTCTTCAATAAAGCGGACCGATGTGGATAAAGCAGGAGGCAAACGGGATGAAAAGAGGAAATAGACGTCACCATAGATGCATAGAATGTGAATGTTACATGGTTTGTGTGGACAGTTTCCTCTGGGTGAGAGCATAATGAGCAGGGTGTGGCTGAGCTTTAGAGCATGAGTTCAGACACAAACACGCATTTTCCATGTGTGTGCTTTCGTGTGACACATACCCACAAAACACACAAGACCGGGGAAATGGGAAGTCAACATAATAAATACTTACAAAGTACTGCATTCTTAATAGGTAAGACCCAGCTTTGAAGTAAAAATTGAATATTTCCTCAAAGCAATAGAAATGACTCAGAAAGTTCTGTATTGTTGTCCCTTCATTCAGTCTTGCACCCAAAGCTCTTTAATACCTGTGAGCAAATACATCAAAAGAATAAGGTATAGTGATAATAAATCATGAGAAAGCCAAAGCAGGTGAAAAGGATTTCAGGCAGTTGGATGTACTTTTAAAGCTCTGTAGACTACATTTAAGGGGACAAAGTAAGAGGGAAAGTTATGGCTGCCTCGCGGGCCTCGGCCTCACTAAAACATGCATCTCCTGACTTCTAACACGGCTCAAAACTGGATTAACAGACTAATTATACGGAGGGTTTTACCCGCCTGGTCTCTCGTCTACACACAGGCCACAACAACAAAACCAACAAAGACAGAATGTGTGCCCGAACACTCTCATACATCTAACCTACCCTACCTATCTTTAACGCCTCCCCCCTCCTCTCTCATACACTCACAAGCACATAAACAAAAGGCCTCTCCCGTCCAGTCCTCCCCCTCTAACGGCAGCTCAGAACTAAGGAACACGGCTCCTGTCTCATTGGATACCCATTGTTTCCAGGTTCACACACACACACACACACACACACACACACACACAACGAGGCTCAGTGCAGACAGAGAGGCCATTCAGTGGGACCGCTTCTACTACAGCTGGTGCTGCAGATTACAACTAACTCAGATTGGCTGAACTCAAAGCAGTGCATCGAAAAAAAGTAAGAGGCTGAAGCTGAAAGTTGTTGCTCAATTCACATTGTACTGTGTGTGAGAACATACAAGTGTGCGGGAAGTCAAAATAAAATTGGCAAAGGCATTCCGGAGTTCCAGATTGGTCGATGTCCCAACTTTTGAGGAAGTGTAAACCACAACGCTGTGATTAGACAGCTCAACTGGTTCAGATGGCAAGCAGAGTGCATCCATAAACACAAACTCATAAGTCACTAAACTTGAAAACAAGAAATCATTCTCTTTACTGGAGAGGAGGATGAAAGACAGTCAGTAACAGACTAGTGCCCCCATATGTCTGCCAGACCTCTGCACATCAGCTTAGCTTAGTCTTGCTTCTAGATGCATAACGTGTTTCCCAGTGACAACATGCTCATTTCTCTTGCAATTATCACGAACACTTGACTTCAAATGGACTTAAAAAGGGAAGAAACAGTCTTGAACAGGGTGTCTTTGTTCTGGCTTGCATGCTGTAAGATTGAATAAGTATACTAAGGAGATTAATGGTTACACAACAAGTTGGTGAAATTCCACCTTTCTTCCATAGGGACAAGTCGGTACAAATAACATGGCCTGCAGTGGTAATAACCTTTCCTCATCACCGTTTCCACATCTTGCCTTCGTCAGCATGACTCAAAAGTAAAGAGCTCGCTGTGGGGCTGATATTCTATTGTGATGCCCGGCTGCAGCTATAGTGATTGCCGCTGTTAGAAAAGTATCCGCGTAATTGAATGCAAACTTCTTCTTTTTTTTAAATAACACCATAATCATTTTAATAAGCTATTTCAATGAAAATCTGAATAATGATGTACAAATTATCATTCCCTCTAATATCGTAAATAACATTGCAATATCAGTCAAAATTATATTTTTACAAAATAAACTGCCTGAGTTGGACCTTGGTAGTCTAGTTTGATTTCTACTCTGGTGCACTTAATTAGCAGCGTTTTACTTAATTTAAAAATGAAATGGATACAGGCTCTATTAATGCACTCACCCATTCACCCAGGTTTCATTTCGCGGCGTGAGTATACAACTGCTCTTCATCTCCAGGACAGAGTTCCTGCCTTCCTGTCATTATCCTCGTTACTTCCTGCATGTCTATTTATTTATTTATCTAATCTATCATGCCAAGGCGCTACCACACCTACCTAATCCCCTGCGGTGTTGTGTGTCTCTCCGAACAGGTCTGGGCTTCTCCAGGGAGCGGGTGTGTCTGGATAACAACAGCACACAGGCCAGGTGGTATTCATTCTAATGCTTCATTAACACGCTCCGCTGTTGTGACACAAACACTGACGAAATAAAAGACCACAGGATGATGGTAGAGAGTGTAAAGAAAGCCCAACTCGCTTCTGATTTTCTCACCTTTTCCTGCTTCCTTTCCTAGAATTCAGTCTTTCCATTTGTTTACATAACTAAACTATGTTTATGGCTTGTTGAAAATGAATGAAAGAGGAAAAACTTAGTTGTAGGTTCCTCAAGTTGGTCTTAAACTTTATTATAAACACGATCCTTAACAAGCCAGAGTGGAAGAACAACTTATACACGGGAAGAGATCAAAGGTCAAATCCTTGAATCCGTCTGTTGAAATACCACCACACTATTACAGGCTTTGTTTACATGGTGACATAATGCATTGAAGACGTTTATCCCCTCGGAAAAGTCTTGGCTCAGCTCTTGTTATCAGGGCGGTTACATAACTGTAACTTTTACTCAAACCTTGAGGCTATAAAAGGTTTGATTACACAAATAATGTCTTCCAAACACCTGAGTAGGAAAGACCTGTGTTACAAGTTACGGACATTTTTAACCTTCTTCAAGACAAACTTTTTACAAATCCTGGACGGTTTAATCAGATTGCACATTTAAATGTCCCTGCTTCTCAAAAGCCACCAGATGAAGAGCCACATTTTCATCTTTCTGTGAAGACATTTACATTATCTTCACCGTATTCAGAGACAGAATTACACAGCAGCACAGAGACGCCATGGCACAAAGTTCCTGGGAGCGTTTGAATAAAAAAAAAATGAAAATCCTAAATACAGACTCTCAGAGGAGGAAATATCAGGTTACTCCACCGAAACAATGCTAACAGGTGATTGTGTGAAAGTGAAGCTGTTTGTCATTTGCCACCATTGTGTTGTCTGCTCTTTAGTCTGCACTCCTTGCTCTGTTGATTTAACAATAATATCTAAACGTCCATCCTGAACCTCTTCTTTCCTCCAAATCTTTTTTTCCTCTCTCCGTCTGTTTCCGCATCCCCCTCCCTCCTTATGGCTCGCCTGCCAAATTTTGTTTACAACACAAACACGAGACAGGCGGTGGCTGCGCTCTCACGCTCGGGCGATTTGTGAGGTTGGATATCTACTGTGTGTTATTACAAGTATGCAACTGCCTGGAACACAACTCAGATCTGAGTGTGAGATGCAAATTGTTTCAGAGCAGCAGAGACTCAGATGTCTCGTATTGGTAACAGGAAAACGCGTAACATATTTATTGTACACGGCACTGACTCCTGTTTGAACAGAACATTCATAAAATACAATTTGGGAAAATGATGTTGTATAACTTTGACATGAAAATGTGAGTATGGTCTGTTTTGTTAATAATTAAAGGAAGACCAAGCAATTTGAAATGCATAACACGAAACAGACCTTATTTCTGGTACTGGAAAATGATCCATGCTTTTCAGGCCAATGGGACCCTGTGATAACATTCTTGTCATGCTAACAATTAGGTGGTAACAATCTGACCCCAGGGGCTTATTGGCTAAGACAGATCCTACGTGGGACAGCAGGCTCTGTGCCATTACCACACTCATGTTCTGCATCTGTGCCTGGATTATAGCCTCGGCCTGCTCAGATGTCGTCAACACACCTTTATCACTGGAGGCCGAGCATTAATCAAATCAACTGATTTCACTAAAGCTCAGTCTGTCTCAGCAGGAACACTTTTTTAGCACTAAAAAAGGTTAACTGTGTGAATGGCTTTGCGATCCGGTTTCATTTCATTCTCAGTAACTATGGTGAATGCTATCGAAAAGAGAGGCATGCAAAGTATGTGTGGTCAGCACAGCTCTGAGAAAAAGTTCCCTCGCTAAGACAGCAGAGCTGGTTTGGGATCAGCAAGCATGGAATTTACTGAGGGCAAATGTGGTACATGAGTTATTTAACATTTTAGCCAATATTAAGAAAAGCAGCCATAGCCACAACAAGTTGAAGCAATCACTTTTGTCAGATGAGGACCCTGAACCCGAGACTATTTGACTCAGGTATGTTGATGTACAGGTGGGAGTGAGAAGCTCCATCTATGAAAAGTAGTGGTTAAAAAAAGTATGAACAATTTGACCTGTACAGTGTGGTGGACGACTTTTCAGACAACCTTGATCTAGACTAAA
Source organism: Cebidichthys violaceus (assembly GCF_023349555.1). Taxonomy (NCBI): domain Eukaryota; kingdom Metazoa; phylum Chordata; class Actinopteri; order Perciformes; family Stichaeidae; genus Cebidichthys; species Cebidichthys violaceus. The sequence continues at coordinate 5,376,042 of NW_027176340.1, read as the reverse complement.
AGACCAGATATCCACCTATCTTTGTGTACACTTTCAGCTATATATTAAACAGCCAGCGGGGGAGGGCAGGGTGTATTGTTATATAATGTATTTGAAAAAAAAAAAAAAAAAAGTGCAATCAGCTGAAAAGCATCAAATGTACCAGAGGAGACATTTGTATTACTACACCCACACTAGGAAGGCCTTTCAAGGGAATTCAACAAATCAGATCTTGGTTAACTGTTTATATCGAACATTTCTAACAATCTGTAGATGGAACAACAAACAGCCGGTGAAAAACGTCTTTTCTAGCTACACAAAACTATTTTAGAAATCAGACAAAGTGCAAAAACCAGTTGGCTTGTTTAAAAAAAAAAAAAAGGAAAACAGCAAAGATAGTAAAAGTATTACTGGTATATAAATATCCATGTGGAAGAAAACAGCAACATACCTTTTTTTAAGTCGAAGTGGAAAACAGAAATGCTTGAAAAACAAGGTTGTATTGTATTTAACCTTGTGACCCTTTGACACTTGAACTTTGACCCTGTGACCATGGCGGCCCCTTGCCCCTTCATTCCTAATGGCCGCCCACTAAACCATGACGATAGCAAAGCAGGGACAATGACGTAAGTGTGTGTGTGTGCGTGCGTGAGTTGAACTGCAGAGGGGAGTCTATCTAGAGGACCGGAGAGATGAATGTGGGAGGAGGGTAAGACAACAACAGATAGACTGATGGTAAGGAGGAGTGACTGGGAAGCCGTCACTTCCCACAACCAGCTTTTCATTCATCTTGAATGAGAAGCAATGAACAGATTTATTTACACGTAATTTACATTCAAACCAAGCTCGCTTTGAGAAGCACGATTGTCTAATGAGCAGCACAGACAACCCGACCCGAGAGAGACTGATGCATTCAATAACCCATTTACCAAAAATGTCAAACCCTTGCTGTAATGTATGTAGGCTGCAGTTTCACTATATTCACATCAGGACAAAGCAAGAGCGAGCATGTTCTGTCATTTGCCAATATGTAAAAACACTCACCGATAATAACACAGAAAGATTAAAAAAGTTAAAATTCAAAACAAACTACTAAAAATATGAATAGACATACTGATTTGTTAAAGTGAGTTTGACCCTGAGGAAGTTTGAGGTGCAAAATGTCATGTAGAATGTTTGTACGTCAACTGTCCCGCCGTCTACCTGCACACCTGCCATCAATCAGCTCGTCACGTCTCCCTGCCCTGCACACACACCTGTCAGCAATCTACTCATCAACTTTATAGTATATCAACTCTGGCTTTACTCCTACTCCTCACCAGATCATCGTCTCAGTTACTGTGGTGGTTCACGCTTCAGTAGTTTCCAATGTTTTCGTTAAGAACTTTTGCCTGCCGACACCGCTGAACAGTCCGTCTTCCACCATCACTTTCACCCCAACTCCCTTCACTGTGGTCTCACAATAAATCCTCTACAACGTCACCTGCCTCTTGTCAGTGTCTTGCATTTGGGTCCACCATACTATCGGATCATTACATAATGAAGCGGTGTATCTTGTTGTTGTTTTTGGTGGGGAGGGTCCACAGTATTCTGCCTATCAATGCATCAGGAGCTCCTGCTCTTCCTTCGTTTTTTATTCCACAATGGCAGATTGTTCTCAACTCTGTCCATCACAGTGCCACAGCATGGCTAATTACAGTGTAGCCCCAGTTATGCTTTATCATTTGACCCTTTCCCAACCAATTAGGAGCACCCACATGCACCGACTCCTGTTTTGAGGCCAGTAATACCTCACTTCTTGTAAAAGTCTTCTGTGGTGACACAAAAAAAAAAAGATTAGACACACAACGAGCAGGAATGTAACAATGAAGTCACCGTTAAAGTTTAACGAGTTTTACCCTGCACGTTGTCTGTACATCACTTTAACCCAGTCATCACGACATCGTTATCGCACTCATAAAACTTTTTCTGATAACCAAGAGTCATCTACTGCAGACTCTTTGACCCACACACACACACATACACACTGATAGCAGGCGATAGCTCAAACACTGTTAACAATTAATGACATCATAGTACCCCATTTATCAATAAAACAGCAACGGGCACCGACAATAAAATAGGCAGTAAAACCTTGGTGGTGTTTGAGACAATAGAGCACAGTCTTTAAAGCATACACGTCTACATACTCACACACACACACACACACGTACACAACAGCATGCACACTACACAACGACACTAAATGACAGTGTGCTCCACTATTTCCTTTGTATTATCTATGTTATATTTGCTGCAGACTTCTACCGTGAACTTTTAGTCGGATATAAGAGTCAAGATATAGATATTAGCATCATGGAGGGCCGCAGCAGTTTCTCTGAGCGTCTAATATTTACGCGGATGGGTTTACATTGGAGTTAGTTGAAAGCCCGGTACGTCTCATACAGACACTAAAGGGTGTCTTGTGCATCGGTATCAGGGCGTGATAAAGATTTGGTATTCGATAACCTGGGAATGAGACCGGGCAAATTTGACTGTGTGAAGAGTCCCTTCTCAAACTCTGGGCCTAGACATGTGAAATTACTTGGCTTAAATTATTTGTTTAAATATTTACCGTTTCTACTTTTAATGTATGAAGTAGTAAAAGTGGCACTGTGGCTGCTTAGTTGCTGAGATTGATACCACTTTTATATCTTTGCAGTATAGAGCAACAGCCAGAGGGCAGTTAGCTTGATTTAGCGTAGCATTAAGACTGGAAACAGCTAGCCTACCTCCGTCCAAAGATTAAAGAATCCGCCGTGACAGCACCTCTAAAGCTCACTAACTAATCGTTTCATTTATACAAAAAAACACTGCCCTGAAACGACAGGTTTTACACTTTATGTGCCCGGCTGTTTCTTGGCTGGCAGCAGCGACTTCGAGGAGTTTTGTTGTCATCATGAGGTTGCCAAACAACCAGCAGGTCCTCCAGGAACTATCAAGCTATTCCTATTACATTGTTTATTTACCCTAGATGTTGAACCCACTCACACAGCTTGTTCTGGTTTTACCTGCGGTGCTGAGAAAGAAGGCAAGTTGTCAAAATGCCCAAGTTTGCAGCAGAAATACATATGTTTACAGCCTGGTACAAAAGAAGTTATCTCTTCTTAAAGTTATCTATAATTAGTGACAGGTGCACGCCTCGGCTTCATCGATGATCCACCTCTTTGCCCATTTGTTGAAGTGGCTGGGAATTAGGCTGTGTTGTCACTGCCAAGATGGCGACGGCCGGAACCGCCGACTTTGAGCGTCGCAACGGCTCTTCAGAAACCTGTGGGTGACGTCACGGAGACTTTGCCCATGTTGTATACAGCCTATGGTTTTAATAGTCCTGTAAAAAGGATAATTTTGTTGTGACTGACTGGGTTACTAAAACGTCCAAAGACCACATCATGTGTGTAAATTGAAGCTCTCCGCAGGGAAGATGAGTAACAGAAATGGAGGCATGCTGCTCCCCATATGTATGCTTACACATTCATGTCTAGCTGCTTAACACCTGTGTCATATCACACAGGAAGTACGGAGGAATATCTGTCAAAAACGTGGACAAGCTGGAGGGCAAACCCACTCCTTGCTGGAAAAGATCCACACGCACCCAAAAAGCCCAACCCATCCCACTCACAAGCATGAGTCCTCCTCGGTCAAATTACCTCCCACTGAGAATACTGTTTGCCTCCAGCAAGGTTTAGACAAAGTGATGCAAGCTCTCCAATTTCCCTTTCAGTGTTGATGTGTCTGTACACCACCGAGCATCGACAAGCTTCGACTAGTTTCGACTGAGCGGACTAACACGGCACCCTTAAAAAAAAAGTTTGAAATGTCTGATTAACCAAGCTTGCAGTAGTTCATTTATATACAACCGAAGACACTCACAGACTAGGACTCCATGATCGAATTGACCAGATTCAATTACAGCTCGCCCGCCTGGCCCACGTCAAAATCAGATTTCATGAAGTCTATTCAATAAACATAAAAGCGATAAACACAGACACTACAACGCTGTCCAGATGTTGCCCTCAGTAGGCCATCCAACAAGACGAAGATAAAAGCGATGGAAGTCACAGTTCAAGCCGAGTTGCTCAGTCATAACCGTTGCTTGCAATAAGCAGAGCGAGAGCTTTGTGAACCCGCTCAGTGCCTGTCACACGTGTGAATTTATGTTCCTATAAAAATAACAGCCATGCTAACGGCTCTGCAAGGCTGCACTTAGGCACAGCAGTGCTTTGAATAATGCTAACACGCTGATGATTAGCAGGCATGATGTTAAACAAACATCACTATCTCAGTTTAGCTTGTTAGCATGCTAACATTTTCTGATTACCACGACACACAAAGTGTTGGACAACAGAAACTTAACAGAAAATGGCACTATATTAAATATCAGGTGATCACCTAAGTCGATAGGATTCCTCAATGCCACTAGCACGGCTAAATAAAATATAATACGGTTCTGTAGGCCATGGCTGTGGTGCCACCTCTGCCTCATTTTGATCAATTCCACATTGGGAAGTAAATCAATGGTAAATCCGGCTGTCTATTTCTGAAAGAAGTTCATTTAGCTCAATTTCAACACGCCGTTGAGCAGATTTAAACAATGGGGATCAAGTATTTACAAGTAAGCAATGACCAGATTTACTCACACCAACCCAAGACCTGATATTTGTACTGGAAATAGACAAAATAACTGGAACAAAAGGACAAATCACACAATCAAAGACAGCCTTGCAATGAATTCGATACATTTAAGATCAGAATATTCATTCTTTGTTGATACTGATGTTGAATCAGCTCTAAGTAGATTTTTGCTGCTGAAGTTTGTGGTGTTGTTATATCAGAATATATAATACTGTAAGGTTATTATTTATTTCAATTAAATTGTGTTGATTTTTTTTTGTCCACAAGCTACAGAATATTCAGCGCAAGAATAAGAGAGAACATTATAGAAGGGTCGGTTTTAATGGTTAATGGTTTCCCTTCACCAAGAGCTTGGAAAAGACTGGGTTGTTTGAACAAACCATGGAAACTATAACAATGAACGGGGTATTCTGTCAAAGTGTGTATTTGTGTTTTCTCGAAAACAAACAAGCGGGATTTCAGAGAACAGCATGTGTATCAATGCATGTGCAGAAGTAGAGCAGAGGGCACCATACAGATCTCAGCCAACCACCTTCTCCTGGCACCAGTTCTGCTTTTGTTGTGGTTCCTGTCAGAAACAAAATATCCATATTCCATCTCTTCAGTCGAGCCCTAAACCACTGGTCCTCTTTGAAAAGACTGGCTTTGATCCATCATCCAAGACACCAACAAGCATGGACAGAGCCTGCTGACTGGGAATGTTGCTAAAGCCACACTAAAACCAGAGAAATGACGCTAAAAAAATGCTACAAACAAACTAAATATGTCAATCTGTCCTTGGAGCTGAGCCTGTAGCGCAATCCAGACTGTTTAAGGTTGATCTCATATACAGGTTTGCTTCCAGGAAGGGTGGAGCGCACTGCAACATCTTCCAAGTAGCCACCAAAATTGCTATGGACGGTGGACAGCAAGTAGCTTTCCCCCGACATTCACCATTAAATATAAAGGCACAGATTACTTCACTGCTTCTTCAGTGCCTGAGTAATTACTGTATATTCAAGGTCAGGACTATTTGGCTTAAGCCCTGTGATTAGTGTTGTTCACAGGCAGCTTGTTTCAAACTCACTGACAGCAAGGATGAGCCCTACTGAAGCGTGTGCATGTGTGTGTGTGTGTGTGTGTGTGTGTGTGTGAGTAATGTCGTTAGTTTGGTTCCAGAAGTGGAGGGAACTTAACTTATTTGTTATGTTCATATCAATCTAGAAAATAACAAAGTATGCTAATGCTTATATCCAATGTGTGCATAAAAACAACAATGATAAACATTTATATCACGTCCTCTCGTTCCTCATCGGATTATAGTGGTTGGTTAGACGACACGGTTTTTTAAGAGATTTTAGTGAAAGTATCAGACTGTACGGTAAAAGTAAAGGGGATGTTGTCATCACAAGCATTGTGTGTGTGTGTGTGTGTGTGTGTGTGTGTGTGTGTGTGTGTGTGTGTGTGTCCCAAGGTTTTACAAAGTCCAAATTTTACATAGACAGTTTTTTTAGATAAGCACTCATATTCAAGCAGCCTTAATTAATCTGGGCCGAGGCCAACAATTCTATTTTGGGATATTACTACAGTATATTTTCCACTAAGCAGAGCGACCTCGGACCAATACATTATTCATGGGCTGTAATTCCATTTCCATCAAGACAACATTTGTGTAATTTCCTGAGAAATTCATTTCCAACAGAGATGGGTTATCTGCAGGAGTGTGGTTTAAATAAATTGAACAGGGCTTTTCATTTTAAGCTCTAGAGGTCGTGAATCACAGCACCGGTCCTGACGAGCCCCACTTGGTCCTTGGTTAGTTAGAGCGGCTGTTGGGAAGGCGGGGCCGAGCCTCTCCCTGTTCTGTGCTCTGGCATCAAGCGCTGCACAGGCAGCGCGAAGGCTCATCATAAATGCAAACAAGTAGGCAGAGGTTAATGACTCAGCTGCCCGTTGGCCTGGTTGGCTGACCAGCGTAGTAGGTTGGCTGGCTCACCCATTTCTCCTGCACCTTTGTGGAAGCAGGTCGAGTGCATTGTCTCTGAACAAAGAGGCCATGCACGACCCGCAACAAAAACTGACATCAGCGCAAAGGAAAAAAAAACAAAAACACTGCAGGGGAGCGAGGGAGGAGGGGAGGAGGGCTCCTAGAGCGAGGAAGCTGATATTCAAGCTCACTTAAGCCGCAGCATTGTGGGAACAAACCGGGTGACATGGGAGACGTTACAGCAGAAGCTCTTTCTAAATACTCCTGTTCTCTCAGTACACCAATGACCAGGAGTGAGTATCTGAAAAGTTCCTGTATATACAGTATACTGAATATTCTAAGTTGATCAATTAGCATGCTTCTGTGAAAAGACTTTAAAATGAGGAGCTTGAAAAACTCAGACTGAAATGGATGTAGCTTGCACTTCTACCAAATTAAAACATTTCTCTTAATTGAGTCCATACATTATTTGGCTTTCATTTAAAAATTCTAATTGTGCTCCCCGCTGATTGAGGAGCTTCAAATTTCTTCACAACAAAAACAAATTCAGATAATAAAATATAAAAAAATCCACCGGCTTGTTTTTCCTCTAGAGCGACAAATTAGGTTTAAGTGCTGCACAGCCAGAGGGCAATTATTAAATACATGACACACACACACAATCTGCTGAACAGCAGAAGAGAATATTATAAAAACAACAAACTAAACGTCCAGCTCCAAACAGCGCAGATCAATTATCAGTGGAAGCCACTCTGCTGGCTGAGGAGAGGCCTCCAGAATATTCTTTTTCAGCAACACTAGAAGTCCTCAGACATGATTTAGAGGAGGAGAGAGGAAAAGGCGGAAGAAGAAGACGGAGGCAGGGAGACCGAGAAGAGAATGAAAGATGGAGAGTTATCAGGAAGACAGCAACACGGACATAAAGTTAGAGACAGACAGTGATAGGCTGAGACGGAAAGACACTGACATGGAGGTAGAGACAGATAATGAGACGTAGATCCACCCCACCCTGATTCCGTGGAGAGCAGGTTAACACAAGCAAGCGGCCGAGTTAAAGAAAGCAGCGCTGATGGCAGTTGAGTGCGGTTGGTCTTATTTGCCTGTGTATCTGCTGCTGCGAGCTTGCAACGCACAAAGACTCCCATTGTCTCACGGCAGAAAACAGGGCCGAGGCTTACGGCTCAATATATTGCTGCACTTCATCGATGTCTAACGACGACTCTAATCGTTGGAATCGTTTGTCCACAGGGCACCTTTTAACAGCAAGACACAGAGGGTGGGAGCAAAACTGCTGACACACAAACACAAGCAGGAAGCTGGAAGTCTGGTGAAACTTACTCTCTTCTTCACTGGCATGGACAAATGACGCGGCTCTTGACAGGACATCCAGTGGTGTCTCCATGCTTGGACGCCTGTGGGACAGAGGGGAGGGGGGGGGGGCACTGTGCTGAGCATGAGAGCGGCTTCTAATACAACAACTAAGACAAGTCATTCAGAGCAAACGCATGGGGAAATCACTATTGTTCCCATAAAGCGGTAACATTTGAAATCTGCCAACACCAGAACTCCAGGTTACAAAAATGAGACTTTCATCAATAGCGTAGTTATATTAAAAATGTAAAACATTTATGCATATGCCAAACTTTTCGGAGCATCAGTGTTTAATGTCGTATTCTTAATGCAAGCAGCTAAGAAGGAACTTTGTCTAAGCAGGATACAGTCTTCCTTGATTTAGATTTACAAATATCGGATATTACATTATTTGTACTTTTTTAGTGTAGTAGGGGCCATACTGAACGAGTACTTTTGATACCTATTGCACTTTGCCAAAAATGCTTCTGTACTTTTATTGAAGGTTGACTTGTATTGTAGTATTTCTAACTTGTAGGGTTGTTCTTTAAGAAATGGTAGGAATACTTCTTCACTGTTATCGTCCTCTAGTTTGCAGAATGAATTGTGACCTTCCTGTGATATGTTGACTACAGAGCATTTTGCACTTTTAGCATTTTGGGGGGATTTTTGTCCTCCAGTATTGAGCCTCCAGTGTGACTTTACTATGTGAGGTATTTGTGGAGAAGAAGAAAAACTCTCCAGCGCGCTTCTCTTCCCTCTTTCTGCATTCCTGAGATACCGTTCCCTCATTTCTCCTCATTCCTCAAGGAAAAACAGCGCTTTAAGGACGATTATCATTAAATAAAACCACTTCCTGAATCTTCAGACCAAACTGCAAACATGTCAGGTTTGTTTGTCCTGTCGCTCGTCCCAACACAACATTGTGCGTGAAGAACAGCGACACACTTTTACGACCAACCCGGGCACTAATGAAACCGATTACTACTATTATTATTATTATTATTAATAATAATAGTAGTAGTAGTAGTAGTAGTGGTAGTAGTAGTGGTAGTGGTGGTGGTGGTGGCAAGTGCGTCCACTTTTATTCTCACCAGTGGTGTATTTATATCAGCGTGACTCAGTTCTTCCTCGTCTGCCCTTTAAGAGGTATCCAGGCAAAATACGAAAGAAACATATTGCTACTTAAATAAAAGTGATTATGTTTCACTTCTTTCCACCACATTCACAGTAGAAGCACAACTAAATGTCCCCGAACGAGGAGGAAAGCGTGCGGTTTGAGGGGGTCTCTAGACGTGAGAAAGTTTGGGACGCGTGAACCCACCAGTGCCGCTTCACGTCGTGAATGAAATCTCATATAACGACGCGGATGTTACTTCAGTGCGGCCGTATGCGCGTGTTTACATCGCTGCCTTTCGCTTACATGCGGACTATTTCGCAACAACTGACTCCCAGGGGGAGAGAAGGGGGGGGAAAAGAGCGCACTCTCATCCTACAAACGCGAAACAATGTCAGTCAGACACAACTTCATGTTTAGCAGCACATACCTCCTTCAAGCGCCACCTTGGTATCCTCCAGTATGATAATATCCACACAGGGAAAAAAATAATAATAAACAAAAACAAGATATAGGGTATATCCCACAGAGACACAAAACAGAAGCCGCGGTTAAGCGGTGCCGCATTCGAGACAACACAATAGTAGCAGAGCTGTCGGGACAAACTTGGTTGTAGGCTAAACGAGGAAGAGGAGGAGGAGGAGGGACGGAGGAGGGAGGACGGCAGGAATGCCTGGAATGATGGAATTCAGTTCCTAGCAGGTGGTGAAAGTGAAGCGCGCTGATTGGTGGAGGACCGAAGCGATGATATCAGCATACATTATGATAATAACCCATTGCATCACATCCTTCTGAGAGTCAGGCTGCTGTCACAGGCTTTACTACTCCGAGCTGGTGAAACATTTAGCAGGTGATTAAGGAGAGCTCTCCCGTCCTCAACGGCTACTTTATAAGTGCCTTTGTGCAAGGCAGTTAACCCTCAAGTTAATGTTTAATGTTTATGTGTGACCCCATTAGTTGTTAAACCTATCAAAGGTCCATATTAAATATATTGTATAAAGGTTTACACTGACAGCAGTCCCCTACTTAGCATTCGTAAGCAGCATATAAACATTTAACGAGATTTTACATTTCAGTAATAAGATGCTAAACAGTCATTTCTAAGTGCCTTATGTATTTATAATACATTACATTATAGTGGTGTATATATATATACACACACACAGGTATATAATGCAGGCAGATTGACTGGATTTGTTACAAATGCATCAGTGTATACAGCGTTTTACGTTGTAGCTGGTTTCAGTGAAGCTCATTTCTGCTACTTTGTACACTGTTAGGTTGTGTAATCCGCACTCATACATTATGTTTTGTAAAATGATCGTTTGTCTTGTATATAAAACTTTAACTTGCAACAGGACCAATATCTATAGCTGTCAGACGAATGGAGCGGAGGAAAAATACAAGATTTCCCTCCGATATGTAGAACTGTAAATGTACTTTCCATCACTAACAGCAGTTTCTCGGTTGTGCTGGGATTATGTGTGGTCAGAAAACAGTCCTGAAGATAGATATTATAAAACATGCAATAGATTACCAGTGAAAAAGAGAAGTTATTGTGAGTCTATCTTTAAATTATTCATGAGGTAACTGAAGTCATTTTCTAGTGTGACTCATGACGTAATGGCGAACAAAAACAAGTGATAGTAAGGAAGTAATTTCACTCCTGACTGCATTATGATGGACCAGGGAAGGACCAGTATGTCTTTATGACAGCACTGACTACATTCAAATGTATTCTTTTTATTAAAATAACTTTTAGATTATAAGAGGGGAAATTAAAACAGAGTGATTTGATTAACTTATTTTTCTGCAGCAAAATTCTACATACATTTAGATCCTTTATGTACTGAGCCAATGGACAGCACAGTACCAGGACCACACAACTGACAATAAATGGAATGACATTAGTAATGTCATTAATTACGCCTGTGCTTTACCTGCTATAACATCAACATATTGGGTATGGGTAACCCATTGGCAGTGAAAAAAAAAGTTTATGAATATCACAATTGACTTTTTCTTTACTATAAAGTAATACAAATATTACAATAACTTAATCAGTCAAGTTTTCGCTTAGTTAATCCTCCTGAATAGTATCAACAAGAGAGATAATCTAATATGTTGTGTGATAATAATTTGTTACATTATTTTCTAAAAAACTGAGGCGTCATATTTTATGAATTAAGCCGGTTCAGTTAGTAAAGTCAGGCAATCCTAATTAAAGGGCCCAATAGTGAGAACAGGAAAAAAACAGCCCAAATAAAGTGACTCTTGTACTATGACGATCGGCGAAGAAAAACATTTGAGTAATGTAATATATTCAAATATATATATATATAAAAAAAATCATGCAACTGAAAACAAAGTAATCATGGATGCTGTTGTATTGAAATGTTTATCAATCCCAACTCTTGTAACTAAATGACATTACAGCAATAATGAGCAGCATTTTTATCATAAAATAAATGTGATCCTATCTTTTAATTCATGAGCACTGTCATAATTATAGTACAAACATCAAAACTGCTGGTAAAATGTCAAGAGAACAAAGATTGGAGATCTTGGGGAAATTCAAAAGGGGGATAAGGGTGGGTGTGTGTGTGTGTGTGTGTCTGTGTGTGTGTGTAACATGCAACACCAGTCCACATCTGTGAGTTCAATAAAGGGCTCTCTCAGAAATATCATTGTCAATCTCTTCGCTGCCGGTCATCTGACCTTTCACATGAAAAATGCACACTCGCGGTCAAAAGATGACAGCAGACACCAAAGCATTTTCTTTATATACTTGTGGTCCTTTCCTGCATGCTGTGCTCACACCGATTCAGTGCCGTGGCTCTAGAGATAGCCAGTTCCCCAGCCAGTCACTGTAGTCATTATGCAGAAAGGTCCAGTCTGTAGTACCATTAAATGTCAGCCGTAATTCAGTCAGGCTCGTGAAATGTCACCCTTTTTCCTACAACTTTTATGAATCCCGTGATAAAGGGCAGTTGTACGGACGGTTCAACACTATTCAAACACAGACCTACGCCTGCTCAGCGATTCATTTCCTCGAGGCTGTGCAGTGATACAACCAGGAGGGGAGCGCGTGATTCGTCCAGCCACAGTGTGTCAGGGTGAAAATCAAAAAAGATGGATGTCAGTTGTCTGGCTGACAGTTTCTAGAGAAAGACGGATTCCTGGTAAACAGACAGGATCAGGACATCTGCGAGACAGACGGCTTCCTCCTCCAACCCTTCCACATCTTCCTCAGCTTCTTGCAGCTGTACGAGACCGTCTTCCACAAGCCTGGGGAGGAAAAAACAGTTCACTGAATATTAACCATATCAGAAGAACATTATTTCTGAGTTACGTAAATGAGAAAAATGATACTGCTCTCATGTCTGTACAGTAGATGTGACGCTACAGCCAGCAACCAGTTAGCTTAGCTTAGCACAAAGACAGGGAACAGGGGGAAAGAGCTCCCCTGACTGTGTTAATAAAATCCACTAAACACCCTATAAAACCATAAATTATCATTTCTACATGTACACGATTCCAGTACGGATTAAACAAATGTGATATCACGTTAATTATGTTAATTTGTGAGTTTCCTCCTGATTCCAGTCTTAATACTAATAATAAATATGCCATACAGACTTGAGAGCGGTATCAATCTTCCTATGTAGCGCTTGGCAAAAACAGGATAACGCGTGAGCAAAACAACGCCTGACAGTGAAGAATGTAGGATTGTTTTCCAGAATATATAATGAAGAAACAAAGAGTGCCTACCTGCTGTAGCAATGCCTTTGATACTCTGTGTTATACTGGAGGATTTCACAATAGATGAAATACCTGAAGAGGAACAACAAAAACATGCGCAAACATGCAATTATACAACGGCTAACATCTCATCACTCTGAAATATGATTTTGTGATATGCTACTTGTGGATAGAGGCGATACAATCACAAAAAAAATAATTGCCATTTACTAGCTGTGCTACACGTTTGATTCTGATGAACCGATAGGTCATCTCTTGACAATATGGTATAATATATTCCTAACATTATTCATTTGTTGCATAATTCTACCATCATTATTATTCACCCTACACAATGTCAGCCTTGATCTGTGAAACCAACGTGCTCTTTATTTCAGATCGCATGGAGTGAATTTTAATGAATGAATGAATTTGAATGAGAGCGATGACTTTTCCTGTCCTCCTGTCCTTCTGTCCTACATCACTAAACCCATCCGTCAGTCCGAACCTTGTTGAACGACGGCTCCACAGTCTGGGTCCTGAGCAACCTGCAGCAGAATCTCCTCCACGTCTCGGTTTTTCCCCGGAGGATCGACCAGCTTTGTGATCCTCTGCTGGAGGGTCCGGGGCAACGCCATCAGCTGGATGAACTGGCCCTCTGGGCTTTTGTCAACCTGCAGGCACACAAAGGAGAATAAACGAACAGCGATGCCTAGAATAGGCTGAGCACCACTGTCGCATCCACAGGTCTCATGTGACACTAATGTAGGCCAATAAACAAAGTGCATTGTTGTGAGGAGCCTGTATAAATACATCTCAAGATGATAAAACTATGATGTTTAGGAGAAAGTATCGGAGTGGGTGAAACTATATTGACTTTAAACACTCAAGATTTAAAAACACCAGTTAGAAACTTCTGTACGAAGGAGCTGGTTCGCGTGTGCGGGACTTCTACCGCACGGTCTAACGACGTACAAGGGGCGCAAGTGTATTTCCCATAATGCAAAACTCACAGCGCACAATTCCCCCAAAGCACTGTTCACTGCAAAGTGTGTCACTCATACACACATAAAAACCCTCCTAACCACTTATTCTTGTTATTCCAGGATGGTGTGATGAGTATTTCCTTGGTATAACAGGGAGTGGTGATGACATTTAATAGTAGTAATAATTAAAAAAAAAAAAAAAGAAGATTAAATACCTTACAGCAGTAAACATGAAAGAGGATTATTATATTAAACCATTAAATATGCAAACAGAGGCACATGTTGAAGTAGTTGATAATGTATTAAAGCAGGTAACAGGGCAGAGCGCCAGGTCAGTCACACCCCATCTAACGTTTACTACCAAGGCTGTGAGCACACGGTGTACTAATCAGGTCAAAGCTGTGCTCATGTTAGTTTAAACAGGTGTTTACCAAGTTTACCGACAAGGCGACACACGGAACACCTTTTCTTTAAAAAGGCAGTACAGACACGCATTTTAAGGCAGTTACGGCAATCTGTGTTTCTTTTTAAATATTTCTGTCACCATTTTCTTGAAAGAGTTTCAAGGTATTACATTTAGAATTACAGACATATTTGGGCAAGTTGGAAGTAGAGTACACCTTTATACAGCAGACTGCCTGGAGATCCACAAACTTTGCTTATGAGGAATGGAACATCAAGAGCGATTTCTCACATTGATACCCGTGGATTTTTGAGACACACAGGTAATAATGACACACGACGAGTGACAGGGGAAAACTGTATATACAGCACACAGTGCGCTCTAGTGTTGCTCCCATATCAAGTGAGACAACACAAGTGTGTTGCGTTTGGAGCATTTAAGCGTGTTACCTCCAGCTTCCCGTGTTGAGGTTTGTAGACCACTTGAGGGCAGTCTCGCAGGAGGTTGCTGTACAGAATCCGGAAGTGCTGAATGTTGTCCTTGACGATGTTGGCCACCTTAGATTTATCTTCTCCGATCACCATTCTAAAATCCCCTGAAGAAGAAGGCACAGACAAAATGTTTTCCCTGAAGTGTATTATATTTGCTTTACAGTTTTCCATCTTTGCTGCAGTAAGGTGAGACAATATACGCTTTACTGAGCCCAAGAGAGGAAAATCCAGGTGTTGCAGCAGCACAACAATATAAACAGGAACATAGCAGTATTACACACAGATATTAAACTCCTTCTGGTGTTCAGTTTCCAGTGAAAAATGTGATACAACACTCATTATGCATGACTCATGACCTTCTGCTTCTGTAGGGAACCTACACGGCAACACTGTAGCACATTGTAGCATGAAAACATTTGTTGGGTTCAACAATAATTCAGTTGCTTCAATTTCACGTGTGTGTGTGTGTGTGTGTGTGTGTGTGTGTGTGTGTGTGTGTGTGTGTAATTGGGAGAGAAAGGGAAAAAAAGAGGAATTATTTTCCTATCTAAATCTACAACTCATCTCGGTGCAATTACTACAGCTTATTCCATACATTTGTGTCCAAGCATGCATGCGCCTTATATATACGTGTACGTGTTTAATCTTCATCTGGCTTTTTAGAGTCGTGTGGGTTAGTTACCGGCATAAGAAAGACCAGCTATCTGCAGGAAGAGGTCTTCCTCAGTGAAGCTCTCCGGCAGCATGAGGAAGGAGGCCGTCACAGCACTCTTCAGGTTGGCCACCAGAGCAGCTCGGAGCTTTCCATTCTCATTCTGCAGCAGCATCTTTACCTGCATGGGAACACGCATGAACACACACACACAAGCATGAATGTGTACATTTGTGCAACCTGAAGATTAAACTGAATAGGGAGTCAATATTTAAAGAGTCCCGAGAGTGTGCAACAAGACAGTCCTGTAGTCTTTAAAAAAAATAAAATAATACATTCCACTGTTTCAACATATCTTAAATAACTTTGTAAATAAAAGTTTGTCTCATAGATGGTTGCACAATAAAATAATCCACTCAGTTTAATCTAATTGATAAAAAAAAAAAAAACAGTTATTCATGAGACTTACTGGTTTGTGAAGGCGTCCAGCAACATACATGGTCTTCCAGTGCATCAGGTCATCTATGAGAGACTCTGTACTAATCACACCATATTTGATTATCTGAGAAGAATAGGAGAAGGTCATTAAAGTGTGTAGTTCATAAAGTGTAGCTAGAGATGTAGTGAATTACTGTTACTGAGACTTCAGTGTAAGTACCTTTCCGTCCACAGGCACCAGTGTGTTGTAGTACACAGAAGCCCCGTGTTGACTTTGTACGGAGCTGATCATAGTGGGCCCCAGCAGCTTGAGGATGGAGTAGTGTTTGCGATTCTGCAGCAGATTCATGGTGTGCCACGTCACCGGGTCGTCCACCGCAAACACAAAGTCCAGCATGTTCTTCTGTATACGTCAAAAAAATGTAAACAAAACACAAGAACATTACACGTTCTTATCCAATGAGATAGGATAACAGCTTCAAATTCTAACATTCAACTCTGCTTGTTTATCAACTTCCATAAAGGTTCATATTGTGATGTGATGATATTGTGAGTTATGTTGTCCAAATTAATGAAACTGAGCAAACAGTAATTCAAAATAAGTTATTGATTGTCTTATAGTTACACGTGTGAAGAGTGTTGTGGAGCAAAGCTTATGGCACTGAAAATATTTGGATTATTTTATGTTACATCTTTGCGACAGATACTTTGGGACCTTTAGTCTGAAAATACTTGACAACAGCGTCACTGTGCCGACGTAGTAACGTTAGAGTTAACGTTAGTTTACGGTTTGTCACGAGCAGAGTTTGTAAGCTAACAGATCAACGTACCTCCATTTGACCTTGGTGGGTCCCGTGCTGTTTAAAAACACCAGAGCCATAGGCAAAAGCTAGACTGATGTCCTGAGGGAACTGTGATAAAATCCGCCTGTAGAGCACGCCGGTGCTGTGCAAAGTTGGAAGAGTCATTTTGAAATAAGTTAGCTAGGATAGCTTTCCAGCAACAACACGAGCTGGTTTATGAGCGAAATATCGGAATAAACAATGAGTAAAGCGACGTTTCTGCAGCATACAGTGAAAGACACATTTCAGACGGAGAGGCTCTGCGCCACTAAACGCGACAACTGCCACTGAAAAGCACTACAATTTAGAGTTTTTTTGCGTTTAAATGCGTCCACCAGGTCAGTATGGGTCGCTGTGCTCTTGACAGTCGACTAAAATGTGCGTCACAGAGTGCGCTGCGGGCTAGAGGCTCATGGGAAATGGAGTCAGACATGGAAGGTAAGCAAAATGAGCCAAAATAACCATTATTGTGTGAGTTATTTTGCACGTAGCTTCTTCTATGATTTCATACCGTCGTGAAATGTAAACTGGGCAACACATGGCAGTATTTTATTTTTTAGTAAATTTAAGTAGCTCTTAAATTAGCCAGCAGAGGGGATTTTTCGACCAAGTTTAGCTAACGTTAGTTAGCTGTTAAGTGTCAATAAGCTAAAGGTGATTTGTATGGATAGTATTACACAAAATCATTTAAAGCCCTGTACATTGCCTTCATTCTGAATTTTTTCCCCCCATTTCTTTTGACGTAATGCATTAATCTTTCTGAAGTTAATTATAATTTTGAGAGACTGATATGATAAGCTTATGTTTCAATAAGCGCTAATGTCTGAAGTTCCTTTCACAAAGCACAGTAGCTGCATGTGAAGTGCTAAGCTGAACAATCATCAAACAATCAAACAAGTCTGTTTTTCTTTGTTATGTATTTGAGAAAGAATAAAATTGACTCAGGAAAGGTCATTTAATTAGATTAGTTTTCTCTATTCTCAAGTTTCATTTTCCGTGGTGTTTGAATTTTGTATTACGTTGCACATGTTGTAAAAAAAATCTATGATAATTTAATGATCCTGACATGATAATACTGATTGCTCCTGACGGGATCCAGACTTTTATATTTGGCGGGGGAGTTTGGGGCTTGAACTCTTGGAGATAATACATAAACACTGAGAAAACAAATGACAGCAAATACTGCAGTTAAACCTCCTTTAAATCAAAAGACACCAAAGTACTGCAGCAGTCAAAGCCAAACAGCTTCTGAGGCCATCATCATTCTTCTCTCTAGTGGTATAGGCCCAAAGCTCACATCTATTGGAGTGAATTAATATTGAATTTAGAGTGATGACGATCGGCGATACGTCTGGAGCTCATTATGGGACTGTCAAGGGTTGGACAAATACTATCTTCCTAGTAATTTATGTAAACCATCGTTTCAGCCAAATGAATATTGATGAGGTCACTGAATCCTGACTAACAGGCTCACTCATTCTGTGAAAGTGCCTTAATTCAGGGAAAGTGAAGCACCATTAGGAACAAAAACAACATTAATTCTATACTACATCATGTTCCTGTTGAATTAATTCTTGACCCTATACTTCAACCAGTGTGGCTTCATTACCTTCTCCTCATAGGTTGTGCAGTTAAAGTTTAAGAGCGGTAAACACAACGCTGACATATCACGTTATGAAGCTGATATGGGGAACGTGTTAGCAAACAGTTAGCACTCATCTGCACTCTACAAATGCACTGTGAGTCCAGTATTCACTCTCCTATTAGCTGTGGTTTGCTCTCCTACTCTTCAGTAACTATGTTTAGCAGCTATAGTGGCTAACTTGTGTGTCTGCCATTTGGTGCTGGCATTTAAACAAGGTTGATCACGGTCGTGAGAGCCAACCAAAACTGTAAAACTGCAGGCCCTAAAACCAAAACAATGAGCCGTAAAGAGCAAAATCCTCTGCAGAGGTAAAAGGGAACCGCACAGTTGGGCGATGATCATCAATGAGCAACACTTGTCACATGACACAGTATTTTTTTTTTCCATTGTTAATGTAAAAATACTCTATAGTGCCGTTTTAAACCTGCAAAAATATGTTCTACGGGGTGGAAACAACTTGTGGATACATTAACATATCCTCACCTTTTTATGCTGATAAAAAGCTCTGTTTTCACTCTTTACCTACTAAGTGCTGAGGAAAAAAATATCTGTCCCTTTTGGCTGCTAAATGCTCCACTGTGTTCACCAGCTAGTCGCTAACTCAGTCTGGCTGTTTGCTGTTGAGCGGGTGGTGAACACTGTTTTTTTTTCAAGGAAAGTTTTCACTGAAAAATGTCGCCTGATGTGGCCAAAACAGCGCTATGAGGGTGGTAAGTGTGAACCAAAATATAGCTGTTGTAACCGAAGAGCTGAGAGTTGCTCTAAAGACAATCTGAGCTGCAGCTTTGTGTGATAATTGGCTGTAGGTGCATCAGTACGAGAGACCCCTTTCACATCGATCATTGTCCATCATTTAAGGACAACCACACAATATAGTCGACAGTATGTGGAGAAAAAACAACAACTAAAAATCTCTTTTGAGTTGTAGGCAGGGCATGAGGCAGGCGAAGAAGAAGAAGAAGAAGAAGGAGGATATACATTTCCACTGATTTCACACCTCGGTCTCTTCTCACAGAGTGTGTGTGGGCCAGTGTGAAAATGAAACCTGCAGAGAAGGTTGTCTTTGTAACTTCTTGTTTGGAACCAAAACATTTCATTAAGCTGAATCAATATTTGTGGTGTTTGGTGATTAGTCACATGATCTGCAGCTCGCAGTAACTCTCCCCGAGTTTGAGTGACAGCCTCAGGAACAGTTCATTTCAATGTTAGCAGCTTTAATGGTTCGGCAAACAGTCAGACTGCAGTTTAATGCTGCTGGTGTTACATAAACATCAAGTCAGTCACTTAGTTCACAGGAATATTTTAATTAAACTACAAGAAGAAGAATACAGATTATAGGGAATAGTGCAAATGCTCTCTGGCATTTTAAAGCTCACCTGATAGTAATTCACCAGCTTGCATATACACTCATGTATACACACACACACACACACACACACACACACACACACACACACACACACACACACATGCACTAAATAGGGGAATCTTTTCAGCTTTTGCACGCCTGTTGCCATGGAGATTGCCATTGCTGCCCATGCCGAGTGATGGAACATCAAAAGAAAATGCTCCATTAAACACACACACACACACACACTTGTGTAGATGCACAGCTGCTCAAGGCCCCCAGAAGAAGAGACAAACAGAAGCAGCCACTTTAATCTTACTCCACTGAAGGGTGACAGTGTCACCGAGCAGGAATGAAGCCGGTAATATTCATCATATGGGAGTCATAAGCAGAGCTGAAATACACATTTGAGGTTAGATGAGACACGATTAGTACCTTGAGTGACAATGTTATTTGTTTCTAATGCTCTTGCGGGTCACTTACATTTGCGGATTGGTGCTATTTCTGTAATACTTAACATATTTGCTGTTCAACACCTGGCTCCTGTTGATTATTTATGAATGAACTCTGAGACGGATTGATGCCAGCTTCCTGTCTTGTATTCTCGTATTCTGTTATACTAAATAGTACAGACCACTCTGGTGTCACATGTGAAAATTGTTGCCACATAGTTTTGGTCATGTTGTATATCCAACAAACCCATCGCAACAGGCTGTTGTAACCTGTAACGCTTTGTACCATTACTGCAGTTCATAAGCCCTCCACCCCCAGCATCCACCTGTATCTCTGTTCAGGGGGGAATTATTATCGCCACTCCCAAATCCCAGCTGCGCTGAGCTTTGTTTATCATCGTGGTGAGCGATGAGGAAGGAGCCTAAACAGCAAACATCAGCTGTAGGTATTCTGCATTCATACGATGCTTCACGACAAGGTAGTTGGGCGACTGCAAGGTTTATAATGCATGTAGGTATTACTAAACCTTCGCGTCTACCTTCCCATCCTTGTGGGTAGAACTGCTCGTCAGTGTGCTGATTGTTCATTCTTTTACTTTTATTGTTGTGCTTTCCAAGTCAACTTCTGTTCCACTCGTTGCCATGGCATTTTTGAATCTAGAATTCTGTGCTGTGCCTAAAAATGTTCAAAAACAAATGTAGAGTAGAGTTCGGCCTATCGCAAATCAGTCTATATCAGTCTCTTCAGCGCTGCAAGACACTCTGCAGAGTGCATTGTGCTATGTGTGTGTGTGTGTGTGTGTGTGTGTGTGTGTCTAGTGCACACACGCACCTGGTCAAATGGTGTTTTGGGGGATTTGCTGGGTAGTGTGTGGGTGTGTTCATTTTGTAGCTCCATCCATCAGAACACACAGCGCTGTTTAAGTTCATTCAGAGAGCTATCATTTATAATAGCTCTGCTGAATCTGCATTATTCCCTCAAGTAGCTTCAAAGTCAAGGATAGACTTTGTGTTTTTTCTTGTTTTGAACTGACTCATAGCATCCGGACTCATTTGTAATGCAAGAGGCACAGTGAAGAGACCTCTGTGAGGGTCTAGGATTGTAGACCTCGTGTTAAGACGAGACTAGACTGTGACTTTATATCATTATGTAACCCATTATGGAGCCCCCTGTGTTCTCAATTAACCTGATACATCGGAGATGACTCCCTGCAAGGAACACTTCCATTTATTAACTTCTGTGCTTCAGTATTAGCCGCCCCATTACATCTAGTCATTAAACTAGATTATTTGTCAGTTGAAAGTTGAGTTGAAATTGAATTGAATAATTCATCAAAATAGTCGAATTTGCAATTATACGCATGGCCCCCGCTGAGGTTGTAGCATGTGTTACACCATGTCATGAAAACTACCGTCAATGCCAGATGTGCGCAGAGCTGTTCACATTTTTCATGGATTATCTAAATTGAGCCAGTGAAGCCACAGGAGGTTTGACCCTGGTATACTCACACACACACACACACACACACACACACACACACACACACACACACACACACACACACACACACACACAGATATCTGCAGTTAATCCCCCCAAAGCAGCATTTAATCAGGCCCGTGCTCACGCACAGACACAAACAGAAACACACACACACACACACACACACACACACCAACAGTAAAAGTCATGAAACGTGAAAATATCCTACCTAACATAGAGTTTTATGTTCTAAAATATATTTTTTATTATTGAAGGAATACTGTAATGATTTAGTTCATTGATCTGTTCAAAATATTGAATTCAATTACTTTCACTCAAATGTGGACTTCTTGTGTGTGTGTGTATGTGTGTGTGCGTGTGTGTGTGTGTGTGTGTGTGTGTGTGTGTGTGTGTGTGTGTGTGTGTGTGTGTGCATACTGGCCTTAACAGTGAGGGCACTTGAAACAGCTGATTATGTTTCTATGTCAGCATCTGTGCTTCTATGTGTATGCCAGTTTGTGTGTGGACGTGTGCGAGCATGTGTGTTGACAGATGAGTGGTGCTCCTGGCATTGTGGATCTGCTGTTAGTGTGTATTTTTATCCAATGCAGCAGCACGAGGCAGATCACATCGTACTCTACAGTACAGGTATTCTATACTTAATCAATAGTGGTGTGTTGGGAGCAGAAAGTGAAGCCAATGCAGAAGTGCCTTCAATTTATAGTCAGGGGGGGCGACTCCTCTGGTAGCAAAAAGAAGTCCGATTGTATAGAAGTCTAAGAGAAAATGACCCTACTTCTCACTTGATCATCACCTCAGTAAACATTGTGAACATGAGTTTTCTTTATTACAGAGTGATGGTCATTTTGTAAATAGTGGTCCCATTTACTGGCTACCTTTTGAATGACATGTTGCTAACAGAGCCGTGTACGTCACTCCTCCGCAGTATAAAAATACGGTCGCTTCCATCCTCTGGTTGCAAAAAAACAAGATGGTGATATACGGTTGTTATAGAAGTTAACCTCAAAGTCAAGATGAAATGAAAAATGCTTTTTTAACCACTCTAGATCACATCCCTGTATTGTGCACCTGTTTAACTATATAAGCAGAAAAAATACAACAAATACATTTCTTTGTATTTCTATATCAATAATCCAATCATCGTTTCTTCCTGTAAAAACAAAATATGTTGTGTGGTTACGTGAGCTAGTACCACCAATTTCAACCATAAATATCATGACATCCATCCATCAATCAATCTGCAACTTTCAGCGACAAAGGAAGGTGTGTGTGGAGCCGCAGTAGCTTTGTATCGCGCTACGTTCTAAGCCCGCCCACTTTTTTGTGGTTCAATCAAATGTGAAGGATTTGATTTAAATCCCTCTTGTAATTGTACACCTCTCAAATCTTACATTTCCCTGCGGAACACTCACAGAATAGAAGTTAAAGACGCTCTAACTTCAGTTTCACTGGGGCTTTAAATGTTTCCGTTATGTCGCGTATCTATTTTTGTATCTGTAACCTCTTCTGTGTTTGGCGGTCGTGATCTGCCCGTGACCCGTTAGACGGTTGCCTTAACTCTTTTTTTTTTCTCAGATGCAGAGCGATACTGAATGTGCAAAGGAATTAGACATCATAGCCTTTAGTGTGTGGTTAATATATCACAGCTATGAACCAATCAGATTGCCTAATTTGAGCTACCGGTGTTCAAATTTGACAACACACGGAAGTCAAACGAGGTGAGGAAACACGAGGAAGCAATCCTATTGGTCAGCCTTTTCTCAACTGAAGGAGGGTTGGGCTAATCATTGATGCTGTAAATGCTGCAGTGTGTCTTTGTCACTGGTTGTAAAAAAAAAAAAAAAAAAAGAGAGAGGAAAAAATGAAGCACAAATTGCCAAATGTGAAGTCTTTGCAATCATTTCATGCACACACGTATTATTAAAGAAATGTTGTGTATGTGTGTCATGAAACATGTAGGCCAGAACGAGCTTAGGATGTCGCTACATTTTATTACACTGCAGCTCTGTGACTCACTCGGCTCTCTTCTGGTTGACTTAACACAGCCACCCCCACCCCCCACCCCCCCTCTCTCTCCTCAATGGACTTGCCTCATCGTGACCACAAATGTGCACTCACATGTTTCTTTGAAAGTGAAGTGGGTTCACCTTTTTTTTTCTTTTTTTTCCTGTCATCAGTACATTTAGTGTCCCGTCATATGAATTTGGACGAATCCTCGAGGCGTTTTTTTTATTTGTTTTTTTTTAATAGATTTAAAAGCACAGTCCACATCTCTGTTGTTTTATTTTAAACACGAGGGGCAAAGTGGTGGCTGATGGAATCCGGTGCAATATTGTGCAGTAATCTAGACACCACTCACTCCTCGCCTGTGTAAAATACCCCCAAATCATGAGTCACTCACAAATAGCTGAGGTTGAAAAGAGATGCGGCCATATGAGCTGAAGAGCAGCCTTTCAATGGCGTAAAGGTCAACGAATATATTTCCATCAATTGAGATCGAGTCAGTGCTATAAAGCTGTTTGCTTCCACAAACCTCAATGCTTGATGTGGAATGAGCCGTTGAATCTGATAATTGGTTTGTAGAATATTTCTAAATTAGTGAGCACTTTACATCCTTCAAGGGATATTTTCCCTTTTAAGACAAGATGGAGGAACTGTGGCTCTATATTTTCTTCTACTGCAGTCTCTCTGCTCTTCTTCGTGTGGCTTAGACGTGTGTGGGATTTTTTATTTATTTTTTCCCGCTTGAATAATCTCTTTTCTCTCTCTTTTGTCCTGTCGTCTTCTGAATGTTTTTTTTTTTCTTCTTCTTTGAATTAAAGCTTGGAGCAGCAAACGGTGCAGACAGCTGTATCTGCTGCTGCTGGCATTTAGGAGAAGTGCTCTTCTAATTCCCTTAAATAGTGACTGCATCAGAGACACGGAAATAAATAGTGTGACGCGGTGTAGAAAAGAAAGTGTATCTACTCTCTAACTGAAAGGACTCGGGAGTGTGTTTGTGTCATCCATGTTTTTTAATGTTCCGCAAGGAAGTGAAGGTTTTCACGGACGTATTTCATGATAGAAACCTACTATTTTGATACCCTTTGATTTCTCCTGCTTTAACATACAAATGCTAAAGTGCCCTTAAGGGAAATCATAAGGAAAATCTTACTGCAAACAGGGTCTCCTCAAGCGTCACCATTACATGTTCCGCTTTCTTAGGCTGCAGAACAGCGCACGTTATTGAGGAGCAACACGTTCCACTGGAGGGAATCATTTAAGGGATTAAATCAGTCGATAGAAGCCATCGCCGTGGAATGAACCTCTGTCCTTCTCCTCTCCTTCCTCTGTTCTCCCACTGTCCTCTACCTAGGCTTCTTCACTACAGTGGTTAGAATTACAAATCAACCCTGCCCTGCTTTTTGCCAAAAAAAAAATGTAATGAAAAAATATGGGCATAAGCACATTCTCAGAGGGGGGTGGGGTGGAGGTATTTATTTATTTTAGCTCTGTGAGAATTAATCCACTAGAAATACATGAGCCCACAATGGCATGAAAAGAGATGAGGGGAAAACAGTTTGGGATGGACGGTAGAAAGATGGATGGAAGGATGGCGGGAGAAGGAGGCGGGGCTTGGGTGGATGGTGTTTCCATCTCTTAACCCCACCTTATGGGCGCTCGCAGGAAACCCCTTCCAGTGGCTGCACACGGCACGCAAGCGCTACAAGGCTGCAGCACGACACGCACACGTAGCCTATGATGTAGGAGGATGATGACAGGAGAGGAGGAGGCGGGGGGAGGGGGAGACAGCCAGTGAGAGAGAGAGAGAGAGAGAGAGAGAGAGAGGGAGTGAGGGAGTGAGCGAGAGGAAAAGGGCATAGTGAAAGGGTGAGATAAGCAGCACCGAGCAGCATCTCTTGAGCGCATTCAGCTCACAGCAGCTCAGGAGGCAGGACGACAGAGCAGAGGGGGGAGAGCACCTTGCACCTCACCGAAGGGGGCGACACCACACCTCTCTCTCTCTCTCTCTCTCTCTTGGACACACACTCTCGCACGTCACACACACACACACACATTTGTGAGGAGGCGTGAGGCTCAGGGGGAGGAACACCACACCACACGCACGCTGTTTTGCTGGCTTAGCTGTGCTTTGGAGAGCTGTCTCTTGAAGACTGGACCAGAGCTGTTTCCATCCTGCTTCATCCATCCTTTCCTTCCTTCCTGCTTTACCATTCCTACAGCTCAGAAGCGTCTCTCCCGTTGGCCAACACCTTGATCATTCGGACTGATTTGGTCTCTCTGTCATTCATCTAACCTCTGATCGGCGCGTCTCTCTCTCTCTCTCGCTCTCTCTCTCTCTCTCTCTCTCTCTCTCTCTCTCTCTCTCTCTCTCTCTCTCTCTGTAACCATCTCTGCCTGTCTGTGCTTTCACTCCATTCAGCCGAGAGATCAAGAGACACACTGAGAGAGCATCTAATCCGACCGACTGAGAGACCGACCGTTCGACCGCGATCATGAACTTCCTCCGACGCCGTCTCTCGGACAGCAGCTTCATGTCCAACCTGCCCAACGGCTACATGTCAGACCTCCAGAGGTCGGACCCAGCTGCTCCTCCTCCCCCCACCGCCACCTCCCCCTCCCAGCAAGGCGGCCCCTCAGCCGTGGCCCCTGCCCCGGCCCCTGCCCTGTCCCCGACCAAAGCTCCGGTCCCGTCCCAGGCTCCCGCCAGCTCCCCCGCCGCCCAGGAGCGGCGTGCGAACCAGCCGGCTCAGCCGCCGCCTCAACAGGCCCCGTCCTCCTCTTCCTCCTCCTCCTCCTCTGGTGGCTCCTCTGGCTTCTTCAGCTCCTTCAGCTCCATCACCAACGTGGTCAAACAGACCGCCGCGACAGCCGCCGTGTTCGTGGAGCAGACGGCGTCCTCTCCCTCGCTCTCCAAGAAGTTCAAGATCCTGTTGGTCATCGATGAGCCCCAGCACGAGTGGTAAGTGTGAGGATGCGAGTGACTTCAATGACGGGTGGAGTGTTAGCCAATCGACTGATGGGAAGTGGTTGTGTTAGCTGGCACGGTGATTGAGATTTTTTAATTTTTTGGGACGCTCTTCATATTTGGTGTAAGAAATATTTGTGTTATAGTCAGCCAGAAGGAATATGAGTCACTGTTAATTAGAAAAAAAGCTAACTTACATGTGGGCGCATTGGCTCACAAGTGATTGCTTTTAATCTTACACGAATCCTGAATGAACTCTTACGTCCCTTTTTGTTTGTGTTCTATGTCTTTGTTTCAAAAATGTTGTTTCTCTCCTCTCACTAAAGCTGCTCCCAAAATAGAAACCGCTCTATTAATCTCAGGCAGGAGAGCTTTTCTCTCTGTGGTTTGGATTCACACATCGCACCAGCTTGCGCCGTCACCTGCCTCTGTTTTCGCGTGTTTACGCTGAACCTTTATGACGCCATGTGCGTGCGTGCATATTCTAAGGTCTGTGAGTGAGTGTGACAGCGCTGTGAGCAAGTGTGATTCCAGCCCTTGACGGCACAAGTTGGCTAACAGGATATTATCCCCAAGCTATTAACTCATATATCATGAACTGGCATCCGAGAGCATGTAGCTCTGCATAAAACATCACCAACACAAGAGATATGTGAGCCCTTGGCTGTGTAATACTGTCACTATCCCGCTCGCTTCTCTGTTCCTGCAAATCACATTTTCTCACTATAAATGTTTTCTGTGTGGATGTCGATGATGGGTTTTACAGCCGTTTATTGCCGCCATTATCTCGGTGTAATGTCATCATCTCAGCCCTGTATTGGATGGCGATGTGATGGAGAAGTGACAATTTTGACCTTTCGCAATTTAATGGACATTCTGCAACGTTGTCGTGAGCGTGTTTACTGTGGCTAACAAAAACCATGCCGTATGGTTCAACGCATAGCAAAAAAAAAAAAAAAAGAGTAAGTGGACCTTGAGTTAAGATTGTTGCTGTTTCAATCTGCTGATGAAGACTATGTGTGATATGGTCAAAAGCTCCAGAACAAGCAAAAAGAAGGTCTTGAGTTGAGATTGGTTTGCTAACTCTGCATGGGTTTGGGCTATATACAGATGTTTAGAAGCTCACTCTATTCTGTTTGGAAATGCATCTTAGTAGTTGCGGATAAGACTTGGAAGTTCTACCTTATACATTTAAATATATTTATGTTTTAGTGCCCAGAAAACAACCCTCTTTGGGATCTTGCCATTGTAGTTGTCTGATGCTGAGATTTCAGTGTCTCATTTTGGCACAAACGCCACTCTCTTTACATGAACCGGTATTGAAATGCTATGGCACTGTACTAGTTATCTATAATCCTGTCTGAATTACCGGCGTGCGCTTAGAAAATAAAATACTGTTCTATTTATCACTGACTAAGTAACGTCTGAGTTTCAGACACGGACTGAATGCTTTTTTCCCTCTTTAGTACAGTTGATATTACTTCAATCTGAACAGGATTATCTCCATTACGGTGCATTATGCATGTTTGTGGAGGGATGCGCGAGTGCTGAGGTTTCACCACACTGAACTTTCTGACTTCAGCTCTGCATTATGGTGATCCTGCGTTCTCTCGCTGTGAGTGTCTTGCTGGCTTGTGATTGGATGACGTGGCGATGTCCGAACGACGTCCTGCTCTTACAAAATGTGTAATGACCACACATCAGAATTATAGATCTGGATTTAATAATGCGTTTTCAGACTCTCAAATCTGAGTGGAGGTTTGAGTTTACTACCTGTGAGAGCAAGCTCCACCTCCTGTACATAGCCAGACAAAGCATTTAAGAGTTTATTCCTCTATACTGAGCTGCTCCTTTTTTCAGCCAAATAGTTGTCCCTTTAAAGTAAATGTAGCCTGTCGTCGGTGAAACCCCTAATGGCCTGCGACAGTCGCTTTAAGTGACTTGTAACCACCGTTAACAATGGGGTTTGACTTGCATGAAGAACTGCGGTTTTTCCAAAGGGGAGATCTAATTACTCCACATTTGTGAGACATGTACAGTATGCATAGAGATAGCTGAGTTTGCAGTGACTGCTAATTGATGTTGCAATACAAATGTGTGCTAAATGAATGTTGTAAAATATATATAAAAAATACATTTTTAGGTTCTTGCAAAATGTCTGCCACATCTCTCTCCTGGGCATCTGGGCCATAAAGGTATTCTATTAAATGTTCTAGATTTTGTGAAGTGTGTGACCTTTTTTTAAGGATTCTGCATGTGGTGTTTGATGGATAGCATCAGCCTGAAGCCACACTTAAACTTAATGATCCTCATCATTGTGAAACTTCTATCCTTCATGTCATTTTGAATGAAATCACAAAGCTCGATTTCTGATATTTAAGATAGATGAACAACTATAATTACTTCTTAACGTTACATTACGTTAAACACTACTATAAGTTCCTTGCATGATGTAGAAACTTTAACAGCCCCCTCGAGAAATGCCTGTGTATTAGTGATATGGTTCACATACCAAACATAAATATACCTTTCATTGTGAGAAACACATTTGGTATATACAAAGTCTATATGACGCAATCCCAATTTACTGAGTACCTGACCACATGTAATCTAGGAATCCAATGCAAACACCCACACATAGGGGTGAAATCCAGAACCGGTTCCAAATGGTCTGATCCGAGGTTATCAATGCTTTTTATTGATGCCGGCATGTTTTTTTTTCTGACAGTTGCACATTGAAAGAAACTCATGCGTTATGGCGTTAAACTCTGTCTGCACTGCTGGTAACAAGCAGGAGCAGTGTTTCCCATTAATTACCAAGACGAAGCACCGCCACAGTTTCATAATGAACCGAAAATACTGTTTGCGCTTCTCAACGGACGGGTTCAACGCAGTCTGCCGAGGGGGGGTGAACTCAGCAGATCGGGGACGGCCCTGGGCAAGAACACTGAAACCCAAATGTCACCTGAAGGCGGGGCCATCAGTGTATGAATGTGATGTGAGTGGTCTAGAAAACTAGAAAAGGCGCTTGTCCATTTACCATGAAGATTCGGATCAATAAGCTCAATCGATAATAGCATTGGTATTAATATAATCATACCAATTCCCATCCCTGCACACACCCAGGTGAATCACAAGCGAAGTTTGATGAATAGTCTAAAAGAGAAATATGTGCAAATGGAATTTCTCATTTCCACCTGTCAATTACAATCAAGGGGATGATAGTAATAAGAAGCAATGAAGCTTTTATTTTCTCTTGCTCTGTCTTTCTGTTTTTAGGTCCTCCTTTGTGCCCTAATTTGCCTTTTCCCAAAATGAACCCTCTTTTAATTCTGGATTTAAACCTCCTTTTCTAAATCCATCTAAACTTTGCGCATTAAAATAGACAGGGGAACTAAACATGCAGTTAATAACGTGCTATAACTGTAAATAACGCTGGCATCCCCTACAAAAGCACTAGCATAAGAGTATAAGGGACCACAGGTAGCGAGACTCATTCCCTGAGCTCTCAGAAATCGACCGGGGCGCCGGTGATGGCTCACTGCGACTGTGCCACAAAAAAGAGACCACAATGAAGCCGCTTGATGGAAGAGTGCGTGCATTTTGGAGGTAATTCAGGATGGGAGTGTTTGAGTGTAGCCGCATGCAGACCTTATGTAACAGAGGGAAGAGACAGTGTCCGCCAGGGCCTTTCAAGGTGACTTCAGCACAGAGGGGGAGGATGAAGGAAGATGGGGATCTCCCTTCATCCGATGTTTACGTGACCCTCTTCCTTGTTTGTCTCCGCCTCTTTTCTCTTTGCGTCCCCTCTCTCTGCCTTTTACCACGACAGTCTCTCTGTGTGTGGCTCCAGAGGAAGCGCTCCGGGTTCCCGATGCGATGAAGTAACGAGAAGCGACGTGGTGATTCAGCACTTTCTGCCCAAAGGCCACATCTGCTCTCGTTCCTCTGCTCTCTATATCTGTCTGCATCTCTTTTTTTCGCTCTCCCTTTCTTTACCTCCCTCTCTGTTTATGTATTGAGTATGCACTCCGCAGTTTGGGCCCCAGCACCAGTGAGCGTATTTACCTATATTGCATAAGTGCTCATCAGAGGCGATTATTTCGGGCCGTTGACTTTAATGTGACTCATAGCGAAGGGTTTTGTTGGTTTGGCTGTTAAAGCTCAAGCGTTGATTGGTTGGTATTTGAGAGCATACCGATTAGCCAACAAAACATTTACAACTGATTCACGGAGGGGTATAAAAGTTCTTTAAATCACTTATTCTTACTGAGTCGTTTTTCCCACAAATTGACTAAGCATAAAAACTACAAGATAAGAGAGAAAACCCACACGTTTGGGTGTTTGGGATTATTTCGTATTTCTGTGGTTGCAGCAGAAAAGGTGCAGTTTTTATCGACTCAATCACATTTGTTGTACGACGACAACAAATGTAAAGCATTTAATGTAAAGAACAGCATTATGTTTGTGCATATCTGTGTGCTTGTACTCATGCATGCGCATAATTAAAATTATTATCGCATTAGAGCGAGACAGGAGTACACAGTGAGAGCAGGTGGGGAGGTGGAGCCGCGTATATCTCCATCAACATCTCACACACACACACACACACACACACACATGAATTTACAAGTACCTGCATGCTCTGTTTCTGTTTTCAGTCATATGATTATACACAGTAGGAAAACTGTGAAATTTCACACAGAATTCAGCATTTCTTTGTGGCTATGCTGTTCCTGGTTCCTGCTCACTGAGTTTACTACAGAACTGTAGTCTTCACGGCAGTGATTAGGAATTATCTGTGGCATCATGGTTCTCAGCTGCAGGTCCACACACACACACACACACACACAGAGAACTGACCTTATTACAGCCGGTGGCGGCGTCATGTTGACTTTATGAGGTCCTCTTGGTTTCGACCTCTGAAGTCTTGTACCTCTCAACTGTTACTAGACCAGTGGCCTTTTCAGCCAAAGGGACAAGACAGAAACAACTCCAAGGTGGAATTTGTACCCTTGTAATTTCCAAAATTGGATGTGATGTTATAGGCATGGTTATAGCATCTGATTAATAACATTTCTGACAAATTTCCCAAACAAAATGACAGTAGCGGAGGCATCATTGACGTCATTGACGTCATTGACGGTTTACCTAAGTAGTAAATGTAACGTGCATTTCTCAGTCAATTAACCACTACAATGGACATTTTTCACAGTTTGTATGGGACTTTTCATGTACTAAATAATGTATGTATGAAATCTAAATTATAAATAATTTATTTGTAATTTTCTTGAGAATCGTTTAACAGTTCTATATGCTGAATAGTAAAAACGATGCGCTGGTTTTATTGTGCAGCTTCCAGGATTAGCCCTTTAATTGATAGCCTATGCTTATGTATTCAACACCGTCTCTGTGAGGAGCACCTAGATAAACAGAAGGCTTGTGTTTGCTCTCAGGAGACCAGGCTGGAGGGAATACAGATCTGTGGCACTGCCGACGTCAATACCAACTGACTAATAACCAGCGTTAGACTTCTCCCTAAAGGCCTGTTGGGACTCAAGATCAACCATTTCATTTATGTCAAGAAAAGCAGTTAGCCTTTCAGCTCATTTAAATGCGACAGGAAGTAAAATATCCCCCTTTGTGCACTATCTTTACTTTTTCATGACTGTGCTGTTTTCTTGTCTTCACGTTCTCCACTGTGGAAGACATTTTGTGAAGACAGTTCGATAAGCACAGCACTTAGAGCTTGTGCTATCTCTATAAATTCACACCTGATTAGGCCGTTAAACTAGAAGAGCCAAACGGCCCGAGAGGCTTTATTAAAAAGGTTTTAATGAAGGGTTTGACATCCTTTTAAACGGATGTAGACATGAATACAACTGCAGTTTGACTCCATTTAATACAATTATACTTACATTTTATGTGAGGTGGGAAGCCGTTTTAGAAGACATGGTGTAGCCAGCGTTTTGGAGTTTTCTAGCCTGGTGAAAACTGTTTGGTCGCCACTGCAGCTGAAAGGACCGGAGTGGATTGAAGGAATAGACTCCAGAGGTGGAACATCTGTTGTGAATTTAGGCTAAGCTGGTATACTTATTATACGTTATAATGCTAAATGTAGCATTTTGTTATTTGTTTGCCAGTATTGTTTTGTTTCTTTCTTTCATTGGGAATATATAGATAGATAGATAGATAGATAGATAGATAGATAGATAGATAGATAGATAGATAGATAGATAGATAGATAGATAGATGTTTACTTTATTTATCCCCAGGGGGAAATTTGTTTGTAGCAGCAGCAAACAAAGGTACACAGTAAAATAAAAAATGCTCAATATATACAATACAATAAAAATAACAGTGTAGAACCTATTAAATTCAATTTAAAGAAAATAAAGGAATAAAAAATGCACAGTATATACAATAAAATAAAATGGTATTAAATAGAGACATTTTCATTTTTTGTGTAATCTAATCTTGAGTTCTGACCTTCTGATTGTAGCATGTGCTCATTGTACAAACAGACCTCTTCAGTTCTCTTCAATAGCCTCTTCAGTCGGATGAGGAGGCGCTAACGATACAGCCCTGTGGATGCACACAAAGCCTTTTCACTCCGTCATAACACGAGATATTTACATCTAATCCTTATTTCAATTTTAGGAGAGACCCAAGCAAAGTAGAGTTTTGTCAACTCATGACTTTACAACTTACTATCTAAAACTAAACACACAATAGGTCAACTGAGAAAAGTGAAAAGAAAAGAAACGGCGCCGTATTGACTGTGTCATTAGTGTTGCTGATTGTGCTACTCTGCAGTAAACCTGTTACTATGCATGAGGCCCACAGATACCTAAGAGGGCCGTAAACGAGACCAATCAGCATCACAACGTCTGGTGAAATAGGCCGCTGTTGCTATGGCAACAGGTAATCCTCTTCAAAAATTGTGAAATGGTTGAAAAGAGGCATCAATGTGATTTTTCTTCTTCTTTTTTTTTTCTACCACAAAGAGCTGTTTGCGGTTTACTTTTACTTTCTCTGCATGAGGTGCGCGAATAAATGTAACTATTAAGACTATTAAGTTGTACATTCACACTCAAATTCCTGTCTCTAAATGACACTATGAATTATACAGACATGTTATCAACATGAAATACAACGTTTTCATTGGGCCAAATGAGGCAATAGTTGCAGTAGCAACACAGTAGCTCTAAACAGCTAATATAGTGGCTATCATGGATAGCTGTAAACCGATCATAGACAATAAAAGACAAATTTGTCTAAATCATAAATTAACAATCAAAAGTTAGTTTTGTCAAACTCTTTTTTTTATTGGTTGCTACAAAGCAGGTGGAATAGCGTCAAATTGTATTTTTTGTGATCGTCCACCTGTAGTTTTGTCTCCGTTACACACAGTAAGATTCAGCAACTAATGGAACTTGCAACTCATTTCACAATCAAGTTCACAACCACACGTTTGACGGTCTGGGGCTTCTCCAAAAGGTTGATTTCTGATCTCGCAAGGAGCTTTTCTTTGCATTCATCACGACTGAGGACATTGATATGAATCACCAGCTAAAATGCACACCAGCGGTTACAAACAGCGTGTACAAAAAGGACAACCTTGGACGCGCTCCTGCTGAAAATGAAATATTCTTTTAACGAGAGGTAAAACGGTTGCTCAATTCCTCAGTACAAAAATTCACCGGCTAACTATTATGACCAACATTATGTGGCTTTAAAGCCAATAACAACTGTAACTGCAGCGGTGGAACCGGTAGGTGGTTCAAATCTCGCCTAATGGTGCAGTGTGTAGGAATAGGGGTCATCCAGCGGCCAGCGTTTGGTTTGTCCTTTCTGGGCTTCTGTAGAAACATGGCGGCGGGCACCGTGAAGAGGACCTGCTCCATGTAGATATAAATGATTCATTATAAGCTACGAAATACACAACAATTGTTTTTCCAGGTGATTATACACTAAAGAAAACGTACTTATTAATATGATATTCCATTTTGGACAGTAAACGCTACACACTGTTCCTACAAGCACTTTTGTTGTATTCTTTGACTGTAAGTATGTACTGCCCTTTGTGGACTGCGTTGTCTCATAATGATAATTCTTTAGCTTGAGCCTGACATGACTGACTCAGGCATTCATTCTCGTTACTTTCATTTAGCTTCTGAATAAGGAGAAGGAGGCTGTGTGTGTTTCTGAGAGAGACGGGGAGGAAAGGGAGTTATTATGCAAACACAAATATTCAACACTCTAATTACAGCTGAGCAAAGTGGCCAGTAATTACATCCAGTACAGTTTTTTTTTTTTAGTAACAGGAGACCACATACATATAAGGTGTTCTCTGTAAAAAAAAAAGAAGTTATTTATTGTTCAAGATTAAGCCTCACAGGGTAAGAACTACTGGACATATAGGTAAGTGGTTACATTTCCAACCCTTCTCCTCACAACACTCCACCGTTTGAATATTGACTTAATAATTGATTTCTACCTAATGGGATTCATAAGAGGGATAACTTGCTGTAAATTTCATTTCTGACAAATTTGACCTACTTATTATTTGGCCTGTTGAGTTGACCGAACTGAGCACAGGTCATGAGAGACTGCATCTTGTGTACAGCAGCTGGGGTACTTTTTTTTTTCATCACACACAAATACACATTTGTAAAAAAAAAACAAAAAAACAACTTACTTATGCTTAACATTCTGTTGTTCACATTAATTAGCCCGTTCTTGTTTCTGCGTGAGTTATTGTAGCTCGGCTAGGAGCTTTAGGAAGACAACTGGCTAACTTTAGCCAGACTTCGTATGATAACTTTAAATAGCTGTATTGTCATAAACGTAACAATCCACATGAAATAGTTTGCTAATTATTGCTAAAATGTGATGCCAGCACCGGTTTGCTTAGTTATCAATGCTGTTAGCATGGTGGCTAACCATCCTACTCCGTTCTGACATATCGCTTCGGTTTGCACACTGACAGAATGTTTGAATGCTCAACATGTTCATATTCTAATCCTAAAACCTCTCTTGCTGTTTTCTGTGAGGTTTTTCGGATTCAACAAACTCTCTTAACTGGACAAACTTTGCTCGTTTGAGCCTGACGAATACCAGCTGTTCATTAAAGGTTTATTATTAGCCTTATCGACGCTCCTAATACAGTCATACGAGGCTACCTGCACCGTTCCATGTGGGGAAGTTTCATTCACAAAAATGTCACCAAAGAAAAGAGTTAAAAAGGGTTTCAGGTCTCACTGTCATAAATTACCAGATATAAATATAGCAAGTTTAGCAGAATCAGGGGTGGTGTTAGAAAACATTAATTGCACAGCTGTCAGCGATGTGTCATCAGAGGAGCGCTGTGCTGTGACAGAAATAAAGAGCTGATGGTTTCACATGAAGTTTAATGCATAGAAATGTTCATCTAAAGCAAAGTACATGATTAAGAGAATTTTCTCTAGCAAAAAGTTGCTGTATCAAAATACGCTAATACGTAAATTTGTAAGCCATGATGATGATTATGATATAATAAACACAATAAGAACATTTCATTAAGTTTGTCTTAGTTGTGTATTTTATTTTTGAGTTCCTGTATCATACTTAAATCCCAAATTAATTAAAATTAACCATTTCAGTTGAACTTTCTTGTTTACCCTTCACTGGAAACATGCGACAGGTCTGGACCACTGAATTACTTTGGTACCGTACGTAAGAGAAAAAGTACAAGAAAATTGGTGAATGACCCAAATTCTCTTAAATGGGCCACAGATCTGTACGTACCGGTCGTTCCAACACGAGGCCCAGTGTTTCCTGCGTCTTGTGGCTTATGCCATTAAGGTGCACTCTAATTGTACTGAAAGTACACATAATTTGATCAGCTCAGGAGTAGTGCAAAGCAATAAGCTGACTGAGCAAGGGGTTTTCCCCCTTGAGCCAACCCCGTTTGTACCCTTGCACTGACAGAAGCAACCTAACGACATATACGCCTGCTGTGCGATTAAATACAGGGCTGAGGGCTCCCCAAATTAATTCTGAGGTTCTGTGAATTCCCTCAGCAGAATTTAAATAGAGTAATGTCTCCTCGGCGTATCCCTTTTTGTCTGTGAGCTGAGAGAAGAGTCAGCCTGCCTTTGTTTGTCTTCCATTAGGCGAGGGTCGATGTGAAGCAGTGCTAGTTTTGGAAGTCAGCAGGGAATCAGGGGAACCCGACCGATAGAGGAAGGAAGGAATAATGGGGGGGAAAGTAGAGAGAGAGAGAGAGAGAGAGAGAGAGAGAGAGAGAGAGAGAGAGAGAGAGATCAGACCGGAGAACAGAGCAGGTGATGGAGAAAGCTGGTAAGAAAAGGGAGGACATGAAAGAGAGACTATGGAGGGAAAATGAGTTCAGCTGAAGGAAAGATTCAGTTTTTCCATCCATAACCATTAAGCTACCTCGGGTAGAGGCTATTACAATAAGCTGCGTCTAACAGGGCTCCAGGCTTTTTCTCCCCTGGTAACTATCTCCTAGTGTCTGTTGCTCTTTCCCCTTCCTGCTTTCTCTTGCTGTCTCTGTCCATATAATGAGAGGCTCCGATCCATCAAAGGATCAGATAGGCTTAAAGCCAGTCTGAGCCCCAGCTCACTACTCATCGTGTTGCCCACACAGCATTAGATGCCAAGCAGAACCTTGTTTTACGACAAAAAAAAAGTCGGATGCAGTACAAGACATTTTCTATGCCTATTGCTTATTTATTTATGTACATGACCAAGATTTGTCTCAAAACGGCAGCATAAGATAGTCAACGCATAAACACACGTAATTAGTTTACAGCATTCACAATAAAATCCGGAGGGGCAAAAGATAATATAATTATTCAAAACATTTACGTTCCCCTGGAAACACGTTTTTAATATATTTGAACGTCGGATATGAAGGCAGTGTTTTCAGGTTAAGTTTATCTTGTAAAAATATTTGTACAAAAACGCAGTTTTACCGAGTTCAGAACGATGGAGCTTATGCATCTCATTATCTATCACAGCATCAGTTAGACACATGACAAAGCATGTTTGATCCTCTAAAATTGGTCTTGAACTTTTGATTATTGATTCAGTACTTAGTATATCTCTAAATTGGCATTATAGATACTCTCTTCTGCCACAGTTTATTTCATTTTATATGATTATAAAGATGTATATGGAAATAAGGCGATTCTCTACAGCACTTATTGGAGTTATTGAAATAACAATATGGGAATGTCTGCTTTCAGCTGCTCCAGTGAGTTCAATACAAATTCATATTATCGATGCAATATCACCAACTCCAATATTGTCATGAAATCTCTGCAGATTGACTCAAAGTATACCACACCTCACTGACATCAGTGGCTTTAAATTATAAGCTTTGTCAGTGTTTGAGAGGTGAGGTTCTGCAGGGCTCACTCTGTGCGCGGTAATATTAATCAGATAAAGTGTTTTGTGAAAGATGAAGTGATTTAGATAATGAGACAGCTCTGACCTTGCTTCTACAGTGTTTTGTCATCACTTATCTGCAGCAGGGCTCCACGCAGCAACAGCGGAGCTGCAGACTCTACACACATACTGGTAGACGGTACAGGAGCCGTCGTTAGTTCACACAAGCCACCTTGTAAAGAAGCTGTTAGTTAGTATGGAAAAAAAAACTCAGCTGACTCCAGCTGTGACTTTAAATTCAGCGAGGCCTGATTCGCTAGCCATGGCTTTTTGGGGGGGGGTTTAGCCAGCTGCAGCACAGCTTCACTTAGTAATCCTCTGAGGTCTTAAATGGCTCACTTGACCATATGGTGTAAGGTGCAGTGGTGCATTTCAGCAGGAAATGCAGCACAGTTAACACAAACACACACTCACACACATGTTTGCACTACTACACTTGCAAG